>NC_054545.1:12386046-12986046 GCF_017654505.1 Polyodon spathula
TGGATAGGCTCTATCAGAAGTGTTCTGAAAGTATGAATATGTTGAGGTGGTCGCTAATTTAAAAAAAAAAAGCGGCAGCTGCCTTAGGAAAAGATGCAGTTCTATAAAGTCCTTGGTGACACTCCCAATTTTCTCCTTAAAAACCTATGTGCAGTCACAGGTTCATTAAACTACACTGTAGTTACAAATAAGTTTGTTAAATACATGTTGTTAATGCATGTTCCGCCATTACATTCAGCGAACTGTGTGTTAAATGCATGCAATAAGTATAAGTAAATGGTAACTACAATGTACAGTAACAAACAGTTAATGTACCTGTATTTCGAAGTGTATCGGAAAATACCTTTTTGCAGCAAGCACTTTGCACCCTTTAATGGTGTATATTTCGATGTCCAGACACCATCTAGTGGTGGTTTTGCAGTTTAATTGATTTACGGTTTTTAGATTTAATTTAACAGATTTTTATGCCCGCTTAGAACCCAATTCTAGCCTAATGTAGGTTATCAATACGTTAGTAAAGAATTCTAAGTACAAGCATGAAAACAAGAATAGATGATACAGTTTGGGCCGGAAGTCAAATATCTCTAAAGCTATGGCCAACCAGCATTCCACAGAACTGCACCTGTGTGATGTGATTGACAGCGTCTCTGTTTTTGCAGGTTTACATTCATGCACCGGCAGCTGCAAGAGGAGTACGACGGTCTGCAGCTGCACACCAAGGAGCTGAAGACCGCGCTGAACAACGGCCAGCTGGACCTGAACCGCTGGCAGGCTCGCTACGACGAGCTGAAAGAGCAGCACCAGAGCCTGGACATCTCCCTCACCAAGCTGGACAACCACTGTGAGGTATGAAGCCAAGGCAACCATGGCAGGGGCAGCTCTCACTTAGTCCAGTGGAAACTTCAGCCCATGACCTCACAGGGGGCGTGATCTGGTGGTTTTTCACCTAGCGGTACTTTTAAAATGCAATATATAAACAATCCCAAAAACAAGTGCATTTGTCCCTTGTACTGTAACTGGGCTGACAATGGTTATGTAAAAAAGTTATATATGGCATTTCAATATGTCATGCTTCAATATCCTAGTGTTAAATATCCCCCTGTAGCTGCTAAACCGTCTGAAAGGGAACCTGGAGGAGGAGAACCACCACCTGCTGAGTCAGATCCAGATGCTGAGCCAGCAGAACCAGACGTTGCTAGAGAGGACCATGGAGAGCAAGGAGCTCTACCATGAGGAGCAGAAACAGTGCATGTAAGTGGAGGCCCGGGATTCTCTTGCCTTAGGAACAGCAAATGTACCTATGTCTACAGAGAGACTAGAGAGGTACTCTGCTGTCTAGATAGAACATGACTTGGGCAGGCACCTGTGTCGTCTTGTTTAGGATGATTTTATATAAACAAAGTATGTAGCACTAGCTAAATTGTGTTCAAATCATATTCAAACAAAATATTAAAAACCTAAGTGGCGCTAGTTCACATATTTGGTTGTTATTGTATGCCATTAATCTGGCCATATTTTTCTTGGTAATCATTGATGGATTGGTTTTGATATAATAGTAGTTAATTAGAATAGAAATGTTTACTTTATATTTTAATGAATTTTTAAACTTTTTTTTTTTTAAGTGACAAATTAAATACCCTTCGACGACAAAAAGAGAAACTGGAAGAGAAGATAATGGACCAGTACAAGTTCTATGATCCGGCTCCTAAAAAGTAAGCATGAAGTTCTCCATTCTTTATTCTGTATAAACTCTTTGCTAACCTAAAAAAAATTTTTAAAGACTAGAAAAGTTTCTTAGTTTTTTAAAATATGCTTTTCTCTTAGGAAGAATAACTGGGTTGGTGCAAAAGCTCTAGTGAAACTGATAAAGCCAAAGAAAGACGGTTCCCGAGAACGGCCCAAGTCAACCCCAGAGAGCCTGGCACAGCCATTGGACTACCCGGAGGGACTGCCACCCCTTCCCCCACCCCCGCTGCCCCCTAGACTCTCTCACCTCAGCCTGGACAACAACTTGCTGGGCTCTAATTCCCTGGAGGAGAACCACAACCACAGCCCCACCACCAGAGGTAGGGTTAGGCAGGTCGGGCCTAGCTTACCTGTACAGTGAAACTGCACAGAGACAAACGTGTAAATTAATCCAGTCTAGCCGACAACCAGATAACAATCCAAACAGCAACTGTTAAAACAGATAATACTCTGTGTGAATGTTTGCTCAGTGTAATACGGATATATTGTACAGTCTTGTACAGAGTGTGCATGTTTATAGTGTATGGTTCACTGTCATGGTAATAGGGAGCCACACAACCATCAGGTGGAAGTTTCAAAAGGGTACTTGTTTTATCATACATATTACATGCAAGTACGCTACCCTCACTGATATAAACTGCCTCATGAACTGTGAAGGGAAAAGACATGTTCTCATTCTTTGTTCAGACTTTCTGTATTTCTTGGTGGTGAGGCTACTTTTCTTATTTCCAATGTGGTGCCGAACAAGGTAGTTGAAGAGTTTTAAGTTTTCTGCATAATCCAGATTTTATCTTTGTTCGTATCTCAAAAAATAAATTACAATATTTTCTCAATCAATATAAACTTATAAAATATCACTGTATAGCCAACATGTCGTGCATTAATAAAATGTTACACTAGGGGGCAATGTATTCAAAGAAGCAGTATTACGGCGGTAGTGTGTCATGTAATTATTTGGAATGCTGCCCCTAGTGTTGATATAAATAAATACAGATCTCATATACAGAAGCTAATTTATTTGACTTCAGGGTAGGGTTTGATTCAATTCTGAACTCTTCCTGCCTTAATTGGTGTTTCCAGTTGGGATGTTCCTTTTAACACTCTGAATAGATTCCTTGAAACATTAACAGTCAATGCATGTGTGGTGATTCTTTTTTTAAATTTTGTTGTTCATCCTTTTGAACTCATCTCATCTCATTTCCTCCCACTCAAACTCTTCTCTCTCTTTTTGTGCAATAACTCTGTAGCATCTTCATCGAAAAGATTCCCTTTTCTGAGGAGCAAAAGCCAAGAGAAGATAAAGTCCCCAAAGACTCCGCCCGGCCAACCCTCTCTCTCTAAACGCCTCCGGTTCTGGTCATCTTCTGACATCCCATCCTCTTCGAACGAACCCAGCTCTTTCTCGGAGATTGGGGATTTCTAACTCCTCATCCCCCCCCCCCCTCTGTCCTATCCGTCACCTTCATTTCCCTGCTCAGTCACACCAGACATGCACCATCCTCCACCACTGTGTGTGAGATCATAATATAAAGATACAGGTTTTCAAAGAGGATTAAGCAATGACAGAATTCAACACTCCCCCACATCGTTACTTTACCAAAAAAAACAGAAACACTGTGTAGCTGGGCATCCAGGCCAACAGTTGGAATCTACCTGAAAAATAGATATTTTTAGTAAGTAGTCCCTTTTTATTTTTTTATTAAATACTTTTTTTCACATTCTAGTATGAAAATGCACAACTATGCATCTGATAATTTAGTTGTTGTGGGGGGAATATTGTTGGATAATTTGGGAAAAAATATAGGCAATATATTTCACGTTTAAAATGAATTGATTACCTTTTAAGTAGATTGGCATTAATTTATCTAATTGGAATGTTAATTTTAACAATGCGTAGTAGACTAGAAAGAAAATACAATAAAAGGTCTTTTGTCTATAGAACAGAATAAGTAAACCAATGTTAGTGATTGCAGCAAGCTTTGCCTGCATGCCGTGTCACAGAGCATGCAGGAATCATGTTCAGCACCAAAGCACCCAGCTCCAGTGGCATCTCCATCATCCCCATCTGCTCCATTGCTTTTCTTTGTCTTGCTCTTGCTTTCCAGCCTATTTTCCCTTCTAAAAAGCACCTTGTCTTTGAATCTGTAATTTGGTGGTTGTTTCTTATCTCTGCGCTATTAGATTGTGTGTCCGCAGCCTCATGCATTGTTGATATCCATATTGAGTATCGCCCTAAAGAGATGAGATCCCATACACCTGATTTATTTATGATATATTTATTTAACCCCCCCCCCCCCCCCCCCCCATAATCCTTTTATTAAGTTAGCTGCTACATTTTGATACCCAATAAGTGCTTGCAAATTGAAAGCAATCCTGCTGTTTTTGATGTTTTGTTGTGCAGCACATAGTGATTTTGTGTCCCAGCCACTGTTGGGGCGTGTTTTGTTTGGCAGCAGTCTTGTAAAGTCCTGAACCCCCTTCCTTCCCCCATGTGTGGTGCATGGGGGTTTTGTTCTAGAACACATGGCATCCACCCACACACTGTTTCAACAGTATGAGCAGCACACTGTTTGACAGCTTTGCCATTCTGTATTTATCCAAAAAGCAAAAAAGAAACACTTATTTACATTTTTGTTTTGATTCTTGCCTTTGGAGTTTCATAATTCATATTTAATGTTTGATATACAGTTTTAAAAATGTTACAGTTCTGAAAATCAGTGTGGTACTAAAATTGAATTGGATCTGAGAGGTGGGGACTAACACAAGTTTGAAATTGCCAGCTAATCCAGTGTGATTTTAAGTTCATGACATTTTGGCCTCAGCCTGTTCAGTCTCCCACACCACAACTGCAATGAGATGGGGCCTGTTAAAGGTATTGCAGACAAATATCAATCTTAATGTTTTTTTAAAGTACACTCATGCATATTTGTTTGTGTCACAAACCTCCTTGCTGAGCCTTGCTAAAATACCTTGCTAAAGTTTACTGTACTTGGTATCAGTGTTTTGGTGAATACTAACTTCACCCATTGCTTGTAGCATTGAATGACAGTGGCCTCAGGCTAAGAGGCACGTACAGGAGTACAGGAAGTAATGAGAACACGGAGAGCCCAGAAGCCATTTCTAGGCGACGACGCATGGAGCTGGGATCCATGGCCTACTCTACCTCAGCCATCCACATGAGTGCTTCAAGTTCTACTCCAGTCCCTGGCTCCAGGCAAACGCTGAGACCTAAAGGTAAGCAGTGGATCTTCATAGCTTGCAGCAGCTTAAAGAAATTCCCCATTCTATGCTGCTATCTGAAACTGTAAAGCTTCTACTAACAATTTAGACCAAGTATATTTTGTATTGAATTATTTTAATATACCACCTGCAGTGTGTATACAGTATGAAATATTAAAGTTTTTGTGTAGTTATTATGATGAGTGTTTCATGATAAATACCATATATTTTTCAGGTTTTATCTCGGATGACGATCTTCGCTTGCAGTTGCTTGATGCAGTGTTTGCCAACAGTAGTAATGGAACCCAAGGTATGCATTTACCTTCAGAATAAAATTTAAAAAAATTAAAAAATCATGCTGTATTTAAAATATGTACATGATTATTGGAGATAATTTACAATTTATATTACATGATGTCTTTTTTCCAGTAAAAATATATAAGCCCAATTGTGAAGTTTAGTTGTGTAAAATGTGCTGTAATTTTGCTTTCCAGTTGAGTAGTGGTATCACAATGACTTCACACTGCCTCCAGCTCTTGGATGTTCTCACAGATAAATACAATGGCCCTATCCAATGTTACAGAATAACACCACCAGTCTCTGGTTTTCTCCTCAAATGTGTGCAGTTATTTAAAAATGTTGCAAGCCTCTCTTTACCAGTTATTTCTAATAGTGGTAGACTTGAGAGAGTAAAACTAAAACGTCTAGTAGGCAAACGTTTATACAAAAGATTATTGTGTACTGCATGTTCTAAATAATAACTTTTGAAGGACATTCCTTTTAAAGCCACTAACATATAATGCAACATGCTCTTCATACAGCATACAAGCCAAATACTTTAGACCACAGTCGAAATACCTCCAGCAGCAGCTCTCCTGTCAACTCCAAAGGTAATGTTCTAGAAATGATCAAGGTCTTTGTAGTGGCACTGAAATATCAAATCTCAATGTGCAGTTGAGTATAGAGGAGTTGGTGATGTAGTGGCTAGAACCCAGGCACCAATTTCTGACTTATGGTGGTTTCATCCTACTCCTAGTCGGTTATTTTTTACAGCTTTTGTTATCCAGAAAATTATATATATATATATATATATATATATATATATATTATAATAATATTAATAATTAAATTGAATTTGGACAACAACAAAAGAAAAGGATGCTGTTTGATGTACTCAGAGTTGATGCATGTTGCCCCACTGAGGTGGCTGCACAGTTGTGGTTGGTTAGTGATTCATATGTACATAACTCTTTTAGGCAAAATTGTTGTATTAATGGAAGTTCTGTGCACCATTGGATCTGAGAACTGTAATCGCTTGCCTTTCCCCATTAATACCAAACAACATGATGTCTCCATTCAGGTTCTTGTGATCGGATCCAGGGCAGCCTCTCCAGCGATGAAGTGATTTCAGGGCACGAAGCGGCCACCCTCCCCAGAGAAGGCTGTCTCTACCGCTCCAGATCAGCTTTTGTCTCAAGCAGCAAGCAGGAGCCTGGACTCTGTGCCAAAGGCCTGGCTTCCTATGACACAACCCAGAAGGGTGCTCCCAGTCATCCCCAGGGCAGAGCTCGACCAAGGCTAGGATCCCCCAGCGGCGAGCTGGTCACGTTGGAAGAGTTCTTGCAGGAGAGCAACAACTTATCGCCGCCCACTGTAAGAAAAACAAATCCTGCAATGTAGTGATTTAAAGTACAGGTTGTATTTCCAAAGGGTTTACTCCAGTCTTTATTTAACTGCTTGGTACTAGTTTTGTAAAGTCAAAAGGGTTTCTGCTTTTAAAAACCCCCAGTAATTAAAGACTGGTTTACCTGGTTAACCCCCACTCTATTTTATGCAACTTTTAACCTTTCTCTGTTTGGTTGCTGCTTGTTTTCTTCCAGCGTAGACACAGTTTAAATGAGAGGGAGCTCATTTCATTGCACGAGTTCTTAGCCGAAGCTGACTCCATGCTCCCCAGTGACTCCGCTCTCTCCAGAACGACTGCCACCAGACGTCTAAGCAGTGGTGACACATACAGCAAAAAGGCAGGCAGGCCCAATATGAGACCTGTTTCCTATATTCCCAGGGTACCCTTCAGATTCAAAGCACTAACAATGCACCATGGGGGAGCCTAGCCTGGGTGTTAATTGGAAATCACAATTTCATTTAATCAGAGCTCAGCTTTAAAACTTGCAGCAGTATCCATTTGAAGACTTTTAATCTGTGTAGTTTTATAAAAAAAAAAAAATAATAAATAAAAACATAAAAAAAAACATTTAAAATACATTTTTTGGGTGCTTGTTTTGTATTATATTGTATTTGTTGAACTTCATTAAAAAGCCACAATCACTTGGGTTTGGCTTAAAAGTATTGTGGATTTGAAACTCTGACAGTATATTGACAGTGCAGTGGGTAATGTAACTGCTGTAATGAAGATGAAAAGTGTAGCAGTATTAAAAATCACTGTTGAACTTGTACAGTATTAATAAGCTTCCCATAATTCCCCAACTTGTTGCAAATTAACTAGAACATTTGTTTTTATATTAATTTCAAATAATTTCAAAAAAATATTTAGGTATTGCAGTTTTCAGGTTTTATTTTTGATAACATGACGTCTCTTTAAACTTATTTTGAGCCGATTCTGTTTCCCAGTTAAACTCGGCAACAAAACAAATAATCTTAAACCCAGTCTTCTCTTTTATTAGGATGCAGAGAGAGCTTAAAAACTACGAATTAACATTTAAAGTGAGGTAGAGATTTGAAAAATTATAAAAGAAAAGATCTAGCCCTATGTATATTTAAAGCTGAGTATCTGTTTAAACTGGAAATGTGTAAGGTTTTCCAGGAAGAATTGGATAGTACTTTTTTGTAATGAGTCACTTGACACATCACAACAGTACATTCACAATGAAACTGGATCTTGTCTCTCTTGATAGGGGCACTGTATCACAGCATTGACATCACCCAGGGGTGTTTTCTTAGAATGCTACCAACATGTCACTGCATGTTAGTCTTCACTTAACTTTCTTGGAAAATTCAAGCATGAACTCTTTGAACTCCTTGCCATTAACAATTTACAGTAAAAATTAATTTTAAAAAACTGTCTGCAGTGGAACCATGAATACAGAGCTACAGCTGTAATATTTTAATACAGCATATATACCATAAGGCTTTTTCCCCACTATGCCACTTGTGCCACACTTAGGAGAGTAAAGCACCTGTACCACATAGTTGAATTTAATCTTAAACAAGAAATAATGAAGTTAAACCACAATGTTCAATTTGAACAAATAAGAACATATCATTCCTGGAATATAGATACTTCATTGTTCAATCTGAAGCATCTGATACAAATAGGTTAACTTCTGTACTGTAACCAGTTAAAATAAGCTAAACACTGCACTCATTTTTTCATAAATAAATAACAATTGAGGTCAGGTTGCAGGCACATATCCGAGAGCACAAGATAGTATAACTAGTACATTCTGTCAATTTTTTGTGTACGCTAAAAGTCATGGGAAAGTCTAAATTTGTCTAGATTAAGTATAAAACATCCAATGGAGCTTAACCCCTATAGATATGCAAAGCTGATTTCTGTTAGTTTGTTTCCGATATTCAAAATCAAAAACATTCAAAACCTGTACAGCTGTTTGTGATCTTTTTTTTTTTTTTTTTTTTTTTTTTTTATTATTATTATTATTTTGGCTAAACTCCTTGTGGTTTCAGTTCACTACTAATTTCATTAAAACAGTGAGTGGCTAATAAAACCCAACGTTTTTGTTAAGCAGATTGAGTGCCTGTTCTAATATGTTTTCCTCCCGTTTTAGGTTCAGACGAACAGCCGAGAGGATCTGATGAGCGACTACTTCAAGAAAATCAACGTGTCCCCTATCATCGGGAAGCAGAGCGCCCTGAAGGATGTTGCCAAGATGCCCACAAATTATGTCATGCCAACCATTAAAGCGGTTCCTGACGATTCATTGGATGGGCGATCTAAACCTGGGCAGACCGTCAAACCCAGCATCCGCCCCCCAGAGCCTCAGCCTCAAACCTCAAGCAATGCAGCTTCCATACGGCAAACACAAACTCTGCCAACCAGGTCACGGCAGGCAGAACGGTTGGCACAGACGCAGCAGCAACCTGGCACGAGAGGTGGCAGCGGTAACCTGAGCCGTACGTTCAGCTTGGCATCTGCCGACCTCCTTAGATCCAACGGGCCAGACAATTGCAGGCAGGAGAGTTCGCCTAAACCTGCCACAGAACTTAACCCCAGCCCCGGGATTGTTGTCAGGAGGCAGGCTACAATTGCGCATGAGCGGCCCCAATCTGCCAGGCTGTCAGGGTTCTCTTCTCAGGGCGGTGAGCTTCATTACCGCACAGTGGATCCCAGACGGCTTTCTCTAGCTCCTCCCAAGGATGACCCAAGGCCCCTATCTCCCCAAAAGCATCCCCAGCACCAGTCCTCCACAGTGTCTCTTTCTGGTTCTGTGAACAACCCCAATGTAGCTCGCACACAAGCAGAGAGGTACTGCGCTACCAGTTCGCCGCACTACTGCCCGGCACAGCAAGGGCCACCCAGATCTGAGCCGCAGCAGCCATCAGTGCGGCCTGTTTCCCAGCATCGCGGAGAGGTGGCAATGGTGACACCAGTCAGGGCAGTGCCCCTGCCAAAAGAGGAAGAAGTGATCGGGGAGCAAAGGCCAATGGATACGTCTCTTTCAAAAAGCCTGGCCAAGTCACCTGAGAGAGGCAGCAGCACTGAGGGTCCCGGCACAGAAGACCTGAATCAGAGCAACTCCAGCGCCCATAAGAGTACTCCGGCCTCCCCTGACCCCAGCAATGACCCACAGAGTGTTTGGTATGAATACGGCTGTGTGTAAATGAAATCCGCTGAAACAAAATGGGATTTTCTGTTTAACCAACATAAAATGGTGGTCCGGGATGAGAAGGGCCAGTCTGTTTAGCATGTTTATTGCCACCTCTCTGTGATCTCCTCAGCTGGATTTATTGGGACTGGGAGGCAAACGTTGGCCCCCATGTCGATTTTAGGTTTCTACTATATTACAGTTTACCCAAGTCCCCCGAACCTGCCTCTGACTACACACTATAGCCTCATATCCAGATGGGAATCGAACTCCACCTTCCTAATTTCAAAGACATCTGTAAAGGGTACTGCAAATCAACCTGCGTTCATGCAGTACAGCACTTTCAAATTTCCAACAGAGGAAATTCAGAATTTGTACAGATCTCACAATTGCATTACGCAAGAACATCTATATAAAGTAATGTATTTGTTAGAAGTGCTGACATTAAGGAATCTACATTTTAAAAGTAACCAAATACAAATTTTACTGTGCATCCATGCATTCTATATTTTTCCCTATTGTTGGTCTGGTATAATAACAGCTAACTCTAAATAATACCCAGAGTCCAGTTTATTTCTTACCACTTTTGAAATCTTTTTACCACAATTTTCTGATGATGATTTCACCATCTTGGGCATTCAGAGTTTATACTTTTCTGCTGTAAATATAAAACAAAATCCCTCCTGTTACATCTGTCTATCTGTTATATATATATATATATATATATATATATATATATATATATAATATATATATATATATATAATCCTTTACTATGTTGATTATTTTGACAGAGAAAACACCAATGTTATTTATTGTTCTTTACAAAATAATTTAGTACTCTGTTATAGGGGATTTTTTGTTTCGTTTTACATTAATTGGTTATACAGGGTAATTAGAAAGTAAGTCTACTACATCAATGCATGGTGTGTTGATGTGTTAACTTTCTAATCACCCTGTAATTTAAGGGCTGGTTTCACAGTTCCAGATGAGTGTTAATCTTGGATTACCCAATGTTAATTTAGGTAAGGTAGTCCAAGACTGGTGCTAATTGGGTCGGTGAAGCCAGCTGTGAATATATTTGAGTGTTAAATGCACTTCATTATAAAGCGCTCCCCCTTTATAATAGAGAGGAGCAATAATGTAGTGTTTGTGTTCTGCCTTATAACGGGAAAGCAAGTGCTGGTGAAATATAATTATCAGGCGAATGTGAGCCATGACCATACCACCTTATAGCTGGTTTCACAGTATAAAGGGCCTCCCTATAATAAGTGACTGCTGTGTTGACTGTTTGAATTGATACAGGTTATTGAGACAATACTGCTGGTAAGAAAGTGGATCGAGAACTTGCTATTAATTGGTGCTGCTTTACACAAAAGGCAACCATGTATATGTCATTTTAACCCCTCATTTTATGACCTACAGTATATTGAGGCTGAAAACGGT
Source organism: Polyodon spathula (assembly GCF_017654505.1). Taxonomy (NCBI): domain Eukaryota; kingdom Metazoa; phylum Chordata; class Actinopteri; order Acipenseriformes; family Polyodontidae; genus Polyodon; species Polyodon spathula. The sequence continues at coordinate 12,397,302 of NC_054545.1, forward strand.
TATGTGTTGACACTGGATCCTAATTTAAATTAAGTTGCGATTTTCTTTTTTCTTTGTGTAAATACAGTGTAAATGAATATTGATGTGTAAATGTCATTTCCAGTTTTATATTTGGAAGGAAGGTAATACACTGAGTTTCACATGCTGAATGCCCTTTCTGTCATAAGTCTTTACACAGGATACATTTTAACGCTTAACTCTGCTAAAATGATTGTTCAACTTGTAAACCTTTTAAAATTAACATTTCTTGGCCAAAGAATGGTTTTCTGTTTCTTACACTGACTTGTTTTACATTTTCCCTGAATACCGCAGGAGCTGAAATCGTAGATGTGCTGGAAATACTTTTATCCTGAATCCACCCGCAATATTAAGAACCCCCTGCTGTGTTAAAGTAAAATAACTGTGAGGGAGAGATCAATTCTGGTGACATAGGATAGAAAACAATACCACATTTCCTGTTTTTTACACTACAGAGGACTGGATTTTGTTTTTATGAGAATGGTGATTTACAATGTAAATATGTCTGTCTCTTATTCTCACTGGAAATTCAAATCGGACATGTTCACTTTTGAATTCTCTTTGTGTTGTTACTGTGACATTGCAGTTGTCTGTATTGATTAACTATAGAACAGTTTTGTTTGTTTCTTTTTTAATAATATGGAAGCCTTTGTAATAAAGAGTTCGAATTGAGCAAGCATTGCATTGTATTGTCTGATTTGTGTTTCCTAGAGTTACCTGTAAATCAAAAAATACATTTATAGACCCTGGTTGTCAGTGGGATTTGAAGTTGCTGGTAACTCTGCAAAATCAGTTCTGATGGCCAAGTTACTAGTATGTTGATTTTTATGTCATAAGACATGCATGTGTCTTGGGGCCATGGAACAGATACAGTCAACCCTCTATACCTCCTGGTAAGGGCCATGGGCAATAAGCGAGGGTGGTGTTATAGTGAGGGTCTAAAAACAACAAACACACACACACACACACACACACACACACACACACACACACACCCACCTATGTTTGCAATAAATTCAAACGTTATGTTTTTTTAGTTATACAAATACATTATCTCCAGGCCATTTTAATAAAACTTTTTTGTTTTAATTACAGTTCAAGTTCTTAACACAACAGTAGGTCTGCTAGTGACGTTTTGTCGTCGTTTCCCGTCTGTATGTAACATACATGGTTACTTTTATAGAACAGATTATACTAAAAAAATAAAAATAAACACACATTTTTATTTATTTATTTATTTTACTGTAATGGTCATTTTAACTTCGCTGTTTGTGGCACGACTGTAAGCCTGCTTAGTGTTATCTAAGCAGGCTTACAGGCAGGCTTTTTTAAAGCACTTAAAATACTAATAAATAACTTGAATATGTTGGCCTATTGACAAATACTTTTTTTTTTTTAAATCTGACGCTTTAAGTCAACCTTCATGTGTGCAAAACTTGCACATAAACAAACAAACCTCTTAGCGCACTTTTTTCTATTCTTTTTTTACTGTGGCTTACAAAAGTCATTTTTTTTTAGACTGCATCAAGTTTTTTTCAGGTTAAACAAATCGACCCGTTCTATCAAGGCAATCCATTTGTTTTTATCCATTACAATGTCTCAATTTTTTTCTCTTTTGCTTTGGGAGCGGGAGTGTTGATGACATTGGTATGAACATTCAGTTAACGACTAATTAGGACAGCAAATTAAAGCTATCTCTCAGAACAAATGTCACCAATATAAAAACAGTGCTATTTAAACCCGTTATCCGCCATCCGCCAACTTCCCAAGCCAAGCAAACGTAAATATAAGCATTGCAGTTTCACTCCATTGTAGCGCGGTCGAAATAGTCATGCCAATTAAAACAAGAAGTTAAGTTACGCTTTGATTTGCTACCAGGTTTACGTGGTTGCCCCGCGTTATAACGCCACCCTATGTAGCTACATAGCTGGCGTATGAGCGGGTGGCGTTATAAGGCGGGACAACTATCGTAATTGGAAACTAACTGTTTCTGACTCACCGTACCGTTCAATTTACTAGTGACAGAAACTGGTGCAAATGAAGCGCTGGTAAACATTTTAGTTTTTCACAATACAGTACTCTCTTGATGTTTCTGTGTTCTTTCTGTGATTTTCAGCATCTACTATCGAATACATTTATTTAAAATAATCATTTATTTAATGACGAATTTATTTATTCTGGTCAGCTAATTTGTAAACTAGGACAATTGACTTATGCACATATTACGCAAAATAGCAATTTAGGTATAAACAGATTAACTCGGTGAAAAAAAATAAAAGTTGATTTACTGTTGATTGCAACAAAAACTACAAGCCTTACAACATTACTAATTGTCATTTCCAAAGGGGATTTATTTAAATGACGTATAATATTTAACCACTGAGCAAAAGACTACTCCTTATGTTTAACATGTGGCTTCTGTGGAAGCTGTAGCTGATGTCGGAAGTACTCATGCTGCAATATAGATCAGATCAAAAGCGGATCAGATATACATCTCGTTTTCTGTAAAGCAGCACCGTGAAGTTAACAGACAAGTTAAGAAAAATCATCAAGCTGCTGTCAAAAGGTGAGTTAAATTAATCGGTTTTTAGGGAGAAATACACATTTCTTAGTGGCTTGTAACGCTATATCAATTATTTAAATTGTATTTTATTGAGTTTATTATTTGTTGGCTTACTTTTTTTAAAATAACTTATTTCGGGTAATACGTTTCTATTTCAGATGTTGAATACTGAAAGCCAGTACGGACTGCATAGAAACGAAAATGAGTTTACATGTACTTAAAACTTTTTTTAAAAAAACGTAACAGCAAAAAATATTATTTTTCATTTAGCCTCTTGGAATTATCAGATAGATTTCCTGTAGATTTCACGTGATCCCGAATGTTAAAAATGGTTTATGAACCATAATATTCATTATCTTAGCGCTTTTTGTTAAACTACCCTTACCTGGCCCCACCCAAATATCAAAATAGGTTAATTTCAATAATAATGCACACATAAAACGAACGCTGGCTGTTCCCTGTGGTAAAGCGTGTAGTCACTATTGGATCTGGCTGTACAGGATTAAAAGTGGCTCTATAAAACAAACGGGGCGTTTTGTGTGTGTTGTGTTGTGTTTTTTTTTTTTTTTTTTAAGTTGCTCGGGTTGACAGTTTTTGTTTAATGAGCACCTAAAACACATCTGAAGGTTATTGCTGAAAAAAAGATGACGGGATTTGTGGAAGTTGTTTGTATGCACGGTTTTTATTTTCCACCCTTCTCCCTCCCTTTTAAAACTTTAATAATAGTAGTTAAGCCTTAACTGAGTAACATTGTTTAAATTAGCGACGCAATAACGCAGTTGAAATCAATAAGGTGAATATGGCGATTAGAGGCAGAACGAAATGCAGGTGCAAATAGAATCCGGTGAGAACAACGTATGTCGGTTATTAATTCATCCAAGATATGAAGGTGAAAAAAAAAAATTCCTTTTGTAATTAGTGTTTGATTTAAGAAAGCAAATTGGCGAAAAATATGTTTTAAAGGGACATCACGTGATCGAAAATAAAACCTGAAAACTGGAAGCCTTAATCGTAGGTGGAAAGGTGTGTGAGAGGCTGCCGTTGCAGAGGAGAGGAGAGGAGAGGAGAGGAGGAGAGGAGAGGAGAGGAGAGACGAGACTCTAATTCCACTAATTCAGTGGTTAATTGTGGTTAAGTCACTCACTTTGCAGCGCGCAAGATAATAGCTTCGTGTCCAGCCTCGACTCCATACAGGTAACGTTTTAGTGAGCACAGAAACAGTTTTGTGAGTAAATCTTGACTTCCTGTCTCTCTTTTAAGCTATTATTACTGTTAGTGATATATTGCGTCAGGTTTTTAAGAACTCCCTGGGAAACAGTATGGCTCTTTTACCCAAAAGGGCTGGACAGCTTTCATTGGGTTGATTCAGAAGAACTTTGTTGTATTTGTTATGAGGCTTTTGCCTTGGAAGTGGCCTTTCAGCATAAATATGACACATTGAGAATTTTTTTAAATTGTGACAGAACGTTTACAATATATTTTAATATTCACGTATTGATACTTTTCACCCCTAATTGATAGGGATTGTAATTGCACCAGCAGTTCAATCAACCCAATATATTCTGAAATGCTTCACATTTTAGCAGACCCAATTGGCCTCCAGACTCACGCTGGAAGCCCATCGAATATATGCTTGAAAGTGAAAAATGTCAAGTCTGCCGTTACAACTTCTTTGCGATGGAACATACTGAAGTACTGACACAGTTCCCTTCTATAAATATTTTTTTTAGATTTATTTTTCCTGTTTCAAATTTAAACACAAAGTTAAGAAACATATTGGAACGTACATATAGTGTTTTTGTGTTCCATTTTATGTGTTTAATTTGATCAAGTTCCTGTAGCATTTTGTAAAGATCTGCTTGATTGTAGTCCAAAAACGGGTTTTTTATTGTCCAAACGCAGGAACTTCCTATGTGTGTATATCGCTCTACCTAAGCTTCATATCCATCATTATTGACCTGAAATAAAATGTAAAAAAAAAAACAAAAAAAACCCCCTAACCTCGCATGAGGAGGATGCGAGTACAAAAAATAGATTCTGTTTTAGGAAAAAGGAAGTGGTTTCACTGTTACACAGAGCATTATCAGTTGAAAGACCAGATTGTACTGTTCTAGTCTTTTGTTTGATGTTATTGTACCTTTATAACTTGACCCTGGGTTTTTTTGTTTAATGTAATAAAATTGTTTGTCTGAGCTAAAACTAATATATATATATATATATATATATATATATATATATATATATATATATATATATATATATATATATATATATATATATATATATATCTAGATATAATATAGTCTGTATTTTACAGTCCTAGATTGAGTTATTTTTATGTAAATTTCTTGCTCATTCCATGTTCAATTCAAGCAAACATTTAATATAAATATATTTGTTTTAATGGCTGGCTTAAATGATAGAACTATTCCTTGGTTATATTTCAGCACAATAATTCTTTTGAATATAGAAAGCCTTAGACTAATGGTTTCAGGGTTTAGTTTAATAACCAGATTTAATACATTGCCAAGTTTCAAACCAACATGTAATAAAAAAAAAAAAGCAACAAAAAACGTGTTATGGGTTGTTGCAAAAAAACGGCATATTAAGATCTCTTGTTGCCATGTGAAAGTTTTGGAAACGGCCAAATATTTATGCCAATTGATATATTCCTTGCACAGTCAAAATATTTTTGAATGTGTCTGTAACCCTATTTAATCACTAAAGTTTTTAGGAACACTTTTTTTTTTTTTTTTTTTTTTAATCAGGGTCTGGGATCACGGTACAGAGCTACCAATGTCCAGGATTCTAAAGAAATAATTCTTTGACTGACTTTTTCAACATTTATAAACAACACCAGACACATTAAGTTGCAAGTTTCTTTTGAATGTATTATACACTAAATATTGACATTTGCAATGTAAAAAAACCCAATTATTACTTTCAGTGTAATGATAATAAAATGTAAAATGAAATAAAACTAATGTTGCAGCATAACTTCTAGTGTGCACAACAGCCTGAAAGTCGGTAAATCTCTCTCTCTCTCTCTCTCTCTTATATAGAGAGATATATTATCTCATATATTATATATATATATATATATATATATATATATATATATATATATATATATATATATACACACACACACACACACACACAGTACCAGTCAAAAGTTTGAGTACACTTGCTGGAAACTAGGTTTTTTTCATAATTGACTTATGTCATGTACGTTTCTGTAAATACTTGAAAATGAAAACACATGTTACAATATACAAAACATAAGGAGTATAAAAGCAATGTTCAAGAAAATTGAAAATTGAATCAATCTTGGATTCCTCAAAATAGCCACCCTTTGCCTTAATAACAGCCTCACAAACACAAGGTATTCGGTTAACAAGTTTCAGCAGGAAATCACGCAACATGCCTTCCCAGCTCTTCTGCAGCAATTCCCAGAGATATAGGGCACTTGTGGGTAGTTTTGCTTTGACTCTTCTGTCCAGTTTGTCCCTTACAAGTTCTATGGGATTGAGGTCTGGAGACTGGGCAGGCCAGGTCATTAGATTGAGTTGTCCTTCACTTTCCTTCTTCGCCAAATAGTTCTTGCACAACTTTTAGGTGTGTTTCGGGTCATTATCTTGCTGAAGAATGAAGGACTGCCCAACTAGCTGTAATCCTGATGGAATGGTATGTCTCTGAAGTATGCTATGATAGTCATGCTGGTTGAGCTTGCCATGGACTTGGTAAAGTCCAGTTTCTGTGTTTTTTGGCCCAGGCAAGTCTCTTCCTCTTATTCTGCACTCTTAACAATGGTTTCTTTGCAGCAGTTCTTCCAGTTAGGCCAGCTTCACGCAATCTCCTCTGAACAGTTGATGTTGAAACACCTGTACTTCTAGTAGCATTTAGCTGAGATTGTATTTCAGGGGCAGTTAATCACTTGTTCTCTGATTCTGAGGTCACCCTTGGCCTGCCTGATCTTGTTCGGTCCTCATGAGTGCCAGTTTCTTCAAATCGTTTGATGGTCTTGGCCACAGCAGTTACACAAAGTACAAAGTTCTTGCAATTTGTCTTAGATTGACCTTCATTTCTTAAAGTAATTACAGACTGTCTATTTTTTTTGCTTAACTGAGCATATTTTGACATTTTCTGCTCCCTTACATTCAGGAATGACAAACTTGTGCCTATGCTACCTGTAAATAGTAACAATGGACTCTCACCTGTTAAGGTTAGTTAGGTAACATGCTAGTTAACTCGGAGAACATCTAACAGACACTTTTATACTAAGGCCAGTGTTCTAACACCGTGTTATACACATTTCAGACTTTTAACTGACTTGGGCTTCAGACTGCAATCCCCTTGCTTTGGGTGACCATTTCATTGAAATTGACAAGATTTACATTTTCATTTAAAAATTGAATTTTTGAATGCAATTCACATATGATTATCAGCTTATAAGTACACATATAACGAAATATTAAGTGTTGAGACAAGTTTATACAGTTAAAAGCATAGATAATCAATCAATCATGAAAAACCTGGTTTCAAGCAGGTGTACTCAAGCTTTTGACTGGTACTGTGTGTGATTTTATATATATATATATATATATCATGACATGTGTAATCTGTATCACCTTAATTAAGATGTCCTGCAATGGCACAGTCTTACTTGAAAGATATATATAATATAGCGTACATTAGCCACGAGCACTGCCGTAATTCAGTTTACCTTGGTGTTGCAAAGTGGCATCGTAACTCTAGTGCCGGGAAGAAGGTATTCACCAAGCGATGCACACATACAGTCATTAGAATTGTTTTCTGAGGGAAAACTAAGGGGTGTGTTACATGTCCACAGCAGCTCATTGCTTGAAATTAGTCAGAGCGTCCTTTGCGTTTCATATTGCTTAAGGGGAGTAAGCGTTGACCTGAAATTTTAAAAGATGTCTTCGGTAGAATACTACAATAATATTGTTGGGTACAACGCATGCATTTACATTTTTATGTAAATGTTGCCCATATACCTTGCTCTCAATGGCAATCTGCTAACAGGAACTTTCACTGACTCCAAGGATGTGTACATTGTTTTCACTATTGTTTATCCATTAATGTCACCACTTAGGTTCTCATGCCCGCCTCTTACTCTGTTAAGATAATAGTTAGTTGTTTTATACAAGTTACACATTTCTTAAGCCTAATTAATAAATAACTTTTTCTTGCATATTTTTGCCTCCAAAAGACTTGTTTTCAAATAATACTCTCTCGCTTTCTCTCCAACAGACTTCTCTGGATAGTGTGTAAAATAAGACACTGCTTGCTGGCAAATCAAGAGTTTCGAAACACATTTGCAGGCTTGAGCTGTAGCCCCACGCCCAGTCTTCATTACTAGGTCCCCGACCAGATGCAGTTTTGTAATATGTCAAATGAAAGCAACAGGAACTGTGATATTGATCACAACATTCACCAGTATTTGTTTTCTGGGGTATATATTATTGTTCTAGCAGTAGGGCTACCTGCAAACATCTTTTCCTTGCATCATGGCTGGCAGCAATGGAAAAACAAGAATGAGCTTGGAATCTATTTGATCAACTTGACGGGGTCCGATTTGCTGTACCTGGCTTCATTGCCTTTGTGGTTGCAGTACATCTTTTTGGGTGATAACTGGAAGCACCAGGAGTGGCTGTGCAACGTCTGTGGATTTCTCCTCTATGAGAACATTTATATCAGCATTGGTTTCATGTGCTGCATCTCTGTTGACAGGTACTTAGCTGTGGTATACCCCTTCCGGTTCCACTGTTTGAGAAGCACGAGAGCAGCTGTGCTGGTAAGCGTTTTTATCTGGCTCAAAGAGATCGGGGTCAGCATTAGTTTAGTTGTGCACAAGGAACTCAGCCAAGACCAAAACAACCACTCAATTTGCTTTGAGCATTACCCCATGAGAGACTGGGAGCGCAAGGTGAATTACTACCGCTTTTTCATTGGATACCTGTTCCCCTTATGCATCCTTACAATTTCTTACTTCAGAGTCCTGCGGGCAGTTAATAAGAGCACTGGCACTGTGACCTCACAGAAAGTCCGCATCAAAAGCTTGGTTTCTGGCACAATTTTGATTTTCTTGCTTTGCTTCTGTCCGTATCACTTTTTTTTGTTGGTCCGGATCATTTTAGAGCAAGAGTGCTCATTTGTTAAAAAGATCTTTAACTTCTACCACGTCTCCATTCTGTTGACCAGCTTCAACTGTATCGCTGACCCCGTGCTGTATTGCTTTGCCAGCGAGAACAACCAGAAAAAGGTACTAAGGATGAAAAACTATTGCATGCAGCTTCTCGGTTGTAAAAAGGCAGAGAATACAGACTTGACAGAAAACGACACACCGGATCAGAATGGATCTGTTTTGGCCGTTAAAGCTGCTGCTTGGGGAGGTTCAGCAGACAGGATCTTCAGTTTTAAATCTGCTGGACAAAACAGGGACAAGCTACTTGTGGAAAAGAGCATCATCTGATCCCACGACCAAGCCAATTACCTCTTTAAACCCAGGAAGAAGAAAACACACTCTGCACCACTATGTTGCCCAAAGACATTTATATATTTTTTTGAGAATAAAATGAAAATGTTCACCATGAAATTGGAAGCTGCAAAGTTCATTAGAAGACCGATTTCTGTATTGGTAATTTTTTTTTTAATGATATCTGTTGTGGCTGCCCATGTAATATGACGTGCTGCCTGAGGTCGTTGTACAAGACTAGTGTTCAGGAGTCACAGTGAACTTTAAGACTTAGTCTATATAACCTAATTTTCCTTGATGTCATATCCTTGAGAGACGAAAAGACCACTGGCCACTACCTGTGCTTTCCTATGAAACTAAATGTTTCATTTTTGTAAATGTATCTAATGTTAATAAAACAGTGAATTTGTTTTTGTTTATAAAAGTGTCTAAAGCCACTGTATGTTGAGTATACTGTTCAGGGGTGTCAGACTTAATTTTAGCAAGGGATATGTTTATTTCATAGAGTATTTGATTTTGTTACTTTTGTTTTTATTCATGTTTGGGAGAAACCACACAGCATGCACTATAGCTCACAGGTATTATATAAAATTGTGTTGCTTCTGCTTCACTGCAGTCCCTTTCCAGACTATTCATGCAATGCAAGCAGCATCCCATGAAAAGAAAAACAATTCTACTGAAATTCAGAAACTTCAAATCCTGCCATCCATGGTTTAGTGTTTTCTGCTTGATTGTGTTGTGGACAATAATGGTTGAATGCATAACAATGCAACTAAATTGCATACAGCTGTTTGGCAAGACAAATCTAATGTATTGGAGCAAAGATATGTAGAAACATTAGTTTGATATCTTCCAACACAATCTTTGTGGTAGTGGCTGTCATTTCCTACTAGCAAAAATAACTGCTTTTAGCTTAAGTACAAATGTGCGAGAAGAACCAATATATAATGTTACTACCAATATATTTGCATGCAAAAACCTTCCTCTACTACAGAAAGACACAGCTTCATGAATCACATTTTCAAACTTAAATTAGGACATCCTGGATAAGCTCCCAGATTCGCTCACCAAATTTGATGATGTTTCATGGAGCTTTATGATGAGAAAGTGCTCTGAATGGAAGTGTTTCAAGACTGGTGTAGAGAATATAGAGTACTGGTGATTTGCATATGTACTGTAGATTTGCTGGGGAAAAGGGAAACAAAAACCCTACCTGTAATCGGTTTGCATTTCATTTTCTCTGAACTGTCATACTTTGACTGCTGCATTAAAATGTCTCCAACTGCCCCAGGCCCTCTGCTCACAAACAAGCCCTTGCTTTACAGCTGTGAACAGAGCTTCACAACACTACCATTTTCTACAACTTGCATGCACTTCTTAAAGCAATATGTTGGGTTTTACGATTTTGTAATATATTTATAAATGCTAGTTACATTTACCTTTATACATCTAATGTATTAAATGCTCTCATGTGTTATATGGGTACTCTGCTGGCTTCAGTAACAAAGAATGTAATTCTTTCTTTCATTTGTGTACTTTCTATTTAGTAAAATATCTTAAATTATACAATTTTCTTTATAATATATAAAAACAAGATCCATTAAAAATAATGTGTTAAAAGTTTAAATGACTTGTGATTATTTTCCTTTGTCTGCAGTTTCTGACAGATGCTGTAATATTGTGATGCTAATGCACACAGATTCATAGAGGAACATCTACCCCTAAGGGAAGGAAATCAACAACTTGACATTTATTTATTCTGAAACACCAACATGGAGGGCTTGAATATGAGACTGACCTTTCAAAAATATACCACAAAATGTACTTGTAATAGGAAGTGTTGCGTGTGTGGCTTGTCCCTGGATAATAATGAGGCAGACAGAGCATTGGGTGTTGATTTTATTAAACACACAGGCTGTCACTAGGGTACCAGTAATGGTAGCCCTAGTCTCAGAACTAATAAAGAAAACACAATAAAGCTAAAAATAAAAGTTTGCCACACAAGGTGAGTGCTAACCTCATTAAAAGAGATGTCCCGCTCCAGGAACCTGCTACACTACGGAACCCTCTCTATACTGCTTGGGATCAACGTCCCCTAAACCAGGGCTTCTCAAACTCAGTCCAGCAGCCACAGGGTGTTTGAGAAGCCTTGCCCTAAACTAACCTGCTGCTGTTGCTCCTGAAGGCCCAGCCTCCCAGCTGCTCCGGGTCGTTGCGACAGTCCTGGCTGGGCACAGCCTTCACAGGCACCATCCTGCAGTTGAGGGGTTCCGTAGTAGTTGTCCTGCAGAGCAGACATTGTCCTCATGGATGTAAACAAAGCTTCCCTCTGTGTAGCATGGTGGTGCAGTCTCCTGAAGCTGTGGCACAGATGCTCCGTGCAGCCATCCCAGGCATGCCCCCCAGCCAATCTGAACCGCCCGATCAGCTCAGCGCCGGGCGAGCCTACCTGCTCAATTGGTTGCCTGGCAACGTGTCTCCTGTTACGCATCCCAGATGCACCCATCTGTGCAAGCAGCAGCAACAGGGTTCTTCCTGTCTCTTTACTAAATACTTTTTTTTCTAGCACATTTCTATGGGATCTTGAACAATATTAATTTAACTGTTTTGTTAATTAACAATTTAAAGACAGTAGTTAGCCATTACATGTACCAAATCTTTACATTTGCATTTTCTGTGTGTTTTTTTGTTTTTTTTAAATATAGTCCCTTTTATCATATCCTGACAGTCTGAAATTATCAATCTAATGTACATTAGTACTTTGAGGCTACAATGACCAGTAATTACCAATGTTACAATATGTCCACAGAAACTTGCCAAGTCCAATAAAGGAATTACAAGGCTGTCAAAAATACAGATTGGATAGTTTACTAAAATAACTGATAAGTTCAACAGAACACTACATTTAATGAATTCTAACACATCTATATGTCAATGTATGTTTACGTAAAAGGTAATTACAGGTGTAGTTACTGTTTATTACAATATTCCATTATAATCTACTGACTACAAGAGTATTAGTTTTATTTGCTGTAAAAATCTATTTTGAGCAGACTCCTGCAACAATTCGTCAATGATCGTAATTATGAACTCTCCCTGGTATTTAAGGCAGTAGTGAAACAAGATCAATTTCCATGGATTTTGGAGTACCAATTAATGCATTTTTTATGTTTTCTTTGAAAAATGAGAACTCCTCAAATTACAGCTGTATTTTAAAAATCGTTAATGGATCACTGCTTCACACATTTATCCCATGCCCACAACTGATCGATGGCCATGTTTTTAGAACATTAGCGGTCTTCAACTTTGGGTAGGAAACACAGAAAATATGATAGGGGTAGAAAATGATCAAATCAACTCGCCACCTATTACTACAGATCGAGTAGAGATGAAAGGTTTCCTCAAAATGTTCTGGTGAGCAGGATTATACAAGCACAGATAGATTCTGATCCAAAGAATAAAATAACATACCAAAACAGAAATCAGATCTGTAAATACAGGGCAAAGGCTTCGGTGTCTGAAAACAAGCACCTTTCATCAAAAGAAAAACAAACACATATTTCCATTCCCTAGGCTGTGGCTATCAGTACCTAGTAGCAGTAACTATGTTTTCAGTTTACAAGGAATTTTATTTCATCAGGGAGTTTCTGGGCTTGTCATGATATTCCCGATAACTACAATGTGATCTCGGCAAGCTGCTGGATCATAGTGGAGTGAGTGTCATAGAAAGGCGGGCCGTTCACCTCCATTCCCAGATTCCCGGTTTTGCCACTTCCAATCCCGTACTTCTTGAGGATTTCCAGCAGTTTTTCTTCCTAAACACAACAGGCATACTCTGCTTAGAACCAGGATTGCTATCCACAGTTTATGGTCAGACACTACACTATGCTTATACTGTAGCTCATACACATACTGTAGTAGATACCAGTTTCAGAAAGAGATGTCAATTTTGACTCCTACTAGAAACTCCTGAAATTAAATGATAGTTTCTAAGCAGTAGCATTCTTTACCAGGTTACCAGTGCAGGTTACCTTAGTGACTGTTGGGAGTGCCGAGGCCCAGGAATCCTGCTCCGAGTGTCTGGGGAACCCAACTGCCTTCTGGAGGTATCTCTCGTGAATTGGACAGCAATTGAGGATGTAGAGAGCACAGGCCACTGCATAGCCACCCCAGTTTGAAACACCTAGGCACGCAAGGAAAGAGATGCTTCAGAATGGGAACAGGGAAGAGCTCCAGAGACAACTACCACAAAAACAGAAACTAGAGGGTCATCTCTCTACCGATATAGTATCTGATCATGCACAGTTTTAATATGTAACTTCACAATGACACCTGTTTGCACTGTTCCCTTTTGTTGTGTATTACATGTGAAATCTTTCTGAGTGGTTCTTGCAAAGTCAATTACTGAAATATAGTGTGCTTTTATTTTTCGATAAGTTTGCGTTAGAGTAAGTGGCGGGGTTACATTGTGTTACACGTCCCCATGTGTTACTACAACTGTTTAAATAACGTACCTGTCATTTTTTCTTTTTATTGTAACATCCTCACAACTTTTTACACTTGGAACTTTAAAGTCAGTTTCAAAGTGCTGTTATAGCGGAAGGATTATTGCCCACTTTGTCACGCAGGTAACACAGAAATAATGATCCATGATGTGGTGTGGAACAGAAAAGCCAGAGCACTTGTTATTTTTTTTTTCTTTTTCTTCCTGCAGTAATTGAGGACAGATCAGAAACCCCAGTGCACTACAGTGGCCATTTTGAAAAGAGCTTTGAAACAGACTTTAAAACGTTAAGTGTAAAAAGTTGACAGGATGTTAACAATGAAAATAAAATTACAGGTAAGTTATTTAAACAGTTGTAGCAACATGTGGGGACATATAATGCTATAAGGTGCTGCGAGTTCAGGAGCTGCTATTCAGTTCTAACTGCCTGCCTTAGACATATGTAACGTAGCTATCTTTATGTTAGTAAGAATCAGCACCATCTAGTTTACAGGAGTTTAATGCCTGTGGCAGGCAGTGCTGCTATTGTGTAATGCACTGTTTCACCAGCAATACAAAAGGAACTTGATTCAAAGTGGCAGATCACTAACAGTTGGCTCTTACTTCTATAAAATACACTGTGGCTGATCTAGCTTATATTACATGAAGTGAACCACAGCTCACGAACTCTAGTTAAACAGATTTATAAAATAAGACATACAAGTAATTGCAATCCTAAGCTACTTTCAAAATACAAGGTTTTTGTTACTTGTTTTAATCTTGTTTTCTTTGGGTTTTTCTGCATTCCTTCATCTTGCACAATCACTTTCTCGGGTAGGTTGTGCAATATCGGTTAAAACTAAATACGGTTCAACTCTCTTACCAGCAGCAATAGCAAAGTCAGCTCCAAAGTCACAAGCTACCAGATCCCTGTGGATCATGTACTTCGTCATGGCTTCCTTCACCTTTCCCATCCCCTGCTCATTGCCGCCTCCTCCAATACCTAGCAGGCAGCATATCATTTACAGTATTCATTCATTCAGGGTGTCCACCCTACAGACAAAGGGTCATGAAAACCTGACAGCAACCAGGCAGTGTGGGGAGGCAGCTCAAAAAACCGACTGCTTTGCTATCTGTAATCAAAGGTGTAGGTCACAGATCAAAGGAGGTTCTGATTAGGTTGTATAATTCAGTGGTGAGACCGCACTTAGAACACTGTTTAATTTTGGTCCCTGCATTACATAAAGGACAATAAGGTGCAGGGTCACCCTGGACAGCTCAGATTAAATTCTTAGTCTTCTGTGTTTAAATACTTCTGCTGGGATATGTGACTATTCCCCAATGATTAGCGCCTCTAGTTCCTTCCAGGGTTGTGTCTGGAAAGCTGCAGATTGAGTAAAACATCCTACAGTGCCTGCATCTGAGGATGTCAAACTCTTACTTGGAGAAACTGTGAAAAACATCAATGCTTCCCTGCCACCTGGTAATCAGGGGCTTATTAAAACAGGATTTCATAACTAACAAGTTTCCGAATGTCCACATTTTATCACCAGAACCATCAAAGGAAAATAAAGGGTTATTGCAAGTTTAATATGTATGTTCCTTCATTTCCCGAGCTATAAATCCTCCAAGGGAATTAGAAATGAGATATTGGATATAAGCTGGGCATTACCAGATCATTTATTATCTAGCATACAGCAATTGATCCTGCTCCTTTTATATATATAAAATAAAAACCACTCAAATCCTCTGGGAATGACATGGGCAATGTTGCGCTCTACCAGCTTAGATCTCCACAATGCAAAATTCCTCTTCCCAGCTGGGTGGTCTTCTATTAGCTTGGGAGGAACCGATGATTCTCTGTGCTGTCTCCTAGACTAACATGAACATTAGACCATTAAAGGCTATCGACAGCTGGCCCTTGAAACATGATGAACTGCTCAGTAGAACTACTGTATACATAAAATAAATTACACTGCTAATCAGATGGAAAATAGGATGTGGTCACTTATATATATATATATATATATATATATAGTGAGCACAGTAAAATGAGGTCAAAATACTCGAGTATCTCAAAATAGCTGATGGTGTATTTTTGCATTAACCACACCTCACCATATTTTTTTTTTTTTTAGGTTTCAAACAGGAGTTTAAATAGAAACCCTAAATATCTGGTATTCATTGGGTCCTGTTATTAGAATATAATAGATTAGAAATAAATAGCACTTTTCAGTTGTTCCAAATCAGCTCTAGCACTTTCATATTATTATTCTAAAACAGAAACAGTTGTTGATTACCTGTTGTCATGATGCCTGGGATTGTGCTTGCTGTTATGAACAGAGTATCTATGGGGTCAATCATGTGTTTGCTATTCACTTTCCTCATGTTGTTGTAGTTTCCATCTGCAGCCCTGCCAGCGTGCTCTATTGCCACCAAGTGGTCATACCTGAGAACAGCACCATTATTCAGTGACCAACTTCACATAACTGGAGTTAATCCTGTTTACTCACCTTTAACTTGAAAATTAGAATCTGCAACCAATTCAAATTCATTTTATACAGATGTGAAAACTTCAAATATAACAAAAAACACATTTTGGGGAAAAAAGAGATCTCAATTTCTATGCATTTTTTTTGCTTTCTTGAGCTGCAACATAGCTATACACACATACCCCGCTGCTGCTGCAGGTAGTAGTATAGCATGATTATTTAGTTAATAAAATGAACACCTTAAGGAGGGAAGAAGCTGAAAAGCTTGGAGGCACCGATGCAACCTTTAAGTTTAAGGGATGTACACAAACTAGAAGGTTAACAAGGTCTGTTTAGTGCAGCGTGTAAACAGTCACACAGAAATCATATTTGATTATAAAATAGAACATAGTTGCGGGGCAAGGCAGCTTAAAGGCTGGCATTACTGAGTATCAAACAGAAACAGATAAATGATGCATCCATTTTAAATACAGCAGCATACAGACAAAACATACTTTCTTTTTTCTATTTTTTCTTTTATATGCTTATTAAAAGTACACAATGAACAATACTGACATTGCATCATGCAACATCATACATCGAGAACTTCAAAACTTTCCAGTGTATGTGTGGAGGAAATTGTTCACACGCACACAAAAATGTACAAATAAATTTGGATAAGTTGTCCACAATGCGTGATTTTCGATGCACTGTGGCGATAACACTGCTGATAAAAGGCCTAGCTTGTTATATGCAGGGTTAGCTGTACCTGGGTGTCTTCGGATTTCCGTCATGGCACAGGAATCTCAAAGCTGAATCCTGGCTATCATCTTGGAAACTGAGGAGGGGTACTGGTGTATTTAAAATTCCTACAAAAGAAATAATTAATGTTACAGGAACGTTCTATTTTCTCCCACAAGCACTTGAATAGCACATCATATATATATATATATATATATATATATATATATATATATATATATATATATATATTTTCTATTTTACAGTAGGGCTTAAATTTTTCTGTTTTAATTAATTTTTTTGTGTTTCTCTGCCCACTCCATCTGGTGGTGTTTAATAATGCAGCTGACAAACGTAAATGGAAAGTTATCACATTGCATGGCAATGCCTTTGAAGCTTGTTACACAATGTACAAATTATATTTTTACGAAGACCCTCAGTTGGCTAAAAAAAACACCTTCCTCTAAAAAGGGAGTGATGTATTGAGGTATCTTGGGCACTCCTTAAAAAATAAGCACAGAAAACAATCAAGCCTTATATTTATTCTTGAACAACCCTTTGAGTGCTCAATGGTCACTAGCCATATATTTTCGACACCTTGCACTGAATATTCAAAGGATAAAACAGAAAACAAAATACTGCTTTGAGCAATTTGCTTCTTACTGCAGTACACTGTACTGTCTCGCCACCACAGAAATCCAGACTACAGGGTAGTGGGCACAAGCCAAGACATCGGTGACAATACCTTGCTCAACAGCACCCTCAATAATCTTCTTGTTAATTTCTAAGGCCCGACGGTTAGTTACTATAGCAACCTGTTTCATCAGGGCCTGGAGCATGGCTGCCATGGCGATGGCACCTGGAGGTCCATCAGTTTCTTCAGGAGGGTCCTGGTTGAAGTGGGTCGGAAACCCAGTAGTGATAAGAACTGAGGCTGCATGTGACAAGCACAGGGAGGCCTTCAGCAGCTCGTCTGGGATGAACAGGGCTTTTATACCTTGGTCACCTGAAAACAAATGTGGAATTTCGATAGATATTTCCACTTGGTTTCATATTAGATCAAGCCCTCAGTATACAGGTCGCATGACATCTTGTAATACACTTCTGTTCTGACTGCAGAACAGTGAAAAAGTAATCCATTTACACAAGGGCTTTTAGGCTACAGCTGCATGACAGATGCACTGTTGTAGTGAGCACTTTGCAAATGGCTGACGTTATCAACTTCACTACTCCAGCTGAGCATACATATATCAGTTTTTCAAATGCTTTGAAAAAGCTCCCAGATCCCTGGACCAGTGGCGACATGCTGGAAAGGCAGGAAGGACACCGTTTTCCAGTACCTGCGTCAACCCCAATGTGACACTCCAGGGCCCGGATCTTTTGAACTGCAGCAGCAGAGGCAACACTGTAGTGCAGAGGGTTCTGGGATATGCAGAAGGTCTGTACGGTCTCTGTCGGGTCAGTGTTGAGAACAGGATCGGACTCGTCCCTTTTACAATCAGTGATGAACATCCTGCCAGGAGAGTGGGTGAATGCCAGAGGAGGTTCTAAAAGAGGATCACAAGCCAAAGCAATCACCCACTAGGGCAGAAATGCATCCCTAGTAATGGTCTGGTCGATCTGCTTTACCAACCCAATTGCATAAGGGGAGATAAGGAGTGGTCTGGGTCTGCTGAATCCCCAGCAACTGACACGTCTCTTTAAAAAGAGTAGAATAGAAATGTCCACCTTTACACGTATAGATTATCCTTGGGTTACCCCAATGGCAAAAATATGTTGAAACAGGATTGAATGTATGGGGTAGAAGTTTGATTAGTAAATTGATTTGATCAAAAACACAAAATAAGAAAGACTAGGAGTTTATTGTAAATTTTAATCAGAAAACTACTGTACTGTACATGCATATTTTATTGCAACTATCAGTAACCACAGTTATAGTTACCATAAAATCTTTTAATTAAAAATCAACACATTTCAAATCACAAATTCTGAGACAAAACATACCTTTATGATTCTGCGACAATTAAAAAAAACACGTTGCAGTCTGCTCCATACTCACTGCAGCCCTGTACAGCTTCCACCCCCGTCACCCCACAAGCCCAGAACACAGGGACATCCCCTTGATGAGGCTCAACTGGATCCCCATAGTCTGGTCTAGACAGGTCCTGGATTCCAATTAATCCTAAAATACAGATTGGAAATCCAAATGTTACCATAGATAAAACCGAATGTAGGTTTTTGTTCTTCATTAGTTCACTGAGTATGAGGTGTGAATGGACTTGGCTGAACTCACCAGGGTGGCCAATATGAACTGGAGCCCCATGAACATCTCTTGCTGGGTGGGTGGCTTGTGCGACAGCATTGAGTTTTCCCTCTGGGACAGGCCTCATGGAGACCACCATGTTACACTGGAACCTGCCCACCTCACGACATGGCACTGACGTCTACAGGGAAAGGGATACACAATTCATAATTCGAAACAGACATGAGGGACTTTAATGAAGGACTAACAAGAAGAGAGGGCTGCTTTTTCAAGTTAAGTTTTAATGGTACAACGATAACAGGAGCAAGTATCAAATAATTAAATGCACAAGCAATTGCATTTTGAAATCATATATAGCAAAAACTACTGTTGGAAACCAAAGAACAGTCTTTAGAAGAGGTCTTTTTACCATACCTTATACATGCTCACATTGCGTTTTTGTTCAACGTTCCTTATTGGAACCCCTGCCTTCAAAATTGCCTGTTCAAAAGCAAAACTACAGCCCAGGTAGAAGGTTGTCATGTCCTCCAGCTCTTTCGTGTACTCCAGTAGATCAGATTTGTAGCCAGTGAAGTTTCCACATTGGAATGTACAATACTGAGGGCAGTCTGTTCTGCAGCAAAAACAGATTCATGCCAGTGCTTAAACAATAGATAAGAACCAACCAACAATAACACTTTCTTTCACCAGGTTGAATGACAAGGCAGTCCTGACTTTTATTCTGTAAAAGTCTGTACTTTACTTGGTCATGTCTGATGCTGGTTGCAGATCAGTAAATTAATGTTTGTACACAGACACACTTCTCTGTACAATTTGGACATTTCTGCCAATTTTGTTGTGGTTCTACATGGCCTTCTGGGTTGAAAGTCTGACATGCATTAACCGGTGTATCTTTTTTTACAGCTAAGACTTGTTGTATTTGAGGTCTTAACCAATGTGAATTAGTAAACTAGTAATTACTTGTAAAACCTTTGGAACACAATAGGTTACATATAACAATTGAAGCGAAGTGCTGGAGTTTCCTTTAAACACTTTGGTTTGTTACTTGTGAAGTTGTTGATAACTTTTTATAAAACACATATTAAGCAGACCTGGGTTTTGTTTTCATTAAGAAACTCTATTATTGTTACAGTGTTAATAAAATCTGTATATGTATTCACCACCCTACACAAAATACTTACCTTATGTCAGAGTTGTCTGTTAGTATAGAGCATTTCCATTCTCCTGGTTGGCTCCTGTACAGCAATGGCAATGGGCCACTGTTTGCATGGCAGAATTTTTGAAAATCATCAGCCAGGCCCTTGTGCAATATCACAATATTGGCTTGTTTGTATCCTAAAAATAAAAATAAAAAAGTATTTTATATTGTACATACCATTAACGCATTTTTGTGCCAGTAGCTAAACTCAGGAATACATGAATATGTGCAATAACTTCAAAAGTTATTTCTCACATTTAGCACATTTATTGATTGAAACAATACCACCACCATCACCACTTAGATCAATAAAACTGGGACCATATTTTTCATAGCTTAATACTAATGTTTACTGAAGATTTTATTTCAATATTGTCTTTGAAAAGGTGAAAACTTGTGTTTGTGTGAAATTGCAGTTCAGCATTAGTTTAAATAATAATAATAATAATAATAATAATAATAATAATAATAATAATAATAATAATAATAATAATAATGTCCATTAGCTTGTATATAAAACCAAACTGCATTCCCAGAAAACAGCAGGTACCCAAGTATAAGCCCATAAGTCTATTTGCATGATTATATAATTATGGGCACCATAAACTACCCAGTACTATAGTGGTGGATATCAAGCCAGAGAAACAGAACAATGAAGACCCACCTTCTGCCATTCCTGACGTGCTCCTGGTCCCAAGTTTCCGGGTTCGAATCAGTTGTCTGATCTCAGCAGGGTGCAAGCTCCTTAATCTTTCAGAGGAAACCTTTTCTGAACTCTTAAACAAGAAGAGTTACCGTTTAATATACGAGGCCCATTGTATAGTAGAAAGGATGTGTATTTAATTTTCTAGTTGTAGCTATTGAGGACTGAGACCATCAACAACCATCATTCGTGACTCATTTTACATTGATCTGTGAAAGCAGATGAAAATCTGATCCTGTTGAAACTTGGTATTGAGAGTAGGAATCTGGGGTGATAGAGATACAGGTTACAGGTCACAGGTTTAAAAACGTTCCCAAATATGAAGCACTAAAATGTGTTTGTATGCAAATTTGACACCATTGCTGTGTCACTTAAATTTCTTGTTTCTCAAACCAAAATTGATCTAAATGAGGATAATGTAAAACTTTACCTCAACAGACGGCACCAGATCACCTCTTGAAATGGACATCTCTGAAATCCTGTCGATGGTGTTTATCTGTTTAAAATGAAGGACTTTGAAAATGTGCCTGAAGTTAATGTCCTGTTCTTTTACATATTAACAGACCTAACCCATAAAGCAAAATGCACTTTCTCTCAATACTGTGTTACCAATTAGCTTTATTAAAAAAAAAAAATCTTGGAAATAAATGTATCAAGACAAGTATGTAGTATTAAAGCCGCAAAGTTTATAGATATAAAGGTTACATGAAGTACATTTTTACATAGCATACAATGCATATATGAAACACTTAACACTTCCACAAGCACATTTATACACTCACTTCAAACAATGGAACAATCTGGTTTTCAAAGAATTTTAGATGGGACAGAACTACACATGCAGTAATACAGAGCAAAGATGTATCACCAGCTGCTGAGAGAGCCCTGAACTGCTATGTATGTGTTATCCTTAGTAGAGCTACTACTGGTATGTTGTAGTACAAAAGTTAACAGCTTACACAGCATAAAACACAAATCTGTTAATGCTTTATTAGTTCAATGTCAGACCTTGAAGAAAAAATACTGCAAATCAAAACCTACAGGACTTGGAAAAGTAGTAGGATTTCAAGCAACTCTGAGTCATTCCAAGGAACAGAAGTGCAGGTTAATATTACTGGAGAGCAGCATGCTCTCTCCACGACTCGAATGTTGGTTGTGAGTGAGGCATACAGATAAATACAGGCATAAATATATTTTTGAGACAGTACAGTTCAGTATGGCTGTCTTGCTTAAGCAAAAGACTGACTCTTTGAAATAGGAGGGGCACCATTGTGTAG
The DNA here is from genome assembly GCF_017654505.1 of Polyodon spathula. NCBI lineage: Eukaryota > Metazoa > Chordata > Actinopteri > Acipenseriformes > Polyodontidae > Polyodon > Polyodon spathula. The sequence continues at coordinate 12,419,518 of NC_054545.1, forward strand.
TGGGCAACAATGGCAATGAAAGACGTCTGGCAATATGCTGACTGGAGATAACGAAATCAAAAGGTGGGTACATACTATTGAAGATATGTTACTTGTTTCAGGGCAAGCAATCACCACCTCTGCAAGACTGTGATCACCCTTGCACCTCCCAGGAACCACATTATGCCGGTTCACACAACTCCCCAAAACACAGTCTGGTTACATGAATGCAAAGAATAGTCTATAATAATTCAAACAGTATAACTTCACAAAGAAATCACACACTTGCTTGAGAAAGTATACAGCACTGGGAAATGTCTGCACTGGTGCTTATTTTGATTTGTGTCTTCCTAAAAGTTGTAGAACATTGATACCAGTGGGTTAAAATGTCCTTCATTGCAGTGTCTATTTTATTTCCCACCGTATTCCTTTTTAAAAATGTTTGGTCAGTTTCTGAATATAAAGATTACTGACTACCTAAATTAATCTCAATGATTGTATCTAAAATGTCAGCTGAAAGTACTTCAGATATCTCAATCAGTACCAGCCCATAGAGTGCTGATTATTTCCAACATAGTCAAATGGTGCGAGAACAAGCAGGCAGAGTGGTGACTCTGCCTGCCCTGATCTTCTGAACTGCAGCAGCAGAGGCAACACTGTAGTGTAGAGGGTTCTGGGAGATGCAGAAGGTCTGTACTCTCTCGGATGGGTCAGTGTTGAGAACAGGACCGGACACGTCCCTTTTACAGTCTGTGACATCCTGCCAGGACAGTGGGTGAATGCCAGAGCAGGTTCTAAGAAAAAAAACAAAAAAAAAACCTCAAAACATCTCTTGTCCTAAACAGAGCCCTTTTCTTTTTTGGGGGGAAATCTGATTTAAAAGGAATTTTAAATGAAGCACAGAGTAGGAACTAGTCCCACAATAAAAAAGAGCTAACAAAACGTGTCCCTATTTAAAAAGAGATATAGAATGTATTCAAATATTTAAGTAAAAACAGCAAATACATGATATACTGAATGATTTTAGTGGCTGATACACCCAAGTTTAGTTAATGCTAAATTAAACTAAAACATTAAGACTTGACACCCTTACATTGATTAATATACTACTCAAGTGTCTTATTATGGCATGTTGACTGTTGCAGTCTGCTCCATACTCACTGCAGCCCTGTACAGCTTCCACCCCCGTCACCCCACAGGCCCAGAACACAGGGATGTCCCCTTGATGAGGCTCAACTGGATCCCCACAGTCTAGTCTTGGCAGGTCCTGGATTCCAATTAATCCTAAAATACAGATCGGAAACCAAAGAGAGGTTTTTGTTCTTCTTTAGTACACTGAATATGAGGTGTGAATCACCAGGTTGGCCCATATGAACTGGGGTCCCATGAACATCTCTTGCTGGGTGGGTGGCTTATTTCATAAAGACACCTACAACTCTCAAATGGCAGGTCTCTAGGACAATTAGATCTATAGACACGACCTTGTGAACACGTTCGTTAACCTGTAAATATTAATCTACTTTTAGAGTACAATGTTGAGAACTACTGTTCAGATAGTTAAAACAATGTAGAAACTTCTCCATACCCATAATCCACACCTATACATCCTCAATTTATTTTAGTAGGTAAGACTTAAACCTTAGCATGGTATCTGCAAATCCCTAGCCATTGTTCCCGTCATCCCTACTAAGAGGTATGCAAAACACAAATAATATACTTAATAAATAACAATTAAGGACCAGAGTCAATGCATTAGACCATCCTGTCTCTAAAATTAGACACTGAAAATAGTTTGTACACTAAATAAACTGTAAACTATTACAAGCTCAGGTTCCAAGATGTATGATTAATTACATAACTACTTCACATGCTCCTCATGCCTGGTGATGGAAAAATGCCCAGTCAAAGACATCTGTCCCTATCTTCAGTTTCTATATTTAGCTTTTCAGCTTGTACAACTGTTGCGTATTCTAATCCCATAGAGGTACAATCAGTGACAAATACATCATGCATGCTACTCTGCTGAGGTTATGTTCTAAGGTCAGTCAGTACAGCATGTCCCTCTCTGTATAAAAGTACCAGCAACACGAACAGGCTTGTAAACTGCAGGTTCAAAGTTTTATTAAAAAAAAAAAAAAAAAAAAAAGAATTAGTTTTAGAGCATGTGCAAGATCACACAATTTAACACATTAAGTGAGTAGCTAATGTTATATCCACACTTCTCAGACCAACATAAAACTAAATCACCTAGTCTATAACTATCTTATAGCGTTTCATAGTTTAAACATGAGTCGAGTATTACAAGTGTACAGTGCATGCCAATGAATGTTATATTATACAGCACTTCCTTATAGAACTAACTGCTATACACATGCAGTCTTGTACGCAGATACATGCTGAACATTTACAAAAAGTGATGGAAGGCTTCTAATGATAACATTTACTCAAAAACATACACTACGTTTTGAAGATCAAGCCCTAAGTGTGCATGCATGCGTACAAGATTGGTTTTCCAAAAAGTGATTTTGATTTCAAAAGTGCAGTTTTCAGAAAACTACTGTGGTATTCCAATTCATTTCATGAAGACTGCACTTTTCAGAGGACTTGAACTTATGTACACTCACGGAATCACACGCTTTATAGAGGTCTTACCATAAAAGGCACTTGCTAAGATATAATGTGAACTGTGCATGTAATACAGACCTGAAACTGGTTGCAATATAGTTCATCTTTAAACTATGGTAGGGTTGTTTTTGACTGTTAGCTAATGGTGAAAACAATATGAGCTCCTACATGTCAGAGGTTCTTTTTTGGGCTCCTTTATTTTGCGATTTAAAAAAAAAATAAAAAATTATAGGGACCACCCTATTGAAAACTGCAGAAAAAGGCAAATAGCAAACAAGAAGCAAAACTCAGTAAAAGTAAATGTTTAATGTATCTTGAATCAGACCTGTATGTCACCAAAAAAGTGAAAGCAGACTTTTCTGGACATTATATATACAGTATATACTGTATTACAAAAGAGAAGTTTCCACGATTACATTTTTTCTCAGTACATTTGGTGGTCACTCACAATAGAGGGACTCTACTGTTGGATCACTATGATTAATCACCCCAAACATATTGGATTTAACAGCCTACCATCTCTGATTTCTTTCCTTTGAACATCGGGAGCTCCGAGTTTGGTGTAAATTGGAGGGGGTAGGGTATTACCTGTTGTGTAATTTATCACAGAGGGACCCTGTACTTAAATTATTCAATACTTCTGTGACAAGTCACAAAACAAACACATACCAGTATTACTACACAGTTCCATTTAAAAATACAACAAAAATAAGCTTAATGCCAGTTGAATGTAAAAGTACAGTGCATCAAAGGTTTTGACTATATTTAATTTAACCTAGCATACCATGACAGTTAACACAACTTTCTGCTATGAGGGATATATATATATATATATATATATATATATATATATATATATATATATATATATATATATATATATATATCCACACACGCACACAATCCAATACGGTAAAATCCAGTGCTCACCAATTAAAGCTTTATGGGTAAAAGTCACCAACAAACCAGACTACTTTGCTCGTTTTTCCCTGTTAAAAACACAAAATCTGGATTATTATAAAAAGGTAAGAAAGCAAGGTGAAATGACTTTTTGGTGAAGATCTGTAATTGAAAATTATATTGAAATGATTAATGAAGGGGATCGGTAACAACCCAGTCATAAAAACAAGGTGGCGCCATAAACGTGTACTTATTTATCTTTAAATTTGAACCCAGGTATTCAACCAAGCAATTAAGAACCTAGATGCAACCGTTTCTTGCTTAGAAAGGACTAAATGTGTTAAAAATTAATTAAAAGTTAAAACTTAAATGAGTTAAAAGTTAGTCAATTGATTTAGCAGTTTTGCAGAACATATTTATAATATTTATAAATATAATAATGAACCGCTCCAGTTTAAGCCTCGTATTTTCAAACCTAACAGAATTTATTGACCGTTACTGACAAGTTTCTGCTGTCTACTAGGGTTAGTTTTAGCAGTAAGTGCAGTGGGGTGCAAGTCGAACACACCCGTTCTTTTTTTCACCACCCCTCGTTGCTTACCAGAGTGACCTAGCCGCCGCACTTTCTGCAGGCACTTCGGTGAAATTGTGGGAATTCAATACTCCGTAACTGCCCGTTTAATTAGCCTACTGTCATCAACATTATATGGGTGCGTTCACGGAGATCATTCTGCACAGATTTTGTGCAGAATCTGACCAATTTAGCCAGTGGGTGCGTTCACAGAGATCATAGAAGATAATTGGCTACACCGGTCATATTCTGCACAGAATCTGTGCAGAACAATATCTGTGAATGCACCCTATATCTCAAATTATTACAGCCAGCACGCACCTTGACAAGAGAGAAGGTGGCTGGGAACTGCCGCATGCAGTTGATTGTCAATGTCCTGTTCCAATCTGTTGAGGAGATCTCCACGAATACACCAATTAACGCAGAGCAAAGACGCGGGGCTCTTTATTTTTTTAGGGAGGGACTTTATAATATCTGGTAGTTTGGCAGCAGAATAGACCTGTCATTGGTGGGAAACTTGCCTAGCAACCCCAATCGCAGTACTACTGGGCGGGTCATAGCGTAGTTCAACGGGTTTGTGGTGCTGTTGTAGTGGTAGAGGTGCGGTGCCTAGTAAGGAATTAGGGTAATCATTTTTAATACTTTTGTATATTTTATTAAGCCCAGAAGGAGCCGATTTTGATTGTAATTGCATTTTAGGATTTATTAATTTACTGCCACCGTGTTGCTTAACGTGTCCTGAGCGATGGAGAGTCCCTCCGGAGAAGGCGACCTGTTTACAGTGAAACATGAGCTGAAGAATGGTAAGTTAAGAATTGGTATTGTGTTAATTTCATCAGTGATTTATTAACCCCGCAGTGGCCCGTTTTAACGTGCTTTGTTGATCTTTTAAATCTGTCAAATCGCTGCAAAAATACAGCGACCGAAAATGGCAGTATTACTACCACTTTACTAGTATTACAAAAAAGGGGCGTGATATTAAGGAACATATTTTTAGTTGGAGTAGGAGAAGGGTCTTGTACAATTAAAAAAATAATAATCGTAATCGCGTCAACCAGGACAACGTAGTGGTACACTACAAGCTGTTACACTAATAGAGGCACCGACAGTGCGGGGGCCGGGGGGGGATCGGGATCGTTGTCGGTTTATACCTGTGAAAAAAAAATTACAGCAGGGAGTTATCACTTCATATGCATCAGGCCTTTGAGGTTGTGAATAGAGTGTTACTATGAAACAATGTTCTCATTTGCGTTCTACGACTGCTACGATATGTCGAATTTTTGATGTCGAGGTTCGGAACTTTGTACTGTATTTATTTTGTAACAAGTTGTCGTAGAGTAAATGCCACTGCCTGGCTCTCGGAGCATTTCAGATAGCAATGCAGCCCCCCCCCAAAAAAAAACAAGGTGCTTGGATTGTCAGCATTTCCACATTCCGGGGCATGTCTGTTTTACCTGGGGTAAGGCTTTTTAAATTCACGTTTGGTGTCATGAACCACAGTGCAGCTTGCGGGTGTTTTATAACCCCATTTTGCTGCAAGTACGTTAATATAAGCTGATGGCTGTATTACTCGCTGATTGGACTGCGTTTCATTTAATTAACAGCTGGTTTCACAGACCATGATTAGTATTAAGCTGGATTTTAGGTAGCCCAAGACTAGTGCTAAGCAGAGTCTCAGAAGCCAGCCAGCAGTTTAGTTCAGTGTGGCATCAAGGAGGGGGGAAGTTCTCAAATAGTAGTTGAAATATACATCCAGGAACCTACGTCTTATACACGTGTACTATAGCTCATTATGAGCATTTGCAGTTTGTTCTCAAGTATGTACAACTTGTTTACCAAACAATACATTTAGCTATTTTTGGGCAGAAATTTGCTCCAGGAAGTGAAAGTTGTGGTTTGAAAAGATGAACATTTTCCTGAACGTATTTCCAACGGAATCTATTCCCAAGCCTATAAGTGCAATAAGTTCTTAATAAAGGTTTTTGAATCATGTGGCAAGATATCCTCCCCCCCCCCCCCCCCCCCACAATATATATGTGCATTTTTTGTTCTAATAATAAACCATCAGCTGTGACAATGTTTCAGACCAGTTTACCTATTTGTCCCTTCAATAGTTGCTTGCGTTTATTTTTTTCAATGCAACACAACTGGGAACCCCAATGTGAAAAGTTGTCAAAAATAAGAAACTCTTATTTTGTAAAAATTGATTAAAAAAAATCTCATTTGTATATGGTACTTCCATAAATTATACAGACTTCCTGTCTGATGAAATTGAATAAATACCCGCTGAGTCAGAAAAAAAAGTAGGATTTGGCCTTTGTTTTGCTGCTGATAAATGGATGAGCTCAATAGATATACTGGCTTACCCTCTGTGGTCCTTTTTTTTTATACAGAAATGCACATGGTCAGCATAGGGTTTTGTTTATATGCCATGTTTATAGAGTGTTTTTGGCTTCTGGTACAGTGTACATTAATCTTAGAATAAGGCAGGCATTGTGTTTATCTGTGCTATTGTAAACATTTTAGACTTGATGTAAACAAACCTTACAAAACGGTCTGAAACCACTTGCATTGAGTTACATTTGACCTGGTTGTAATACATAATGCCCTCTGCTCCATTTAACTGTCAACATGTATTGTCATTTTAATTTACCTTAAAGATACTTCTAAGTTAAAACAAATATTTCATTAAGCTCTGAAAATTTACCAAAGTCACAAAGCCAGCAAAGCATTGCTTTCCAATATAACACGTTTCTTTCAACTAGAGAATTGTAAAAGGACATTCATATCAGCCCAGCTCAATGGAATATCACCCTGGCTTCTTGGTGGTGAGGCCTATCAGAAGGGTTAGAGAGTTTATCCAAAAAAAACCCCTCTCTGCACCTACTGGTGTACTAGCGGGGATGTTGTTTTTTTTTCATAGCTCTTTGATCTCCTTGGACACTGTAGAACTGCTAGAACTAAAGGGTTTGTTTCAGCCTTTGCAAATGGAGGTTACTTGTACCTTTGGCAAACCTGTTATTACAGCAGGTAGCTTGATGTGAAGAGATGTTCACATGTTTCATGGTTATGTTCAGATTTTATTTTATATCTATATTAATATGTTTTTCAATATATATATTTCATGTGCATTTATTATTTTTACCTTTACAAAAAACAAACAAAACACAGTTATGTGTTGACATTTTATAATAATAATAATTAAATGCTGGAAGTAGGCTAATGGTTGGGGGTTGCTAATGCGGATAGCCATTCACCTTCCTACTAAACTATTTTACCTAGTTTGAGCTTTCTACTTTCAAACTGCAGAATAAGGGCTATTTTTTATTTATTTTTTTGACAAAGAATCCAAGTTTACTAAACTTACTGTACGTTGGACCAGGGAAAACGCTATTGAAAAAACACTCACAACAATTCTAAAAGAATAAGAAACACAAGCCCATAAATTCCCCTAAACAAGTCTTAGTTGTCTATTTCTGGTTTGAAAACGTTATTGGGTGTGTTTCCCCTTTCTGAAAATAAGTAATAACGTCTTGTTGCACACTATGTTGTTTCCAGTATGCTTTCAGAAATGGTAGGCAGAAATACCATTTTAGCTGGAAGATCTAATCTGTCACCCTTTGGCCCAAAGAGACCTAGTTATGACCCTACTGAGCTTCCAGCATTCTCAGTATATTCAATTCAAGCATGTTCCCTCAGCTGCAGTAACAAATTCATTTATTCTGTACTTTGCAGAGATCTGTGGAGGATCATATAAATCCTAGAATGTTTTAATGTTCTTGCACAATTCCATTTGCTAGAACTCCTTAGTGTTATGTGTATTGTAAAAACTTTTGAGTCAAGCATACTATACATTCTCATATATTATGGTCAGTGGGGGAAAAATGATTATTGTAAGTATTTGGAATTCTCTACATTCTGTTCAAAATGGTTCCAAATTACAGAATTACTCTGTCATACATTACTATGACTTTAGAGACTGGAAATGTTACTTACGATAGCTTTGCTCATTCAAGTTTATGTCAATTAGTGATCTTGTGTTCGAAAGCTTGTGTAGCTCATTCTCTGCATGGGGAGGAATAAAAAAAAAAGTAACTGTCACAAAGATGCTGGGAGTGGGGGACGTCAGACCAGAAACAGGAAACGGGAAATAAACAGAGAGGTGGAGTTTTGGGGAAACTGAGCTGTGCTCAGCATTTAATAAACAAAATAAATGAGATTTAAACAAAACAGCACACAGCACTTGACGCCAAACAAAACGGACAAACAAAACGACAAAACAGTAAACTAAACACACTAGCAAACGGCAGACGAACAGACAAACACGGTGAGTGAAATTATGATCTACTATACTTAATGCTTTTGCTTTCTCCTCTCCACACCCATTCTCCACTCACCGAACACACAACAACCCCGAGTGAGTGAAAATATGCAGCTTTTATGCAGCTGTACAGAGACTCGATTTCTAATCAATCATTCAATTGGACTCGCGGTACAACTGCATGTGAATTAATAAAGTGCAATTCTCTGTGCTCACATATTATTACATTTTACTTGCACTTGAAGTGCTGTGTAATCCTCGTGCCTAAATACAAATATACATTTTAAACACTCGTGTTACACAGACCCGTTTATATCCCGTGTACCAATGACTATACACCAACATTAACACACAACACAAAATACACACAGGGGCGGGCACTTAGCCACAGTAACAAATGTAAATTTTTACAAGACCTGTTCTCAACACGTGGTGTGGGTTGTTAGAGCTCTTTTACACAGCCTTTTCGCATGTGGCTAATGTATCGTCAACCATAAATTTACTTACCCCAGAATTTGGTCCACTTGAGCTTCAATGACTCATAAACTATTATTAATTCACTCCCAAATTTGGGGTGTACCTGCTTGGATGGCTTCCCCATTGTTCTTTGTTTGGGACTACAGCTTGCTGCACAATATTATTCACCTAAAGCAGCCCATGTTTTGGATGTTCTGTGCTGAATCAAGTGACCCAGGTTCCCAAAATATCTGTTAGCCTGTTAACATTATTGATTGAGGGCCTGTAAAGTCTGTAAGCACTATGAATGAAGTTGGATCTCAGTTTTTTCCTGTTTGTCATTCAAGTACTTTCCTTTCCCCAAGGGCCAAGCAGTGTGATCCAGGGTGTTGCATAACCTTAATCTTTTACATACTGTCCATGTTCAAATTGTGACACTAGATATTGACCAGTGGCAATCAAGTTAAACATGCTTCTGTACGGGATTCCTAAAATGATAATGTAGTGGCACAACCAAATTTCTTTTTCATATGACCGAATAAAATATAATGTGGGCGTATGTGTACAGTAGCTGGTGTGAGGGTTTATGTTTATGTCATTAAAGATTGTATATCATTACTGTGTTAAGAATCTTTTTGGAACGGACAGCTAACTCTGGTTCAGTTGCGAACATGCTGTAAAATGATACTCCCCTGAGGGGCAGAATGGGTACATGCTAGTTCTCCAAGCTGTGCCTAGGTTTCCCATTTGAACTGCGGGAGTATTTGGTTATCATAAGTAATTGCCCTTCATCTAAAGTTGCTCAGGAGGACAGTGGGGTGTACTAAAATGAATGATAGAGAACAGAATGCGTATTAATAGCCACGGAGTGAAATAGTTTTATTTTTTTATTGTGACCTCCACTGTTTATTTTAGTACAGTCAGTGCCGTGTTATCGGGATGCCTCGGGAGAAGTAAGACTATCCCGAGTTCGCATCTGTCCCAATTAAACGAGAGGCATTTGAGATGACCTTAGTCAAATGAAAAGAAAAACGTTTTACGTGAAATAGGACGAAATCCCATCTGATCACAAGCCGAGGCACCTGCGATGTTGTTGCGCCAACTTTCTTTGCAACAGCAGCCTGAGAAATGACAGGAGGCTCCAGCTCCTTCAAGAGTTCAACGTGACTTATGCAATTTGTGCAAGTTGCAGCGTAATCAGATACTCGCTGCACTGTGCGAACCGGTCTTCCTCTGAAAAGTGATCTACGTTCATCATTTGAAAATACTGTATCCCAATTAAGCGAAGTGACGTCCCAATTAAACGACATAAATAGCATTGAGAAGAATCATCTCCCAGAATTCTATCCCATTTAAGTAGAAATCCCAGTTATCAGTATTGCGATTAGTCGACACTGACTGTAACTTGTTTTGCAAGGAATTAATTTAGGGGTACCAAAAATGTATTAGGATTAAGTTATAAACTTAAACAACCTTATACCTTTTAGTAAAATTGACATGGTACTTCTATGTCTAGAATTTGTTTTTGGGGCATAAAAAAATGTAATCTGCTTAATCTAAGAGCAGTAATAAAAATAATTGATTTCTTGCATGACTTCTGAAGCACAACCCAATTTTACATTTATTTGGTGATTACAACAATATGTTTACATAATTGGGAATCAGTCCAGATGCCGAGATATTTATATACATCCACAACAAAAGCTAGTTTACAGATTATTTATTTTAAATATTCAGACTTTGTTTTGTTTTATTTAAATGCCCACAGATGTTAGTAGAAGAGATTCATGATTTAATTGGTTCATTTTTTTTTCTTTACATTAATTTAGCATCAACGAGTCAAACACATTTGAATATTTTATTAAAAACAAATGAATTGTGAGTTGTGCAGTTTGTTTGAAATGCAGAATTTGAAATGTGTGTGTAATTAGGACACTCAAGTATTGAGTCACATTACAGAATATTCATTACTCCCTATTAGTGTCCTACTGGGAAATTTTGCACTGTCCTCCCCCATGGCTTTTGATTGACTGATCTTGTTTGGTGTAGCTGATCATCATAATTGTATAAAAGCCTTTTTTCTGAAGAGCTTCTGAGTACATTCTCAGTACTATAGCTTAAAATACTGTATTCAGGCACAGTAATGACATTGATGAAAGCAAAGAGTAAGCACATGTAATAGCACAAAGCTGGGCAGCAAAAGATGCAAGTGTTGATCTCCTGTGTAAACCTAAAGTACAGCTGCAGTTCACCCTGATCTCTCATGCAATGTGAGGTAATGCGTCCAAATCACTTCATTGTAAAAAACGGACCAATTTAGCCAACCTCACCTCCTTTAAGGTCAATTGCTGGTTTTACAGATCCCAGTTAACGCTAGTCTTGGCCTTCCTTACCTAAAGTAACATGGGTAGCCCAAGATTGCTGTTAATCATGGTCTGTTAAACCAGCTGAGTGTCTAGACTATATAATACTCTGCTACAATTTTTAAACTGCAATTATGGCGTACGTATTCTATACAGGAACAAGAATATTGTAACTTATTTTAATGTGGCCTTTGCACAAGGGCTTGATATACAGTAGTAATGTCCTTGAATGTAAGTAATAAAAAAATGAAATTTTTTTTCTTTCTTTTCCAAAATTGCCAAGTTTCATTTGAGTTTTGTAAACGTGGTTTCGTGGCCGTGTCGGCTATGCTCTGTGTAGTACATGTGTGATAGATAAAGTGCTCCCTATTGTTATCGTGGGTAGTAATGAGAAGTTGGAATTAGCCAGATATCAATTTTGAGGAAGTGGGTTACTGCTTGACAGTAATCAACAATCCTCATATGAGAACAGATATTCTTTAAAAAGTGGTAGCTTTTTTATTTGTAATGTGGAAATCCTACAAAATTGCTTTTTTGCATGATACCTGGACAGGTTTCTCTCTCTCTCACTCTCTCTACACAAGGAGGTAAGTGACTTGCTCAGGGTCACACACTGAGTCAGTCAGACCACCAGGGGGACATAACTACAGTACAAACACAATGTCTTACTTTTGTTTTTGTTTTGTTTTTTTATACTAGGTTTTTTAACTTGGAAAAGAAAAATCACATGACCCATTGCAGGATTGCACAGTTGGATTTACATTTAATTTAGACCGTAGGTACTTGCAAAATCATGCCGGATTCCAGAGTAGACATGACAGAACTATACAGAATACTGGATTAGACAGGTTTTTATTGTAATACTAATGAAAGGAAGGTGTAAGCAAGTTTGCTAGTTACTAAGGTATGCTACAGGCAGAAGCTATTTGCTCTAACTGCTTTTGTGTTCTGCACGTTGTAATGAATACCCTCTACCCCTGTGCACGCTACAATAGAGTTCATTTTTAAAGCATTGTTTAGCATTCCTTTAATGCAGCAGGCTTGTCAGAATCATTTTGATGAAAGTCAGTCATGTATTTTTGTTGACTCAAGCAAAGGAACATTACAAAAAACAAATTTGCTTATATTTTGCGTGTAGAAAGAAAGCAAGCCATAATCTCATTATTGGCTGAAATGAGTTTGTTCCCAAACTATTTTGTTTTCCGGAATATATGATGGAAATCCAAATGCTTATACTGTTCATGAATGACATTTTCTTTAAATGGCTTGAGTTGCATGTTACATTAAATCGGTCTTTTAAATGTGTATTGCAGTAGGCTACCATGTTTCTGTTTTTTGTTTTGCATTAAGGGCTGTGCTTGTTCCGGAAATTTGTGGGCATTGTGGCTAAACTACTTTGAAGTCAAGATGCCTCCTGTAAACAAAGCTTCAGAAGAATTTGCTGGTGGTTAGGCAGGTTCACCACAGAAAGCATATTTGGCTTCATATTTCATTTATCAAAATGGCTTTTCATCTTTGAGCTTCGTATAAAATTATCGCATTCATGTAACAGAACCATAAACTGCCCTGATCAGATTCTCAATTAAGGGATATTTATCTGCTGTAGGTCCTCACTTTATGCTTTTTAATTTAGTTTTTTCAGAAAAACAATATTAAGAACACATAATAGGATATTTAACAGGAAATGTAGATGATAAATGCCTTTAGGATTTTAAACAATTAAGATTCCAGTCTTAACAGAATGATTTGCATGTTAAGAGGCCACAGTGTCTAAAGCTGTGGTTCTTTCAGAATGACCAGTAATAGGTGATCGACCAATTGGTGCCGCTTATTTTATATTCAGTTGAATGTGAAAACATCACTTTTTTATTAGTCAGACTTCTTTCAAGACTATTGTAATCCTGCTTTCACTGCTGATATGCATACCAGTCTTAAAGCAGAATGTCAGTCCTTGTAATTGCTTCAACATTATCATAATGCTTCTCTCATTATCATCATTAATCAAAGACACGATACATTCCCATTGTTTTTTCATGCTATGTCAATTAGGTGTTGTGCTAATTTGAAATTTTCATTTCAGAGACGGTAAACCTGTTTGCTCCAAGAGCCAAGGAGCTATTAAAACAGAAATGTATTGTTCAGCTACACAATACTTCACTGTAAGAGCATGGCGTTTCAGTGGTGTACAATACGTCATTTCTTTACTTTACAGTTAGTATTGTAAATTGAGTTCGTTAATTTGCCTTTGCCTGGCTTTGATATTGGTGGAAAATCTTGAAGAATCCTAACTGCTAGGACTGAAGAGCCTTCCTCATTCACATAACAGTGTGACCCTTCAACCCTGCTGGAGCTGGAAAGGTTACATGACTAAGAGTCCCTTCACTTTGGATTCTTCAGACCAGCTCAATGCCAAGGCAGTTTTAGAGAAAAATAAAATACAGTTAATTCACGATATTGCGGAATTTGTGAATCCTGGAATATTAGGCTTCTAATGCAAAGTCTAGCAGTGCACCGATGCTGCGTTGCAAAACACAGAACTTCTGCATGTTATGAAATCTCAGGACTTGATTTTTATTTAATGGGACACACAGTCAGCTACTGGAATTTGCAATGTAGCCTGATGACTTCCCTCCTTAACCAGAGTAGTAAGGTACGTGTCAGAATTTGCAACTACTAGTGTCCTTTACATGTTGCTAGTGAACGCTGGTTTGACCACACTTGCAATTACAGTACTGTACAGCATAAGTTAAAGCAAAATAGCGAACTAAAGACTCAAAAACTGCTAAACATGTCCATGCTTTAGATCGTGGAAAGCAGTTTGCCAAAGAATTACATGCTGACGGAGGAAGATCCTGCACAGCCTGCAATGTCACATTAGACCACACAAGTAAGTGGAGTGTTGATGTTCATTTAAATACAGATCGTCATAAAAATTCAAAACGGAAAGCGGAGACTGATCTGATATCAAAAGCAAAACACCAGTCATATGATCCTTGTTTAATCACAGCACTGAGAGTTGTGATGCTCAATATGGCATATTCTCAACTTGTTGAGGCATTCTCGAGTGTAAACATACTGCTGGAGAAGCTGGATAACCCAGTGTTAAGGGAGTGTAATCAGGAGAAAATTCCTAACACACATGCTCTTCCTTCCTTCTGTTGACTTCGCCAAGATTACTTAGTCAAGTGTTTGAAGTACATAGGAACGAGCTGAAAGAAATAATGAAAAAAGCTGATTCTGCTAGCTTTGTTTTTGACGAGTCAACAGATGACAAGTATAACTATGTGTTGTGTATCGTTGCTGTACCCCAAATGGCTGGTTCGGAAAAGCTTACCCCATTTGTTTTGGACACTGCTGTACTTGAACTGGTAAATTACTGAACCGTGTCACAAGAGATCAATAAATGCCTGACGAATTTTGATATTGAGTTTAACAAGGTGTCTGCGATTGTGACAGACAATGCCACATACAGTACATATAATGAAGTACTATGTGGTCTACTTCCTAATTAGGTGCATGTAATATGCAATGCACACATTCAAAGCTTTTTTTGCAGAAAAACAAGAGACCAGTCTCGATCAAGTGTCTCTGTGTCCAAAATGTGATGAAATACGTGGTTTCAAGCAGTTATGTACCATGCTGAGCATTAGTGTATACAGTGAGTTCACTGAAAGTGAAATGAAGATTTCACCTCATACATAAGTACTGGACTCTTTGATCTCGCTTTTTAGTGACACATACTTGACATTGAGTTCATTGCTCAGAATGCCAAACCACTGATGAAAACAATCATCTTTCAAGTTATGTTCTGCTTTTATCCATGAACTGTACAACACTAATTGAGTTGTTTCACTGGGCAGACAACAATGCAAATGAAAAGCATAGAGAAGGTGCAGATCGGAATGCATTTCTACAAGGACCTTTCAAGAAAACAGCAAACAAACTTATGGAATGCTATTGCGACTGTGCAAAGAATGTTAGGGGACCAGCTTGACAGGGAGCAAGGTTCACTCAGCCCGGTTTGGCATTAATGAAGGCAGTTCGGGTACTAGATGTGAAACGGGTGAATACACTATCAGAAAAGGAGCTACCTCTGGATGCAATCCCCATGTTTAGCTGTGAAGCTAAAGCACAGCTTGCCCAATAAAAGCATTTCACTAGTGAATGTGAAGTAAATGATCTTGGTGAATTTGGGGATTCACCTGTAGCTCGACAGCGGTTTCCAGAATTAGCAGAGATCGCAAAGCGATCTCTGTCGATCTTGCCTAATTCTATAGATGCCGAGTGTGCAACTTCTCGGTATGGACAAGTCCTCACAAAGCAACGACAGGGCATGAATGAGATGACTGCAACTGGGTATTCTGCACTGACCTTTAGTGCTTGTAAAATGTAAAGGTGTGAAGATTACTGGTCTCAATTTTGTCCAGCATTTTTTTTTTTTTTTTTTTTTACAACTATAATTACTGTAATTGTTTTTCTGTTTTGTTTTGTATGAATGCATAGTTACAGTAAAACATTTCTGGTTGTGCAAATACATTGTTTGGCATACAAAAATAACGCTACAGTGTCTTTTAGATTGCATTACACCAAATATTTAAATGACGTTTGAAGCTACTGTACTGACGGATCAGATAAATGAATACAGGCATTTTTCCATCAGCTTTTTATTTCCAATGGTGCTTCCTTATCCTCGTTTCAATGCTGTATTTTTCCATTGAAATGCAAGCCTTGTCTGTGCTTTATTATAAGTCTACCTGACATTAAATCCATGCTGCAGAAAATTATTTTAAAGCCAACCAAACAAAAATAAAGTCTGAAGTGAAAGAACTGTTAGAAGTAAAAGACTTAAAACTAGACCAGTTCATTTTGATTATGAACTACTGGTATCTTTCAAACTGCTTGCATGTTATCAACTTGGTATTGTCAAAGCTTTGTGGAGACAGGTTGCCTGAAGCACACACAGAAATATCTTCTTGACTCATGCAGCACCTACCTTGTGACCTGCACAATGTAATCCTATCCAAGAATAATCTAAACTGGAATGCTTTTTTAAAGCCGCTTGCCTGAGATTCTGAGAACAGCCCATAATATTTCATTGGACTGACCTTAAAACATTAGAAAAGTAGATGCCTGAGGCATTGAGGAAATAAACAACTGTATTGTGTTGTGCTATAAGCCTTTAGCGATATTACTGTGCACTAGAAATAACATGCTCCAAAATTGACCCCAATTGTTCTGAAAATAAATATTTAGGGCATGGGATCAGGATTTGGATACTAAAATTTGATACAGTTTGGTAGGACAGCGAGGGGTATTCATAAGACTAAGAGTTCTCAGTCAGGTCCTCAATCCTGTGCAGTTTTGAAAGAACTGCGTGCTTTAGGAAACATGAATTGTCATATTGGAACATGATATCGGGTACTACACTAGGTTAAACAAAGGTACCCATCTCCATTCCTTAATTCTAGAGCATTTGTTACATTCTTCCTAGGCAATAACCTTAGCAGTGCCTTCTGGGTGAAAGATGTTGCTGACTAAAACAGTAAAGGACAAAATGGGAAGTCAGGAAATAAGCTGTTGAAGGGGTGGGGGCAATTTCACCCTCCAGGTATCCAAAGAAGTGCAACACCCTTCACCTAGTGTAGTACCAGATATCAGAAATACATGTTTACAAAAATGTGTTTCTTTCAAAACTCCACCTTTCTGACCTAGAACAAATAGATTTCCACAACAGGTAAGATTTATGAAATGATTTACTCCAACCTCTCTTAACACTGTTATCATTTTCCATTTGTAAAAACAGTCAGGCTTACTCATGCAAATAAATTGGAACTCAATACAGCAGTCATTCTGTCGTAATTAAAACCAAATGTTATAGCTGTCAGTTTTTGTGTTGGTGTTGTCTGGCCTATTAACCCAGTTGGTTGAAAGCCTTGTCTGATAAGAACACATTACTGGACTAGGTCATAACTCTCTTAACCTGTGCAATTCTTTGAGGACTATACACTGAAACCATCATCTTTTCCAGTGTGGGTTGAAAGCCAGTGTGTCAAAGCATTTAAGAAAGATCTTATTAGCAATCAAGCTGAGCAGTAATTTAAGGTAACATAATCTCTTCGATAAAGCACTAATGAGCATCCGTAGCTTGAGAGAGGAAGAGGGAACCCACTTCCTATAGTTCAGTGGAAATGATGGTTTAATTTGCAGTTATAGAAGCAGTATTATGTGTGGTGTGAGCTCACATTTAATTTAGGGGTAAATGCACCTTAATGTGTCCGTCTCCATTTGTGATCCAACACTTTGTCTGTCCGCCTGCCTTTGGAAATCAATGGCATAGTTTTCAAAATGCTTGCAGAACAGGAATGTAAGTTGTGCTTATTTTCTACAATGACTTGCATACATCTACTGACTAGCAATACTAGGACAGGTGGAGATGACCAGAACCTTACAAGTAAATGTAACACTGGTATGTTTTTTTTAAATACAGTACATCTAACTTCAGTGATGCTAGAAATTCATGCTATATGATAGATCAGACTGTTTATCAGAGGGATTTGAAACTAGTGGAGACTGCAGGTGTTTAGGAAGAATACATCAGTGTGTAAGCAGCGCATTTGGAACTTTTATGGAAATAATAAAAGATTGTGTGCGTGTGTAAAAAATGATCACACATAAAAGGTTGCATGTCTTATTGCTATAAGTAATTATATTACTATAGCTGTTGTGTTCTTCTATTTGATATGTATGTTTCTCATATTCAGTGTTACAACAGAAATGTAATTTAAAAAAAAAGGCATCTTTTGTAATACTAGATAAAAAAAAAAATAAAAAAAAAATATATATATATTTGCATGCCTTACGTGAATGTAGTCAGTTACAGTTGGCACTTCATGTTGATGACAGGAAAGACAGCATTGAAGGGGTGAATTGAACTTCACTCTCCAAGTGAAATGACCAAAGAAGTGCAAGTATAACAGACTACCTGGAAGTAAGGCATGCTAACTTTAGTGTGTGTATAATAACAGTAGTACATTATTTCATGTTAGATTTCAAAATGTCTTTTTTTCGTTAAGTACATGCAATATGTTAACATAACATTATTCAGAAGGTTTCATTCAACTTTGTGAAGTAAAATTTGTTAATTCATAGGATGATGCAAACAGTTTTGGCCATAGCTGTAGTGTATGCAGTCCGCTGCCAAAGTATGCAACCCCACCCCCTACCCCACTCCTCACAAATGCAATGGCATGGCTTCATTGGCTGTTCTGGCTCAGTCAGTAATGCTAGCCTCAAGCACAATTCTAGAACAGCTTATTCTGATTTGGCATCAGTTTTAAAAGTACAATTAATCTCAGACAAAACCATTTCTTTTGTAATTGTATTTTTTAAATTATTGTTGTTTTAGATGACGATTTGTGATTTATTCACCAATTTATCTAGATTAGAGGTTCTCAAACTTTTTAAACTAGATTTTGAATAGGGATCCCAACTGAAAACTGAAGATTAAGCAGGGCTTTGAATGTTAATGTTTGATACTTTATGCATCACACGGCCAGTCTCCCATCACAACAGTGGTGGACCACTTTTTCATACATTAAATGTTATTCTGTACATTCTGGGGACCCCTATGCAACCTCTGCATACCCCAGGGGTCCACAGATCCCACATTAAGGACTAGCTGTGTTTTTTATGCTTTACTGTCAGGTAGCTTTGCACTTTCTCAGTCCTTTCTCATAGATCCTGTTGTGACGTGAAACGGCTTTAAACAATAACAGACTGAAAATGAGGCCTGAAACTGAAAAACTTTATTTAGCAAAGACTATAAGCAGATCTAAATCTGTAAGATAAAAATACATGTTTGCTGTAACATGTGCTTCTGCTCTAACTGCACATGCTGTGTGAGATCTAAAGTCCACAGCTAATGAAAGTTTTCATGAGTTATCTTACCCCAGGAAAACAAATGCAGACAAGGAATGCTCTGCTATTTGGTTTTGAAAAGAGAACCACAAGCTTGGCCAGTTTATGCTTTATCTGTTGTGACTGGTACTGTATTAACAAAGTGATGGATGTTAGGATTAATTCAAAGGATGTTTTCCAATTTCCTTGAATTAAACTGCTCTGGTGAATCTCGCTGCTGACAGTCATTGCCCCGAGGGGGTGTTTCTAAATTAAATCTAAAAGTTTGCCCGGCCATAGCGATGCCCTATTTAGTTTAAAGTCCAAGTTTGACCAGGTCATTCAGGCAAAATGTTGACCCCACAATGTGTCTGCATTTTAAATACAATAAATCATATCCATAATGCGATTGACATATTTGAAGTGTACAATAGATGACGACATCAAGCATAAAGGCTCCCTCTAGTGGACTTGGCACAGAATTAGAGGAGTATGCTTGTTAGTGCTTCCTGTCAAATAAAATTGTTTTTACTATTGGTAAAAATCCAAGCCTATATCGGTTTCTAACGCTTACATTTTAAATGATATAAAAAAGAAATAAAGCACACATTGTACAGAATTTTAAAAAAAATTGATGTCATATTCGACGTGCAACGCAAAGAAAATTACTTACTTTTCTGAAAAACAAACTTGGGTCTTGCAAAGCATCACTGCACACTATCTAACCTCAGAATCAGAAATTTCAAAAGTATCTGTTCTGGTTAACTAGCAATTTTGCTAGCTTACCTGCAGATCCTAGCTGTCGGCACTGAACAGACATTCAATTCATGTGACAAAGGAACCCTACAGTATATAATTCTAGAGGTGGTGTTTTAGTTCCACTGAGTAAACTGGCCATCTGGCATTGGATGATGACTGCCTGACGCCACCTGCAGCAGTAAGCAGTACTACTGTACTAGCTTGCTACAACCCTTGTATTGGACATGTGTGTACCCCTTTAGCTATTTAGTAGGATTTAAACATTTTTACGCTATATATTTTTTCACCAGCAGATACTGTTAACCATTTAGTTTTAATGTTTTTGTACAATACCTAAAAGACTAACATTTTTAATGTCGATCACACAACATACAGTTGTTCTATTAGATACCAAACTAAAGTAATAAGTGCAAGACCACGTTTTGTATATATTATTTTCACGTGTTTATTAGAATAAGTAGCGAGCTAGAGCTCTCCATGTTGCTGCTGCATCCCAGCTTTTGCAACTGCTTTTAAAAGCTACAAGATCTGCGCAGCCAGCTTCCGTGCCATGCAGCTGGCTGTGTCTAATGGTGGGCTGCACAGAACTGCACAGATCTGCAAGAATCTGGGTGATTAAAGCTCCAACAGAGTTAAAGGTCCCTTTGTCACATGACTGGAATGGAACGAGGAGGTCTTTTTTAATCTAGTCATTGTAGACTTGCAAGTCTCTTCATTGCATTAAATTCAGTGCATTAAACCATCAAAATATATCGTCTGGGCAAAGCACTCTCCTTCTTTCAGTCTTAACAATACCTCACTCATTTCACTGTAACAAACAACCCCCATTAGGAGTTTTCCCTTTAATAGGCATTACCTTCCACAAAGACTTGCTTGGTCCTACTGCCAGGGCAGGTAAGATTGCTGGGTTACTTCTGATCTACACGATTCTAAATGTAACCCATTGAGAGAAAGGCATTATTGTAAAAGCCCCATGTAAGCCGCTTACCAGTGTGTTTTTATCCCTCCTAAGGTTAGTGTAGATTGTCAGTGCTTACTGGGTCAGAGAATTGCTGCTGCCGATCATGGAAAATGAGTTGCTGCTTTATCTACAAAATGGTAAATGCAGTTATTTTCTATAGCCAGTGAATTTATGCATTGGCATCTGAACAGTATGAGGAGCAGGCCTTCATTTGTTCTTGTAAATTGTAGCTTTGAACAGTGCAAGTGTGATTTAAGGGAGGCGTTGACTCTCTTAATCATCTGTTATTTTTTTTAACAGTCTTATTTTACTTTACAGCTAACTTGACCGGGCATGCTGAGAAAGTAGGAATTGAGAATTTCGAATTGCTCAAGGTTCTTGGTACAGGAGGTGAGTATTCCTACATTTTAACAGTGTGATATATATATTTTATATTGAAAATGTAATTTAGGTGCAGGGATAGGACACAAAATATATGTTGCTCGCACGGCAGTATTTCACATTACTGTTTGATTTTGCACAAGTGCTTAAAACACCTTGCAGGCATTTCATGTAGAATCAGTGCTGGCTTCCCACTGTGGCCCTACGCCCTATGGAGGGACGTGTTTGCCAGCCCAATAATCCTGCCAGTGCTGTGCTGGAACTGTTAAGGAAATGTCTGCAGAAAAAAAAGAAACTCCAAAATATAAATTCCACTGATTTATCTGAAACTTCCTTTTATATTTAAGTGACTTTTTCATTTAAATAAGCAACCAACATCACATGTGCCAAATACAGTAGTAGCATTAAGAGAGGTGCATATGGCAGATCACATAAACTATGAACTATGAAACTATGATTGCTTCTCTTTGAAATTTGTCCCAAAGGCATTTTCTTCTTTTAAAGAGGCTCGGCTATTTTGTTGTTAACTGTTCATCTGTCAAATACTAATTCTCATCAAATTTATTTTGGAATTGTATGGCATGTTTCCACAAGAGAATAATATACTCTATTCTGTTTCACAGATTTGTTTCAAAAGCAATACTGCCAGCTGGAACCATACAAAACACATTGTCCTTGTATTCTGTGACCTGATGGTCAATTGTTTCCCACAACCCATGTATATGACCTAGTTTCCTGTGTGCCAGTAATCTCCATAATATTTGTTTATAAGACACAGTATGATGGATTAACAGAAGGTATTATTTTAGTCTTCGGTGTCACGTGGCTGCAGAAGATGATAAAGTATGTATTGATATGATGGGTACAATTTGTAAAACATGTAAATGGATTTGCATGTTTGTTTGTTTCAACCATGTCTTTAATTCATTAGGTCATACATTGAGAAACAAGTCATACATTTTCAGCCCACTAAAGTGGATGAACTTGGCCTGTCATGGTCCACGGATCCAACACTACATGGTGTTCCCTAAAAAAACGGAAGCAAGCATGTTGGGGGTCTTTACTGTACAACATACTGGCTCTACATTTATCTGGCACAGTTTTGAAATTCAACCAATTTTAGTGTGTTCCCATAAAAAGCTGCCTTCATTGAACATTCTGTTCTGGAAAACAAAGAAGAAAAACCTACATCTGTTACAGCCATAAAAAAAGCTTTTTTGTTTCAACTTTGTAGCAAAAATGTTCTGAGTCTCCAAGAGGCTGACCAAAATAAGTACTTACCTTTCTTTTGCAAATTCCTGATGTGAAAACTAAAGACCAAAATTGCACTATCCTGAGAATTGTAAAACTGTCTAGTATTTTTGGAACCCGATTTGAAACAAGGTTTATTGTGTGTCGTCTTGAATATTTGCTGATGTTCCAAGAAGTGAGGAAAAACACCCAGATATTTAAATATTAAATGTCCAAGACATGAAAAAATATGTACTTGCCTTTGATATACAGAATGTCCAATGTTATTTTTCAGTTCAGTTTAAAGAATGTCATGTAGAATCCTTTGTGGTTTAGTCTAATTATGTCTTTTGAAATAAAAGCTTCCTGTTCTGATCTGTCATGATCAATTGAAGCATTGTGTGCCATTGGCTATTTTTATAAGCACATTTACTTTTACTTTTACAAGAAGTGATACTTGTTAATTCATATGTTAAAGACAAAGGTAACTCAAGAGTGGCAAATTTTGAAAATATCTTCTTGATGTTTCTAAAAGGTGGTGTACAAAGTATTATGTCATGCACACTAGAAAAACAATTGAGAACAACTCAATTGGACTGTTTTTGTATGGTTGCTACAGTAGTTTTTTGCCAGTTTAACTTTATTGATGCCTTTTATACAGAAAAAACAGACCCAAATTCACCAAACAAAAGTGTCTTTGAAACAGTTTTTTATGAAAACAAATCCACAGTGGACAGATTTTCTGTAATCTGTCTTGGCTGCAAACCATTCCTTGTAATTGGTATGGGAATGTTTACAGATTGTGTGTGTGTGTTTTTTTTTTTTTTTTAATACAAACAAAACAAAAAAAAAAAAAAACACCCTTAATACCTCACAGAACATCACGTTTTGTTCGAGTGTAAGCAGGTGTGTCCACTTTTGAAAGTGTCTGTGATTTGGGCCCCTGCAGCACGCTTGTTCGACACAATAAATTGCACACATGTGCAGGCTTGAAACGGAAATATTCCAGAGATGGTTTTCTGAAAGCATTTTCAGGAAGACCCGGCACACTGTCATGATGGACATGTTGGTAAATGCAGCCACTGCGTTGAGGGAAGAGCACATACTGTAGTGCCCCTTTTGAACCTGTGATTGTTTGCTGCGGAATAGTTCAGGGGTGCAAGTTTAGCGCTATGGTGCTAGTTACTTAAGTAAACCCAGTAGACTTGTTACATTTTTTTTGGAATGTGAAAGGCATTTCTGTCATATACAAGAAGAATTACTTTAGGTCTTGCGTGAATTTCCTTTTTTACAAAATATAAAGCAGGTAAAAATATGGGTGAGTAGATGTGGAGTACATTTTGTTAACAATATTTAATGTAACAAAACACTAAAAACCAGTTGAACGGGGGTGGGGGGTGGCTTGATTAGGATGGGGTTTGATCATTTAGCACCAGTAGGCTCTCTGATGCTAAACTTTCAAAACATTTTAGCAGCAATTTTCAAAACGATTTGCACCCCTGATAGCTTCACTTTCACATAACCTATATAGGTCTAGTACACAAGCCTTTACTGCTCATGTGCCACATTGCAGATCATGAATTCTCACATTTACATTCTCACCGTGTGACCAAAGCCAACTTGCAAGGGGCCATGCTTAATATGAATGTGGAGTGTATCCCGGCAGCTGCTTTACCTCTTTTAAAAATGCAAAAACAGAACTGTGCTTGACAATCTGCGCTGAAGTATTTTTGATTTATCTGGTGTATTTATAGCTGCTGATTTCTTTTCCCAGTCATTTTACAATTAGGGCAAAATAATTGTCATCTCAATCCTTCATCTGTGTTCATTAATTCAGTGCATACAGTTGAAGTATACAGACATTTGGAATCTCACTTTAGATATGGAATGATATAAACACTGCATATGTTCTTAATTCCGTATTAAATGCTGTAAGTAAATTGCAATATGTAGGCCATTTGTTTTGTACCTAGACTACATATAAGCAACTATGTACACTGGGTCTAGACAAATGTGTTTACAACTGCAAAAATATAGTTGTGTTGCAATATTTAGTAAGTGATCGCCAACCGCAATAAATGTGCTGTTTATATTTAAACATACTATAAGTTACCAATTTTCACTTTGGATTGGTTTGTATATGTGTATTGGAAATATCCCACTAATCTTACACATTATTTTTATTATTATTATTATTATTATTATTATTTTTTTTTTTTTTTGATAGCGTATGGCAAGGTGTTTTTAGTAAGAAAAATCAGTGGCCATGATGCAGGGAAGCTGTACGCAATGAAGGTACTGAAAAAAGCGACCATCATCCAGAAAGCGAAGACAGCGGAGCACACGAGAACAGAGCGTCAAGTGCTTGAGCACATCCGACAGTCCCCCTTCCTGGTCACGCTGCATTACGCCTTCCAAACAGACACCAAACTGCACCTCATCTTGGGTAAGGCCGTTTAGAAACACTTATTGCAAACAGCCTGTTTAAATGGTTTTCTTGGTTTCTTAAAGCCGATGGAGTTTGTTAGTATCATTGCATGTATGTGTTGATGATTAAAGCATGCTCTGTGGGGTTTTAAAGCACAGTCGGTTTTTCTCGTTTCCTCACAGATTATGTGAATGGAGGAGAGCTGTTCACACACCTGTCCCAGAGAGAACGTTTCAGTGAGAGTGAAGTGGGATTGTACAGTGGTGAAATAGTACTGGCACTCGAACACCTCCACAAGGTAAGACATTATTAGCACGCAGCAGCAACGCATCCTAGAAAGTTGCAATATTCAAAATTGCTACATTTTATATATATTTTTTAATCTTGAGCTTTTTTCTTTTTGTAATTGATTTCATCAAAATTTGTGAACAATCTGTTAATTTTGTTCATTTAAAAGCATTGTTTTCTGCTGTTCCCGTGTTGAACAACTTTTAAAACCATCAATTTCTTAGTATTAGCCCATTTTGAAATGCTGAAGTTTCACTAGTTCTCCCTGGTAGGACTGCCAGAGCTAATGATTTCATAACCACTGTAACCTTGAGTGCTACCAAACTTATGTAGTTACCTAACTGGCTAGTTTCCATCTTCAGTGTTAAAATAAACAAGTGTGGAAGTAACTGCTTCCATCAAATAAAGTCAGATACACTCAATAAACTGGTAATGATAAGAAAGAATGTTGCATAACTACATGTATAGGTATACATAAAATGCAGGCAGTTTTCCAGTAATTATTCCACTGTTTTAGATCCATGGAAACCATGACTTTTATATTGTGTTTCTGGAGAGAGCTGATGCCATTTTGGGGTGTATTATTTCTTTTCATTATGCCATTATTGGATAAGAGGGACATTTCCACAGTGGCTACAACATTTTTTTTTTTTTATTAATTTGAGTGCTGTGTGTTGGATTCAGTTTACTTTAACATATTGGAAATTTTTGTAACCAATCAAAAAAGACATCCTGAGAATGAAGGATTGTGTATATGGAAAAGACACACAAATACTGAATAACTAACCTTAACTGTACACATCCTGCAGCTGACTGTTATATTTGACATGCATGGCTAATTTACACACAGCTACATAGACTAGCGTAGTCTTACTCAGCAGGGCATGTTGTATTTATTTACTCCTGTTACTCTTATAGGCAAGTTGCATAGTCTAGCTCAGTCTTGTCCTTTACTCTTGAGAGGTTTGATGTAATGTTTAGTTGAGCTGGGTGTAGAATTCTTAAGTGCAGTTCAAATAAAATGCTGCGTGGTTTTGTTCTCGGAGGCACTAAAGCTTAGATATGTTAGTTAGCACAGGCTTTTTTTGTTTTTTTAAATGTAATCATTTACCCCCCCCCCCCCCCCCCCCTTGTTTTCAGCTGGGAATTATATATCGCGATATCAAGCTTGAGAATATTCTTCTTGACTCCAACGGTCACATTGTCCTGACAGACTTCGGGCTCAGCAAAGAATTCCTGGTTGATGAGGTGAGTAAATGAGATCCAGAACACCATTTCTTTATTAATAATAAACAAGGCTTCCGGTTTGCAGCATTTATTATTATTTTATTTAACACATTTCAGATTTCGTCAGCATGTATCTTAAGCATGCCAAAACAAGTCTTGAGTATTTTAGGAAAGAGCAACTTGGCATGGGTATGAAACATAAGTTATCTTAATGGTGACTTTTTAAACTACCACATTTTCTCTCAGTACAAAAAAATGTTAAATGTATTTTTTTCTTCTTTTATTTCTTATTTCTAGAATGAGAGGGCTTACTCTTTCTGTGGCACAATAGAGTACATGGCCCCAGAGATCGTCAGAGGAGGAGACACTGGCCATGATAAGGTATTGCCTGATTATTTAGCCTTATTAAAATGTACAGAGTATTTATAATACGGTAACTATTAATGTAACCTCTCATAATGGTGGCAAACATCATAAAAAAGTAAGGAGGAAAAAAAAAAACATGTACTCTTTCATGATTTGTGTCGGATTTGTGTTTGTCACTAAACCCAGAAAAACAAGTCAATTTTGGAAGCTCACGATAAATGACACTTTCTGCTTAGCAACAGGTGTAAAATCATTTCCTAGTATCTTATGTTGCCTTTATTTAAAATCACTGAAACACTGGAATTCGTTGTATTTTAATTGTTTTAGGAGTCGTATTTTGTGTTTTTATAGCGTCTCTGTTTTACAGGCAGTTGACTGGTGGAGTCTCGGGGTCCTCATGTATGAACTACTGACAGGAGCCTCCCCTTTCACTGTTGACGGAGAGAGAAACTCACAAACTGAGATTTCAAAGTAAGGAGATTAAATATGGAATTGACCAGGTTTTTACAGCCATTAATATTTACATATATTATGATGTCCACGAGCTACACAATAAAACAACATATAGATATACATTTATGTATATTTTATTTCATATCCTAGGGATATAACCCCCCCATTTCAAGGAAATATACATTTACATGTAATTCTTACTGTTAAAAAAAAATAAAAATTACGCAGTATCATCATGGTACTGGTATATTCTTTAAATTGGAGGTATATAGTAAAGGTGTATGTAATTATTATTATTATTATTATTATTATTATTATTATTAAGCATAGCAATTAACAGACCCAGTTAACATTGCTGGAGCATTGAGGGTTGTTGAAACACCTACCCCACTAGGTACAGTAGTTTCTGTTTGTAGGAAAGAGTAAAGCTCATTTAAGTGATAATGAGGTAGCTGGGAGCATTCCCTATAATACATCTATACACCAATTCATACTTATTCCAACAGCTGTAATTCTAATTGCTAATTACATTTTGTACAATGCTGCTCGTATCCAAGGATTCAAACAGTGTAAACCTGTGCTGAATAATAAAGAGACAGTACAGTATGTGCAGTCCCAAATGTATATTCTTGGCTTCTCTATATTCATAAATAATGCATTAGACTGAAAAATCCCTACTAGCATTTAGTTTTTTTTTTTTTTTTTTTTTTTGCTGACAACTCCCGGCATTTTGCAGCTAGTTTTGGATGTTCAGAAGAATTCAGTTTTAAAAAAGGACTGCTAAGAAATTGGATAAATTCTGACAATCAATGCGGAAGTAAATTCAGTCACCTTATTTCTAACGTGTAATCTACAAATTGAATTCTCTTTAATTGCAGGAGGATATTAAAAAGTGAGCCTCCGTTTTCTCCAGAAATGGGCCCATTAGCTAAAGATGTGATTCAGCGTCTTCTGATGAAGGACCCCAAGAAGCGACTGGGCTCCGGCCCCAATGGGTCTGATGAAGTGAAGAACCATCCCTTTTACCAGGTGAGAATAATGAGCCAGTTCATTTAGATCAGTCTGCATGCAGGAACTACTACCATGGCTAAACGCAAGGCTTCACACGCCAAAGAACTAAGGTTAGACTCATCTTTTGTATGGCCAGATTTCCCTTGACAAAACAATTCCCATTGATAATGTGCAAAATTAGTGGATTAGAAAATGTGTGGTTAGCTAGTATTTAATTTTATATAATGGGAACAATTTGACACACATAATTGGCTATAAAACAAGTAAGGAATTTTAAATATACTTTAAAACACTATTCTAAACAGCCTTTTTTTTTCTTTTTTTTTTCTATGCCCTCCTGAGACGGCTATCAATCAGTGTATAGGAAATGATGGAACAATAAAAAAAATCTTTTTTTTTTTTTTTACATGAGGTTCATAAGAACTGAATTCCAGAACCAGTAATTTAACATTCCATGCTATCATAGTACTTTGTTTATTTCACGCACGATGGTAGCTGTAAAACATCACACAAGTTCATCACACTCTGTAAACGTCCTGATTTGTCGAATAACTACAGTGCTCTTTGAACGTTCATGGGGTGTCCTCTATATAGCCCAAATTATGGCAAATGCACAATAGAAACATTTTATTTTTGTACATTTTTAATGGTAAATTAACTACCGATTTGTCCTTTTAAACCACCCCCCCACCCCCTCCCCCATTTTTAGGTTTTGTTTTTTCTTTTTTTTCGGAAATGGGAAAAAAGTAGGTGCGCATTAAACCATTTTAAAAGCATACAAAACAATATAGACATTCATTTCTTCATTTAAACAAATACACTTGAAAGCTTTCTGAGAGAGTGATATCCTTCCACATGTCAATTTCTTTTTTCTTTATCTTTACTGATTGTTTGTACCAGCAGTATCTATAATGATCTCTGTACTCTGTTCTAGCACTGCATATGATTTTGACTACACACACTACACACTGCAGCAAAAAGCTCACACGTCCCCAGTCATGTGGTCTTTTAAAAATGACTCCTCACTTATGCCTGCCTTTTTGAGCGAGCGTCTCAGCCCTTCTGCTGCCCTCTTTCTTTGAAAATGGCTGCAGAGAACTCAGGGTTAATATCATTTTAGGTCCAGCGCTCTGTACATGTCTCTAACTGGTTTAGCTTTTTACATTTTTATTTGAATTCTTTTTTTGTTACTTTAGAAAATTAACTGGGATGAATTGGCTTCCAAAAAGGTGTCCGCTCCGTTTAAGCCTGTTATCCGAGACGAGTTGGATGTCAGTAATTTCGCAGAAGAATTTACAGAGATGGACCCAACCTACTCTCCTGCAGCTTTGCCTCAGAATTCGGACCGAATATTTCAGGTGAACACGTTTACCTCTTAAGTACTTTTAATGTGCTATTCAGGAGATATAATATTTAGTAGAACAGAACAGATTTGTGCAATACATAGAATTTACTATATTGATACAGTATGACCTTTTACCTGCTGGTATTAGATAGTGAGTCAATCCCCTGATTTTAGATATTTTACAGCAATCAGACCACTACCTACATGGATATAAGCTTAGGGGCTGCTGCAAACCACATAAAGAAAATTGGTTATAATTAAGCAAGGTCTTGGCAGAGAAAACTACTGAAGGTACCACACAAACATAAGTCAGTTTTATTTTTTAAAATCTCTTTTTAAATAATTCTCCCAGCACTCTACACAAGCTATTCTGTTTGCTAGTTACACATTTATTAGTTTACATTATCAATCTACTGCATTTGGGAAACTTATTTCTGACAGTTTCCATGTTTGAGTGGAGATAACCTTAATATTGTAAACAGGACTAAGAAAGAACAATTATGAGTGCATACAGCAACTGGAATGTAAAAACCATACCTAATGGACAGTCATCTATCAACACATCAATCAAAAGCTTTCTAAAAAGAGTTGAAATAAAGTTGTTACTTCACAAAGCATGCCTTCCATAATTACTGTATCTTTGTAACATTTGATTTCCAACATCAAATGAGCTTTTAAGTCTGTTTGCAGCTTAATTTCATCTGTTGAAAAATTGTTGTAATTCTATTGGTCAGGCCATGTTATCGAAATTGCTGCTTTGTCTTTTGACAACAGAATTGAACAGCCATCCTGCAGACTTAAAAGGCAAATCAAAGCATGCAATCATTTTTTATACGCAGCAATTGACTTTGTCACCTTTTATCATTGCTTTCTAGATTTCTTTCTTTGTTGCTGCTGCTGTAAAAGTAGTTCAAAACTGGTACATCTAAAAAAAATACAATGATTCTACCGAAACAAATATTTAAATGCATTGGAGAACCATGTCTTTTACAGTGGCTTATTGAGGGGTGATAATTTAAATTGAGATCTTGATCCTTGTGATCTCAACTGTCCTTATTGAGTTAGTGATACACATCCCCCCCCCACCGTAAATAACAAACCAGCTAGCAGTATAATGAAAAAGTAGAACACTATGATCTACATATGCACATGTACAAATACATACTTGACATACATACAGAAAGATGCCTCAATACACATACATAGGCACACGCACGCTGATACAATGTAAATCATTACAATGAAAGGAATAAACATGCAAAAGCATGCAAAAGACGGCCACAAATTTCTTATTCTTATTTAAATATGTCTTTGCAGTTCAGAGGGTACATGCAAATTTGGTTATTACAAAATATCTTTCACGGATGGCTCTGTAGGTGAAGTCACACCACGAAATACACATGCACAAGTACTGTGGGTTGAGTCGCCAATACGCTCTTATTTATTAAATAATAGAAACGAAACAAAACAAAAATAAACAAACACAATATTTCAACAAGTATTGTGCTCTGGTGTAAATCCAGCATGAGTAGCAATTGTTATTTAGTTATTTCTCTTGATGTTTCTCCGTCTCCTTTCACCAGAAACTCCAACCAACCAACCCTGGTCAGCAAAAGCTGCCTGTTTATATCGTGGTTGAGAGATTAACTGGTTGTCAATTACCTCGTTTATCCCTTGACCACATTCCTCACAGGTTTTGTAATACGTGTGGTCGACAGCCAATTTACCAATAAATGATTAGCTGCCGACCATACATTCTCACTCTGTGTTTGGCAGAGATAAGAAGCAAATATCGTCCCTGTCAACTACATTTAACTGAAATAACACCACAAATACATTTAAATAATAATAAGCATAGGGGCGGGGTGTACCCTCTCACAATCTCTCTTGTCACTAAATGAATTGCAGTGTACCTCGGATAGCTACAGATAGTACTTTGTGTTCCAAGTACATTAGTACCGTAAGTTGCTGTTGCTATGCAACATACAGCAGCAAGCCGGCAACATCACTGCAGCAGATTGCAATTCATTGTACCTTACAATTAATGATTGAGTGTTTTGGATGAAAAGGTATGCATAATATAATTACCTGTTTTCTCATACTCTGGTAATTGTCTATGCCATATGTTTTAAACATACTAATTAATAGAATGTTTAACATGGATAGCGTATGTTGAAAGGAACACAACCATATAGAAAAGTATAATTGTGTTCTTTTTATGGCAATGGAGTCACAAATTGAATGCGTTAGTAGCTTGTTTTAGAGGTACCTTTTTGTCTTCTCAAATGACTTCCAATTTATAGTAAAACTTTTTTTTCTACTTGAAAGCAAGATTCTTGATTCGGTCATGAAGGGATTTGTCCAATGCCTAAAAATCGTTGATATTGTCAAAAGCAAGGCTAGTTACTACCTTTTTACCTGTAGTTTTTGTGACACCAGCTTCCACATATAACCCCTTTGCTGTTACAGGGCTACTCATTCGTTGCTCCTTCCATTCTGTTCAAACGCAATGCCGTCATGACTGACCCATTCCAGATGAATTTAGGGATGGATCGTCCCGGATCAACAGCTGTGGCCCGAGGTGCCATGATGAAGGTACCTGTTAGTGTGGTGCAGTCCAGTGGAACACATTTGTGGTTTTAACAGATTTGGCTTCTGTGTTGTACTGGAAATCCTCCTAGCAGCTGATGAGTTAGTAATATGCACTTGCATCTTAACTAGCGCTTGCTCTTTAGTTGAATGGTAAGATGTTAGTCTATAAACTGTGAGCTTAGCGTCCAGCCTTAACCTCTCCGTTCAATTCAATGGGCTGAAATGCCAAGCTATTAAATTGTGGCATTACTGTTTGAACTCTTTTATTTTAGCACTATCCATATTGAAATGTGACATTACTAATGAATTACTAAGCAATATTGTTACATGCACTAGCTAATTCTCAATTTTAAATATTTTATTTGTTTGAAATGCATACTTTTTTTTTTGCTGTACAAGCATGTCACAGAGGTGGAGATTAAATGTGTATTGTACATTGAAATGAATGACCCAGCAAACTTGATGTCTTTACTTCTGTCAACAGGATTCTCCATTTTACCTAAATTATGAATTAGACTTGAAAGAGAACCCACTTGGAGAAGGGAGTTTTTCCATATGTAGGAAATGCATCCACAAGAAAACTGGCCAGGAATTTGCAGTAAAAATTATCAGCAAAAGGTAAATGTCCAAACTAAAAAACGAAAAGCACTAGTCTTAAGGTGGTATAGATCTTGCTGAAAAAGTTGAGTGCAGATGTAACGGCTGGAGTTGGGTATGTGGCAGGCGCTACAATAATAATTATTATTATTTATTTTTTTTATTATTATTATTTTTTTTTATAGTATAAGTTTAACTGCAATGATTGTTGGCTACTAATTGGGCCTCATGATGAATACTGAAATGGACATGGTCAATGCACAATATACACTTGCAATCACTTTTATTTGGGTGTAAAAACCAGGGTTGGCTGATTTTTAAATCAAGTTGATTTTAAAAAAATAAATAAATAAATAAATAAAAAAGATTTTAAATCATTTTTTTCATTTACTGCCTATTTTATATAGTATTTAAAGGAAAAGACACAAAGTGTGTTTTAAAAACCTTTTATTAACACTAAACTCTTAGTGTCTATAAACTGCAACTCTTAGGGCTGTATTCTGATCACAGCACACATGCGAGTACATGCGTGAATGGCGCTTGTCCCCGATTCTGTGGCGCATAAATGGAGCGAAGACGTAAAAAAAACACCAAATGCTGCACTGCAATGGTATTCTGAAGACATGTCTTTCCCCGTTATAGAGCGCCTGCCCCATTATTAATATATACGCCAAAGCGATTCAGGTGAGTGCAGTGGGATCCAAAATAGACAATTGAGCACTGTGTTAAGAGCTCCTGAAACCAGATTTATTTAATGGTGCAATCAGGAACTTTAAGAATTGAACACACTATAAAAAGCAAAGTAGTCCGAAATAACAACTGCGTGTGTTTGGACTGACAATGGAAGGGGAAATCAAAGAAAGAAAAGTGGAAGAAAAGAATGACTGGGATGGGTGAGGGGGATTTTTCTCCGGCGTACTTCATCGTTAAATTCTTGTAGTTCACATTTGGAGAATGCCACTATGATAAATAATTTGCTTTATTTATGTATTCATTTTAGTAATTTAGTTTGGTATGTAACTATTCACAAACCACTATTTCCAACATCCTTAAATGTACAGTTTGGAGGTGCTGTACAGCTACAACTACAGTACTACTACAAAAAAATAAAAATAAATAAATAATCCATAATTAAAAAAATAATAATAAAATAGATTAAATAAAACAAAAAAAAAAAAAATCAGATTTTTTTTTTAAATTGGCAACCCTGGTAAAAACAGTTGCCATTAATTTCTGTAAGATTAACCTTGAATGGCTAATGAATTGAGGTTTGAAAATTAGAAAGGAGATATGGGTTGGACTGATTTTTAGTGCATTGTTTCATACTTGTAGGAAATGTAATGTATAGAACATGAAAGTGGGGCAAAACAGAGTCTTTTATATCCCCCCCCTTATTTCACTAACCTAGACTTAAGGTCATTCCAAATGAATTGAGCTGCAGTAAGATTTAATTTATTTTTGTTAATTTCATTGGGGCATGCAGAAAAAAGAAACTCTTTCATCCATACAAGTGGAAGTTAACTACCGTGCCAATAAGTAACACAGCTGTCCTAGAATAGTTTTTCTGCACTTAAACCACATTTTCATAACAAGACTTTCAAAAGAAGGAAATATGCCTTTTAGAGATTGAATGTCCACTTTGTTCCTGTGCTGTGCATTTGAACGAACACATGTTTATTTACTGGACTTAGACAACAAATGAGAAACACACGAGATAAGTAGCTATGTTGTGTATAGATTGAAGTTTAAAAGTAATTCATAATATGGTTGTCTTTGTTCTAGCGGGCACATTTCATTAGAATCCAAGTGTTTTTCTGCACTGGTAATGTCACCATCCATTTCATGCACTTCAAGTCGTATGTGTCTTAAAGCCAAGCACGGCTACCTACTATATGTTGACAGGAAACAAAGAAAGTTACTTCATTGAATGTTCTTCTCTCGTTCCAGAATGGAGTCGCAAATTCAGAAGGAAATAGCTGCACTGAAGCTGTGTGAAGTACACCCAAATGTTGTGAAGCTCCATGAAATTTATCATGATCAGGTATGGGATTTATTTCCACAAATGTTTTAAGATGCACTGTATATAATATATTATAGTCATCTCTTCATTGGCTCCTACAACGACCAGGGACCAGGCCCAAGCCTATATTACAAAACTACTTTTATCTTATAAACCCAGTCAGACTCCTGTGACTGGCTTATTTTTTCTTTGCTGTCAGCTGTTATTTGGTAGTTACTGACAAGTCAGAACAATGTGCGGGGGCGTGGGGTGAAAAATGAACAAAATAAATGGAGGGTAATTGTATCTTGAGGCTTTAAATAAGGATTAAGTAAGTTAAGCAGAAAAGCTTGGTTAGGATTTCAAATGTTTGTCTCTTGTGCTAAACTGCTAGCCTCACTATTAAGTTGAGTGCAGCAGAGGCAACAGGCACAGTCCAAAAAGTCTCATTAGAGAGAGCAGCTCCACGGACTGCTAACATGAAGCTCACATTTCTCCCTACGCTAATTCTGTGCAGTTATCAGTTTGAATTGCCTCATCATTTATTTAATAAACTTGGTTCTCTCTTTTAAAAAAAAAAAAAAAAAAAAAAAAGAAAACTTTAGCTGTTCACACAAAACAATACATACTTGAAGTGGTTGAGGAGCCTTGTACTGTACAGTAGGCATGTTGATATCAACTGCAGTCATGCCTTTAGGCCATCACTGGAGGGATGTGATGATTTTAGGCAGTCTAGCTTGCATGGTGTACTTGTGTACATTATAGTAATAAAGGCCACAAAAGGAATGTAAAACCGATCTGTTGGTTTGTTGTGTAACCCAGTGCAGATATATAGTTAGATATGTAGATATCAATATAAGGTTGTTTAAGTACAGAGTTGCTTGTAATCGGATTATTTTTTTGGAGTAACTTAGAGTAACATATTACTTTATTGACAAGTAATCTTATTACATTTTGGCCTGTGGGATATTTTTGTTTCTTTTTTCCCCCCTCTCTGGTTAAAGGACAATTTTTAAATCTGTAGTAAAAGTTGCTGGTATGAACTCATTTTATTCTTTCCATTTCTGGCTTATGTATTTAAACGTGACATTTCAAGTTGAAAACATTTTTGCCACAGTGGAATAAATGTATGTCAACCTCCAGTATCTCAATTGCTCTATCAGTATAAAAATAAACAGGCAGATAGAATGCGTTTTCCCTTTTGTTAGAGAGCAGAGAAACACTTCAGAGCTGATGAGTTTGACAAGATTATTACAATTTCAATAGAGCAGAAGCTTGACAACTCTGAAACGCCCTCATCTTGCTCCAGATAATTCAAGATTTAATCATTCTTTTTAAAAGAAAAAAAACGCTGATATTGGGATTCATTTAGATTAAAAAAAGGAGTACCATTGTTTATTTTTGTTGTAGAATTGTGGTTATTTTTGCAATTGCAGTAGAGCTTTTGTTAATTTCAAGATGGATGTACAAATGTTTCTTAAGAAGAGGGATACATGCACAATGTGTTTGTTTTCTCAAAGAAAATAGTAAATAGTCAATCTTAAATTCTGAGGTCAGTCTATAACCGTGTTCCCACAATGCATTAATTAGATATTTGCTTCTGGACTATTTAACACACATATCACACACTTCACCTTGCTGCAAAAAAATAACAGGGTACAAGTACCAAAAAATAGGAAGCAAGAAACTGGGTCTTTTATACAGAGTAAATAATGATGATGTACAATGCAGATACTGCACTATACTTGCCTTCACATTAAAGTTAATTAGTTTATGGATTAATTAGTGTTGGATTTAGGTGAACTCTTCCAGATTCCTAAAACAAACTGTACCAAGTCTAGTATCCAAATAAACCCTAGTTTAAAAGAGCGGCATTGGTGAATTACACATGGACGAACTACTCGGCTGCCTAAAGCAAAAATCCATGTTCATCTGTGTTATAAAAGTAAATGAAAAATAGTCTTGTTTCTTTTGCATGTTTGGTTATATGTGTGAAGCAGGGTGAGTTCTAACTCATAATATACCCTTCATGGCTTGAAGTGTAAATCAGTAGAGCTGTATGTTTGGGAAAAAAAAAATAGTGTATTAAAATGTCCCTCCAGATCTTTCCCTCGGTCTCCCACTCATGACATGACATGCCCTGTCCAGTCAGTCACTTTTGAATTGGACCTTGGGAGAAAACATACAGTGCCGTATTTCAATAAGAGCTTTCCTATTGAAGCTTGTATATTTTTGTCCCATTTAGTTACATACATTCATGGTGCTGGAGTTGCTGAAAGGTGGAGAGCTCCTGGAACGCATCCGTAAGAAGAAACATTTCAGTGAGACGGAGGCGAGCCGGATCATGCGCAGACTCGTCTCTGCTGTGAGCCACATGCACGACGTTGGAGTGGTCCACAGGGATCTCAAACCAGAGGTACAGTCTGCCCATAGACTCAAACCTCCAGTGGCCAACCTTTGCAGATGGAGTTTTTCCATCTTTAGACTAGTACAGGGCAAGCCAGCCCTGATCCTGGAGAGCCACAATCCTGCAGGTTGCATGGGTATCTTTAAATCATCAATGGCTAAAGACCTGGAATAATTGTCAGTGTTGACCAATTAACAAAATAATTGGTTCAGTTAATAATTGAGAACTCGGGTGGAAAGAAAACCAGAAGACCCTGCGGCTCTCCAGGACCAGGGTACTAGTATCCAGTTTTTGTAATGAAAGATGAAGGCCCTCTTCTATAATAGTAGACTGATGTCTAGTCTTATGTTCAGGGTTGTATACTTTTGCTTTTGTTCTAGAAAAAAAAAACACCACCACGCATTTCTATTTTATCAATTCAGTGTTGCATGGAATATAGTCCCCCCCTGCAATAAGTAACCATAATAAACACTAATTTGTTTTGATCAGGACCTGCATAATAATTTAAAATTGCACATCTCATAAGGTGTATGTTGTGACCTTTGAACCTGTGGTAGTTTTAGTCTTCTTAAATCAGGTAAAATACTTGTTGGTAAGTCTCACAAGTACCAAGTTATATTTTTATGAGGTAAAACTTTAAATGGGAAAAACAGTTAAAGGCATTAGCCAATGTGTTTGCCTTCAGTTATACTAAGGGACTAAGGAAATGTGCATTCAGAATAGTCACCTATTCTAAACTTAATTTTACCACACATGCAACTTGCTTTGCAG
Source organism: Polyodon spathula (assembly GCF_017654505.1). NCBI lineage: Eukaryota > Metazoa > Chordata > Actinopteri > Acipenseriformes > Polyodontidae > Polyodon > Polyodon spathula. Next base: position 12,457,444 of record NC_054545.1, read on the forward strand.
AACTTCATGGACAACTGTGCTGCCTAATTACAGGGTTCAGTTCCCAGAAAAGCTAGAGATGCTCAAGTAATTATAGCCTGTAAAATAAATAGTTCAATTTCCTGAACAGATATATAAATAACACCCAGAGCTCGACTAAATTCAAATTCCAACCACTTCCTGTCTTAGAATGAATTTTTTGGGTTTGAAATATTATCAGGATAGATATGGTTTGGTTGAACTCTGGATTTAGTGAAGTCTTTTATATAATCCCCCCCCCCCCCCCCTTTTTTTTTTTTTTTTTTTTAGAATCTGTTGTTCACAGATGAAAGCGACAGTTCAGAGATAAAGATAATTGACTTTGGATTTGCTCGATTAAAACCGCCGGATAACCAGCCATTAAAAACCCCTTGTTTCACCTTGCACTACGCTGCTCCCGAGTTATTCAGTCATGATGGCTATGATGAATCCTGTGACCTCTGGAGTCTGGGAGTCATCTTGGTGAGTACAGTCTGTCTGGATCCCAGTCTGGTCTAAGTGGTTGTTTTATATTTGCAATTCCTTTTGAAACAAATTCAGGTGAATGTATCCTAGGTGTGTTCCAAACATTTTAAAGGAGTGCCAAGCACTTTCTTCCCTTCTGTTAGCACCAGTAGCATTATCAGTTGTCCCCTTTTCCTCTGTTAAGTCTCTTGTGTTTTTTGCTTTACTTTATTTGAGGATGTACCGATTTTTAATTTTATTTATTTATTTATTTTTGTATTTAGTCACTTCCTCTGCTGTAGGTCACCTGGCTAAATTGCAACTAGACCACTATGTGGAAATATCCACACACTGTGCATACATATTGCAATTTTACGTATAAATAAATTATACAAAACGATTAACCAAAAGAACTTCAACATATTAAAAGGCGAACCTGTGAGATACATATTTTTAAAATTGATTAACTCTACTTTAAGCTCAAATATAATGAAACCAGCTCAAATAGTTTTTTTTTTATGTTGTAATTATAGTGAGTTACAATCAATTATTCATAGTGCTCTAGAGCCCAATCTGTCTGTTAAGCCTATTTACACTGTCAAAGGGTCGTTGTACTATAGCACTAATAGACCAAATGGGCTTGCTCAACCTGTTACATCCAACAGCTTGCATTCATTTTTTTTTTTTACATTTTTTTACGGAAAGCCTGGAAAGTCAATGCTGGATTTCACAAAGGTCAACCCTGTGAATTAACAAGTTTTCAGCTTTTTTTTTAGAATTGTGAACAAAAATAACTGTACTCAACAATTCTAAAGCTTGAATTTACTGACTTTTCCCAGGACAATTAACAACAGCAAAATAAGGTATTTGGGCTCTGACCCCCATGTCCATTGTCTGCAGGGTAGAAGGATACCTCAGAACTGCAGGTTCACTGGGACATGCAAAGTGGTGTTCGTTAAGCTGTATTCAACCCTGCAGGATGTTATGGGAACCCAACATTTATAAGATGTATGTGTGGTTTGTTTGTTTTTGTTTTTTTTTTCCTTTACTATCAGTACACAATGTTATCAGGACAAGTTCCCTTTCAGTGTAAGGAAAAAATGTTGACCCACACCAGCGCAGAAGAAATCATGAAGAAAATCAAGGAAGCAGATTTCTCCTTTGAAGGAGAAGCCTGGAAAAATGTCTCCCAACAAGCCAAGAACTTGATACAAGGTGCAGTACAGATGTATTATTAGACCTACAGTGTGTATACATGTTAGAGCTGCTTGTGTACAAACAAGTGATGGAAAGGTCACAATCGTGACGGTCAGCATGCAATTTAAATTCTTATTTGAAATGTAAATGTAGTAGTTGCCGAGTGCTGTTCACTTTAGCTATAACTTTGATTATTAAAGGAATTCTAACCAGTGTTTTAAAATCCATTGTCTTTTTTTTTTTTTTTTTATTAACAGTATTACTGGTCTCCCTTATATTCAGGACATGCACATATTTCAAAAATAACTTTATAAAAGTCTACATCCAGCATTATGGTGATATGAACTATAATACACAAAGTGATTAGGTACCAGTGGTTTACTTTTCATATAAATATTTACTTTTCACATTGCCTTAGCATCCTCTAAATGTAATTGAAAATGCAAGCAAAGAATCCAAAGATCTTTTAACAGAAAAGGGGTAGGACAGTGGATTTTTAAAAGCTTGGTTAGCACTCCTCTAAACGGTCTGAATCAGCAGGTTATGACTTCAAGGCAGCACTTCAGTTCCTGTGCCTGTCAAATCCAAGATCTCTCTTTTGACATTGCCTGCAGAGGTGACCAGTGCCAGTTATACTGAATTGTATGGGGCACTGGACATTAACTTTAAAAGCAGAGTGGCTAGTTCTCCCCAGACCACAACATACCGTTTCAGCCCAGATTTATAAACCTGCTGGGGAGAGAAAAAAATTAAATGTTTTACTCTCTCCCATCCCAACCTATAAACTGGGATTCAAATTCTAATTGATTTTGTCTGAGGTCATCACTTTTACAAACTGTTCTGTAATACAGCATATATTGGCTTTGAAGAAATAAAAAGCTGCTTTTAAATTAAGCATAAACCATGAGCATTCATTATAAATGCAGCTTTCAATACGATGCAGTTCATGACAATGCTACAGTACATACATCGGAGAGTGGGTCTTCTATAACCATGCCTTTTAGGCAAAGCACTTATAGCAAAACAAAAAAAAAACATAATTAAACAAGTGTACTTTCATATAGAAGCAGCTCCTGCAGGATTTCGTGAGGCTTCAAGCTTTGATGCACTTTTCATTTAAAAAAGAATGGGAAATGCAGTATACTCTGCTCTAGAATTAACCAACAGCTGTGGCATTGTCAGATTTACACACAAGGGTGGGAGGTGTTCTATTTAATTGATAGTGGTGGAGTGACAATAAATGCCAATATAATTTGAAGAATTAATTTGTACAGACAGAATTGCATTAAAGAGACTCGGACTGTTATTTGATTTTCATAACATTTGTTCACAAAAGAGTGTATTTTAATGATCTACACAGTGATCTGCCATGGTTTAGATCAATTGATGTGTTTTTGTTGGTGGGAGAATGAAACCTTTCACACCTGGGCTCAAAGTTTCATTGCGAAGAATTGTTCAATCTAAAAGGCTGTGTGGAGATGTTTACCTCTGGTTGTATTAAACAGAATGCACAGCATACAAGCTACGGTTCTAAGTTACACAAGAAAAGTCAGTAATTGAGAGGAGACATCAGTCATTATTATAATATTACAAATGACACGTCATCCTCCATCTGTAACAGTTCTCATCTGCAGCCTTACAAAGCGTATACAAAAATGTCTTGTCTTTCTGTCAGATGGAATTAGGTCATGACATGCAATGGGGGTCATTCCAGCTCAAGTGAACCTCCAATATCTCTCCAGACCTATTGGAATTACCATTAATTGGATGTCTTACTTTCCCCTAAAACAGAACTTCTTACAGTTGATCCAAATAAGAGGATTAAAATGTCAAGTCTGCGATACAGCGAGTGGCTGCAGGACGACAGCCAGCTCTCTTCCAATCCGCTGATGACTCCAGGCATCTTGGGAACTTCTGGTGCTTCTGTGCATACCTGTGTCAAGGCCACATTCCACGTAAGGTCCTACTGCAATAACCTTTAACCTTCCTTTGGCGCAGGGTGTTAATGGAGCCAGTATAAAATACATTAAGGGATGTGAAGAAGGTAAACTTACAGCTGGTTTCACAGCTCTTTGTTAGCACTAGTATTGGACTACCCAATGTTAACTTTGGTAAGGTAGTCTAAGATTAGTGCAAACCAAGGTCTGTGAAACCAGCCATTTAAATGCCTTCTTTGCTAAGCCCACGTACAGCTACCATCATTGTTCAACTACTCAATGCACCATCCACAACCTTAAACACTCACTCATAAGACATACTGTAGTATGCCCTTTAGATGAGTTAATGCAAAACAGATACATTTGCTACCAGCTTGCTTTTCATTACTAGGCAACTGTATATTCAATGATCTGAAATAACTGATTGCAGTTTTAGTTGTCAGAGGAGAGTGGATATTTCCAGCTTTTTGTAGCAAGCGAAACAGCAGTGCTTTTAACCATTGTTTACATACCATTTTGAAGCGATGATGTGCACTTGTGGAAATCGGAATACGAAATGAGACAATGATGCGACAGAGGTTCTGGAAAGTTTAATAAACCAATTAGTGTGTCTCAAGAAAAAAATAGTGAATAAACTATGTGAATTTAAGTTTGAATTATCTGTAGGCTTGCTACTATTTGATTTTAATTTTTTTTTAATTTAATTTCCAATGTTCTCACAATTTGGAATGTCCAATTGTTGTTCAACCTGGCTCACCACTGCAACCCCCGAACTAACTCGGGAGAGACAAAGACGAGTACTTGCATCCTCTGGAACGAGTGCCATCAGCAGTCTGCTTTTTTTCACTCTGCAACCCCATAGTGCAGCCATATCCAGAACTTTCAGTGTTGGAGAACCACGCAGTCTGAATTGCGTGCAGGCGCTCAGCCAGCCACAGGGGTCGCTGGTGTGCGGTGAGCCAAAGACTCCCTAGCCGACCTAACCCCTATCCTGCCCGGGCAGCACTTGACCAATTGTGCGCCGCCCCCTGGGAACTCCTGTCCATGGTCAGCAGTGGCATAGCTTGGATTCGAACTAGCGATCTCCAAGCTATAGGGCACATCCTACACTCCAGGCAGAGTGCCTTTACCACATGTACCGCTCAGGAGCCCAGTCAACGTGTATTTTTGAAAGAATTTACTTTAAAAAAAAAAAAAAAAAAAAAAAAAAACACAGCCTTTTTATGACACTGAGAAACGCCTCAAATAAACTTTTTTGAATTACCTGTGTGGCAGCATTTAGATGCTGCCATTTAGTTCAATAGACCTCATTGTATTCACCCCCTTTTGTCTTAGGCTTTTAACAAGTGCAAGAGGGAGGGCTTCTGCCTCCAGAATGTGGACAAGGCCCCCCTAGCCAAGAGGAGGAAGATGAAGAAGACGAGCACGAGCACAGAGACACGCAGCAGTTCTAGTGAGAGCTCCCACTCCACCTCCTCGCAGACCCTTGGAAAAACCTCCCCCACCAAGATGCTGCAGCCAGACAATCCCTCTGACCAGCAATAACAACCCAGAGCCCATCTTCCAGTTCTCAGTGAGCAAAAAAAAAAAAAAAAAAAAAATCCGAGGCAGCCAATTTCCAACATTAAAGTAGCAATAGACAGATGGTTTTCCACACTGATGGATCTTTCATTGAAGCATTGCATTATTAAGGGCTTGGCCTTTTGCAACTTCCGCTGCTAAACTAGGTCTGGTTTACCGTGCTCATTTAGTAATCGTGGTCCATAGTGGCCATTGGAACGATGTCTTCAAAAACCATTAACAGAAGAGTAACCTTGTACATTTAACTCCCGCAGCATTTTGACTCGATAATAAGTATTAATAGGTATTTATGGATGATACATTTTTACTGTTTATAAAATTAATTTTGGTCATCAGCTTAGAAGCTGCATTTGGATGAGATCTACTGCAAAGTATTGGCTAAATACATTGAATTTATTTAAAGACAAGAACGTTTTGTATATGGATTACCAATTTTTGACAGGGTTGTATTCTAAACATACTCTCTCTGTCTCTATTTTAAAGTTTGTGTTTTCACTTTCTTGTTAATGAATGGTTGACAATTTTAGTTTTTCTTTAAGTCCTAGTAATGTCCTAAATATATATATGCAAAATTATATCTATATATATATATATATATATATATATATATATATATATATATATATATATATATATATATATATATACACACACACACACACACACACCACACACACACACACACACACACACACACACACACACACACACACACATATACATTTGGGATATATTGCACTGATAGGTGAACCCATAATGTATTCACTGAAATCTGTTTTTTAAAGCCAAATTATTGTGTATTGATTTTGATATTACTATTTATTGAATTCTGGACAATCAAACCTTCTCCAATAGACTGCCAAAGGGAATGTCAAAGTAATTCAGATTTGGCTGTACTAGATGCAGTAAGTGTACTATATGCTGTATGTTTTTGTACTAAGTAATTATTTTCTTTACAAGCCTCCTGCAACTTTATCCAAAGGGAAAAACTTTTTTTGGTGCGTTTTAATAGCTTCTATTTGCAGAAGAAAAGCATAAATAGGTGTTAAAACACTAAAATAGTGCGATTTTATTTCAACCCAAGGACCAGTCCAAGATGTCTTCAAAATTACAGAACAAACATTGCACGAGCTGTGGAAATCCATTTAGCATAAATAATACACATCCTGACAATGGTTAGATTCAGAGAAGTGTACCACAAAAACTATTACTACAAATCTGACATTGAAATTAACATGAGAAACAAGTTAAGCAGGAAATACATTAAAAGACTTGAGATGGACTAAGTGCCCACATTCCTGACAATGCAAGCAATGCACATAGGGCTACCACATTTAAATTACTAGACAGGGTGATAACAGATATGGAAAAATTATAACGACCAAGCAAAGATAGTGATTGAAAAAATAAATACAAAATTACAAATGCAGTGTTTAATATCAATATTGAAATATTAGGAAAGTTCTGCCAAATGCAATGAAAAGCCGAAGCAGAACATCTGCTGTAAACAGAATTTTCAGTCTCGTAAAACCTTGATTTGGTGGGTAATTTAATATTGTTGTATATTAAGAATTGTACACTATAACTTGCATGAAGTAACCCTTATGAACTTTCAAATGAAATTGAACCAGTGCATGCACATGCAGCAGATCCTCATAATTGTGTAATAATCGCACGGTACCTGAAAGGTTACCAAAATTGTTAATAGCCAAAAGCAGTCTGAAAAGTATAGAAGCTAGAGTGCACAATAAAAGTTTGGCTAGCTGCAAAATCAAAGTGATTTTCATGGTCAGTGTGGTAGAAGGACAGACACAATCAGAACATAAGGGTGCCCATTTTATTTATTTTTTTTAAACTCGTGCTACATGAATATACTTGCAGAACTCAAATGATTGTGTTGCAGTTAAACCATTGTTGGTTGATATCAGATGTTGAAAAGAAGTCAGGCTAAATGAGTCACTTGACTTTTTGTAAGCCAGTGTTAATTTAAAACCAAGCATGAAGATTGCAGTGACAAATTTACCTGAACCAAACCAGCATGATGTCAGTTAATATGGTACAGGTTTAGTAAATTTGACTATACCCTAGATATCAGATACTACAATATACAACAGCAATAGTGTTAGAATTGAATTTCCTAGTATTCGTTACACCACTGAAAATCACTGGAACACACCAAAAAGTTTCCTTTACAGTGGTGTTTGGGGGAATAAAAAGTAAATGTATTTTAAATACACAACCTCTGAATCTTCATATAAAACTAGAGCTGGATTAGAAAAGACTAAAGCTATAACATTAAAAAAAAAAAAAGATCCAAATTATAATTCATTGTAAATGACCCCCCCCCCCCCCCCCCCACTGGTGCGATAGAGAAAACATTGATTCGCTTTCCTGCACTGTACCAAAATTACAGTAAATATAAATAGGGAATATACAGTGGATTTATTTTAAATATTAGCTGTGTTACAGGGGTTATGTCTTAACAAGAACAGTTAACCAATATGTTCAGGTGGATCATGTCATGTTAAAGGGCTCAATAGACTTTGTTACCCTGAAGGTACTGGTAACAAGCTAAGGAAACACACCTATAACTAGAAACACTGAACAGTGCTGAATTTATAAATACAAAAAAGAAACTTACTACATTCAGTGACTAACATTTCGACTGGAAGTCTTTTTCAGTGTATTCACTGGTAATGCTTAACATCCTCAAATAATATTTCTGATGTCACAATTTGAAACATGGTCTATTTAACTTAAACTTGTATGCATTGTTTAAATACAATGCATATATTGAACACAGAATAGATGGATTCAAGCAGCAGTTGACTAGTTCATAAATCTTAAATCCCTCCCCCTTAATCTAGGCATATTTTCTTACACAATTCTTATGCAAGGTACAGTCTCGGTTTCTGGATGAAATCCATATTGCGGTATTGAAAACAATAGCTTTATTTTAAAATAGAAAAAGTAAGATATTATATATGCTGTATATTAAATGGCTTTTTATCTTTTTTGAGAATCCAATAGTACTAATGAATACAATTGAAACATAAATGTATACTTTTACATTTTGAAGTTTACAGTTTAGTGTTTTTGTAGGGAATCAAATGATTCCTGCTAGTGCATTATCTGTGGTTGTGTGCTTACTTTTAGCTTATCAATAACAATGATACTTGATCAGTCATACAGTATGTTCGCTGCATTTCCTCATCTTTTAGGCAGCTATATATTAGTTATACAAAACTATGCACAACTGATGCAAAATTCAGCTTAAATTCATTTACAGCTATACTTCCAGGTGTAGACTGAGCATACTTTTCTTAAAATAGTAACCCAATTTAGTGGAGTGCAAAGTAACTTTGTATGTGCTATTGTAGTGGCAAGAGTTTTGTGTCATAAGTAACTTTTAGGAATGATTGATTTTTTGCTAGTTATTTTTAAATATTACCTTTTCATAAAATCATAGCATTAAAATGAAATACTAATGTACAAAGTAAACCCTTCTTGTTAGGTGTGAGCATTAATTAGAGTAGCACACAGGTTTTCTTTTTTAAACAGCTTTTGAAATTTGCATATGCATGTACAATTTGAGTGTCATCACATTGCAAGCCGTAGAAAACTAAACAGTTTTACATTTTTTTTAATGCAATGTTATGTGCACAATACCCCTTTTTTTTTCATTCAAGAAATAAGGTTGAAGATACTAGAAAACTTTGGTCTCCTCCATTGAGCTTCCAGTTTTCTGTGTATCGGCTACATTCCTGTTGACAGAAATTGAAACCAATCTTCTTAGTATGGTTTCGTATCTGTTCACATGCAGTATCACAGTGACACCTGTAGGACACCAGTTAAACTTGGGGTCAAGCAAAACCCTAGAAAATGTGTAGCATTGTAACAGCTGTTTAATGTCCAAGATACCTCAAGTAGGTCTTGGGATTAAAAGACAGAATGACCAAAAACCAAGCACTTCACTTTTTATAACTGAAAACACATAGTAGTGGAACAATTAACCCAGCTTTCTTGCTACAGAAAATCACCCTGCTTGGACATGAACTGGTACAAGTTACAATAAATTAACACCCTGAAAACATGAATCTGACTAGTCATTTAATAAGGTGACCCCCGCGCCCCCATTGAAACTTGGAGCAAAAACATGTACACCTCAACAGTGACCAATGGCAACCAGTAAAGTGCTAGTAAATCCACAAAATATTTAATAATACATGCCATATAACAAAGAATTTGTAAGGCACCAATCTCAAAGTGAGAAGAGATAGGAAGTGAACACAAATACATGTACTTTGTTATTAAATGATTTACATCAAGCACTTCTGAGCTCTTGTGCAACCCCTTTCCTGTCTGAAGTGAAAACCCCACTATATACCTTAACTGTAATTAAGATTACTTATTATATTGTGTATGTGTGTAGGTACAGTACTTTACAGATGTTTAAATATACAGTGGTAAACATGAACAAATTGTTAATAAAAAAAAGTTCGAGACCTTTTTAAGCCTGTGAAAAACAGCTTTTCAAACAACTCTTCGGATTGTTATGAGATTTTTGTGATTAAATATTTTTAGGAAGTAGAAGAAGTTACCCTTTGGGCTGTAGCTTCCTTTGTGCCTCTAACTTTATACAGTGTTTGAACAACTTTTACAGCGTTTTCTTTATTAAAAATCAGAACAAGAAGCATTGTATTTGTTTTGGTTACACTTAGAAAAAAAAGATATAATGGACTGCAGGCATCTTTCCTGTTGGAAGATAAACTATACAATGACCCTAGTGCCCTATGCTTTAATAATTTCAATTGTGTGGGAAATTGTTTGTGGTTTTATACCATATTACACATTGAAAAGAGAGCTCAATTCCATATTCTGTACTGTAGGCTGTTCCCTACAGCCAAGCAACATATTGCATGTACTGTATCTAAAATTAACTTTTAGTTAGAAAACTGGAGTATTCAAGCATTCTAGTCTAGTTATCTTTACCCTTTAATGCCTGGAGGCTGAACACTAGGCTCTAGGAGATGTATCAAAAGCCTGTAACCTATAACCTTTTCTATAGTGATGGACATTGGACAACATTTTTCTGCTCCATTTATTCCGTCCTGATAAGATAGTGTTTCACCTGTCTTTGGTACATGAATGTTGTAGAGGTGTGTGTGCTTTTTTTTTTTTTTTTTTTTTTTTAGTTCTTCGGTAGTATTGTACAGTAAATGTAGGTTTTGAATAATTTTTCTTACATTGTATTAGCGCTAGCAATATTATTATTGGTCCCCCTTTCCTGCTGTTGAATATAATTTTTTGGTTTGTTTTTATTATTTCATACTTCAGGTTGTAATATGCAGCTATAGATGAAGTTGCTGCTACCGGTTACTGGTGTACTAGCTCAGTGTAGTGTAGCTGCAATCAGACCTACAGCAACACAATGCAGCAAGCCTTACTGCGTTGTAGTTGAAAGATTTACATATTCTGAAATTATGTTTAAAAAAAACAAAAAGTGAAAACCCAAAAGATTCTCAGCACTTTAAAAGTAATGAGGTCAGAAAATGTATTTTAAAACCTTCAGTTTTTTTCTTAAATTGCTTTGTATAGGGGGATCCCGAGTGGTGCATCCAGTAAAAGGCACTCTGCGTGGATGCGCCCTATAGCTTGGAGATCGCCACTCCGGGTCCAGGCTATTCCACTACCGGCCATGGATGGGAGTTCCCAGGGGGCGGCACACAATTGGCCGAGCGTCGCCCGGGTTAGGGAGGGCTTAGGTCAGCCAGGGTGTCCTCGTCTCACCAGGCGCCAGCAACCCTTGTAGACTGGCCGGGTATCTGTGAGCCTGCCTGCAAGCGGTCCAGAGCTGTGTGGTTCTCCAATGCTGTAGCTCTGAAGGTAGCTGCATGGCGGGCCTGCAGAGTGAAAAGGAGTCGGCGTTGGGGTTTCATTGGTGAGCCAGGCTTAAAATTGGGCATTGGTGATTCCAAATTTAAAAAAAAAAAGAAAAATTCATTTGATTAACAAAGCTGAAAACACATTTGAAAAAAAAAAAAAATATATTATATTAATTATACATAGCTTTCTTGTTGATTTCAATTTATGTATGTTTCGCCTACCAAAAGTCATGAGCACAATATTTTTGTTTCAATCAAAATGGCAAAAGGCAGAATTATAGACGAATCGACTGCTTTTTAAATACAATACACTCAAAGTCTTGTCAAACACAACCCTTTACAATAAAAAAATACTAAATGTAAAGTGTGTGTCAGTATTTGTACACCATCTAAAATTTTTTTTTTTTTTTTTTTTTTTTTTTACCACTTCAACCCTTGCTTTGGTTAGTTTTCAGCTTGAAAGGAGCTACTTTTAAGTCCTTTTGATATAACTTGTTATTCTTAAACTGAAGCACCATTAAGTTGTGTTTTTATCAGCACTCCAGTGACAGTTTCAGACAATGTATTTGAGGTTTCTCTTTTACATAAATTTAAAAAGGGGAACGGTGTGGCAACTTGATGCCTCTCTTCAAATACAGTGAAAATAGTGTTACTGCAACATGTCTTGGTTATTGCATTGAGTTTACAATACTAGTTTCTTTTGGCAATTGTAGTTTACTTGACTGTTTTAAATTGAACTCTTAAATGTGATTATACATTATAGGATGGTTTGAAGCTTTTTTTAATGCTTGAACATGATCTTGGGTCTAGGCTACACAAGAACAGAAATGCTATCAACAGGGCCCGATAGACTTTGTGGGTTAAGTCAGTAAGATATATTACAACAATTTCAATTATATTAAAAGTGCAAAGGAAGATTATACGAAATTAACAAAATCAGGTTAAAACGGTATGGATCTAGCAAGAACAACAGAACTGCTCCTTCTGTACTAGCTTCAGAACAAGGCCTTTTTGAAGGGGCACATTTTACAATGTGAACAATGACATATCTAATTAACGACACCCTACAATGCATTAAATGGCTCAATCAGAGACCTCTGGGGTGGTCAGTGATTCACCTTTTGGGGAAAATATGCAGGATATATTTGAAGTTAAAAGGGGGGTGGATTGTAGATCTACAGCAGTTTAACTCATTAAATAGATCCCGTTCTGTAACCCTTTAAGAATTTGTGATTTAATAAACGAATTGTAATTGCAGAGGAACTTGTTTGATTGTGGCAGTGTTACGCACTAACCAAGAATAAATATTTTTCCCTATATCCCTTTGGACTAACATAGAGACCAAAAGGATATTAAAGTACAGGAATACTAAGTGTGCAGATACTCATTCTTAGAGTAATTCCCTTTTTAAGCAGTGTTTTTTTTTTTTTTTTTTTTCCCCAGCTGGTATTGAAAGAAACCCACAACAAAGCTGCCATTCCCTCAATTCTGTACTAGTCAATAGCAAATGCCTTCTGCATAGAGAGATTTAAGAGTGCGCAGTGACATCTGTGTTGTGAGCAGGGAGAGGGTTAATTTCCTCCCTGCTAGGAAAAACAAAAAAAGAAAGTGAGAAAGTAGTTGTGTTTTTGTGTGAACCGATTGCAACTCTCCACGGTTCGTTGCCCCTTTAAAAGCAGACCCAGACACACAGAATTGCAGTTTAAGCGCTTGTGAGCACTTTTTAAATAAAACAAAACACAAAATAAACGCCTAGCTCCCACTGGAGCACTAACTACACAGTCAGGATCGCCCTAACTAACACACGGGGACAGCGAAGCTGTTTACCGGTACACAAAAACACAGTTTAACATGGAGTCCTACCCATTGTGACTGCTCAGAAAAACAGGGCACACACCTTCCTGCTTTTCTCTCCACAACACCCATGAAAATACTGGCTGTCTTTCTTAGATACTCTGCACCTGGCTCTAATTTACAACGATAGCCAGGTGTAGGGGATAATTAACAATAAAACAATTAACAAAGTTTTATTTTATTTTTCTAGCAGGGAGGAAATTAACCCTCACCCTGCTCACACAATATCTGTAGTAGAGTTTAGAGAGGTTACATCTTGCCCAGGACTGCAATCCTACAGTTCACTGCACATATAATACAAGTGGTTTTAGTGAGTTTGATCACAGCAGGTATAAAAATCACTGTCAGGTTGTTGATATGTACTACATAATTGCGTACAAGGGAACGCTTTGTTTTGGTTAGAGTAATTAACATATTTTATGCCATTTTTATTAATACCTAAAAACTTTAAACTTCTTAAAGGGAGCTACTGCACATCCCTAAGGAATGTATTTTATAATTGCATATATAAGTGATATCGAAATACCAGTTAATTTGGATATCAGAAAAACATTTCCTTGGTATTTTATTTCAAGAGACCTGCCTTGTATAAGGTTACAGCCACTTTTTTTAAAGTTGCAGTTGAAAGTAGTATAGACAAATATTCTGTATATACTGTGTAACTTTGAAATTGCATATTTGTAGATAGATAACATGTATACATTAGGTATACATCCATTCCCTCAGTCATTCTTTTTTTTCTAGCTGGGCTAGAACATTACTAGTGTTATTAACTTATTAAATAAAAAGGGTGGGGTGAATTATACAGTTACAGTATAAAAAACCAAAGCCAAGGTGCTCTGTTTGTTGCTGTAAATAAATGCTGAGCCATACAGAATATTCAAATTGCTCTATAGTGGTGATGGTTAGTAAAGAAATGTATAAGGATTTGTATGGTTAAGAAATGTATATTACAAATAATTTATTTAATACAATGAGGAATCGGGATATTTTTCAAGAACGTAATTTTATGAAAACAGCAGTCCAGTCTATGTATTTGTGATTTTTCTTTTTTCTTCCCTCTACAACATTGAAAGAACATCTCCCATTAGTTTAGAGGGTTATCGATTTTGAGTTGCATCAACTTGACACGATTTGTGGGAATAACAAGAAATATGCATTTTGTCAACAAAATTTGTTTAAAAAAATAAATAAATAAATAATTTTTTTGCACATTGCTTGCTTTTTTGGTTCAATATGAACATTATGTGTGGGTTTCATAATAATAAAAAGGATGACTTTAATGGCTTTAAAGTTTTGAAACATCTGTGTTTATAAAAATGTTTTACTGTTCCTCGTCTGAAGTTAAATAAAACTGTTGAAGTACTGAAAGATCTGCTTGTTATTATAAAACACTGTATTATAGACTACTGAGGATCTTTCATCCTGTACATTTTTGCCTGCTGTATGCCTCAGCAGAACACAAATAAACCCCATTCATGACATCATCCATACCATATTGAGTTTCTACTGGGTTTTATTCTCAATATAACACTATATAGACATGGGCCACATTTCAGCCACTACAGTGTTCTCTTCATCCAATTTTTCCCTCATCAATACAAAATAAATCACACTGGTCTAAATAAATACTTTAATTCATGGTTTTTCATGGCACATCTTGTTAATACCACAAATGCTTGCATCAATAAAACACAAACTGTATGTGCAGTACATATTTCATGTAGTTTAAAACACATGCTGTTGCAATAATTTGTGAAGAACAATATTAAAATAAACTTTGTAATGCATCTTTTAACATTACTGCATTGAAGATGTAAACAAGTAAAAATAAGAGACTTCTGAAACGTAATTTCTATTCTGTCTAAAGTATAATTTGGCTTGCCCTACAATTTATGGATTGGGTGTCAAGTCATTACAACTGCTAAATGCCAACCATATAAAAAGACGACTCCTTTTTTGCAATATAGACATGGGCTTGGATTGTTTTAATGACCCGATGAAGCGATTGTTTAGAAGTCAAGAGTTGACCCAGTCTTTTTTGGCATAAGACTGAGCATTTCTGTCCCACTGCAGGTGTATATGAATGCAGTGTAAACTGTATATATTAACTTTCTATAACTTGTCATTGGTAAAAAAAAAAAAAAAAAAAAATGTTAATAATTTAAAATAAAACTACATGATTTATCATTTAAAACTGGAATAAAATAAATGTAATTACTTTCACAATGCATAAATTGCCTTTAACCAGGAGAGAGCAGCATTTGCTTGCATTACATTCAACAACAGGAAATTTGTGTATGCTAGTTTTGGTGCTAGCTTAAGGTATTCTTTGACAAAATATTGTACACTTTTCAAACAAATGTACATTTTAGTGACATTAAACAAAGGAGCAATAGTTGTTGACCTATCTAAAGCAGACCGTCCTCATGCCCATTTTATCTCTCAAATGACAGTATGTGAAATTGGCCTCTGTTTCACCTTTGCCTGCACCGGGGGATTCTTGGAGTAAGTAGTGGGGTTCTGAAAAATAGTGTTATGTCCCCGCATGTAGCTATTTAAATAACGTACCTGTAATTTTTCTTTTCATTGTTAACATCTTGATGACATTTTACACAGTCTAACTTTAAAGTCTGTTTTAAAGTTATTTTCAAAATGTCTGATCTAGTGCACTTGAGTTTGAGATCTGCCCTCTAAATTACTGCAGGAAGAGCGATAAAAAACAATTTTGAGATCTGTCCCCTAAATCACTGCAGGAAGAGCAATTTAAAAAAACAAACAAAAAAAAACAAACATAATTGCTCTGGCTTTTCTGTTCTGTACCACATCCTGGATCGTTATTACTGTGTTACCTGTTTGACAATGTGGGCAATAATCCTTACACTATCAGTGCACTAGAGCAGACATTTTGAAAAGAGCTTTGAAACCGACTATAAAGTTGTAAATGTAAAAATAAGTCAGGATCTTAACAATGAAAAGATGACAGGTATGTTATTTAAACAGTTGTAGCAACACATGGGGATGTGTAATGCTATATTTTTCAGAACCCCACTACTTACGCTTTAGCTCTGGTGCTCCTTCCCTGTCAAATTAATCATTTTTGATGTATATGGATAAATGTGAAATTTAATATATCTATCTCTCTCTACAGGTTTTTTTTAAATCAAATTCTTTCAACCAGAAGAGGGCACTATAAGCTTGAATTTGAAGCGGTGTTGGACAATTTATGATTTTCTGGTAGAAGATTTCAAGGATCTGCTTGTTGGGGTCCAAGCAATTTAAATAAGACTGGGTTCATAACATTTGAAACATGCATCCCCTGCCATGTGAAAATTAGAGCGATCAGTATCATAACAAAGTAGATCACCATGCCCTACATCCACCTTATACACACATTGTAGACATCTCTATATACCCTCAATAACTTGTTAGAAAGAATATCCTCAGCCAGCTTCATCACAATTGTATAAGTGGTTATCTAAATATATGCAAAACAGTAATATAAGGATAGATAGGGTTTATATACCCCCCCCCCCCCAGCTTTTAATACGTCAATAGCAAAAAAAAATGTACTGCAAGTAAAGTGCCTCCACTACATACCTGTTGGAGGATAAATGTTACTACTCGTGTATTTAGAAGAAGCGTTCACTGGCCTTACAGGGGTCACACATACCACCGAGGGAGGCCGTATGAAAGTAATACTGTACTTCCATTGGCACCGCTCTCCAAACTTGCACACATGAAAATGTTTTAAGCATTCAGCGCTAGATAATTAGGTCTGTGTAGAAGCAATTGCAATCGTCATGGCAACTTCCTAGAAAAAACAGGCAAAGTCTTCTCCAATTTTGTATGTGCAGTACTCATTGCATTCCTACTTATAAAAGCAAACAATCTGTCACATAGCATGAAGCAGGCAGAGTTGGATTGTATTTAAATGAATGATCTTTAATCAGGTTCACCCCGGCTGGATATTTCTCCACCTGCTGCAACACAATGCCATGCAAAAAGACAAAGATCACAAGGCTGCTACCAGCCTCATGTCTCTCCTGGATTTCTCCTTGGTAGCAAAGGCGATGGCGATCTGATAGTTTTAAATCCAAATGAGTAATAGTACTGTGTAGATGCCAGACCAGGATTGATCAGCAGTCAGCCCCCAGGTGTCTTCATTCTCAAAGGCAAGAAAATGTAATATTCAAGTCAAGTCAAAGTAGTACACTGAACCCAGGTGATCTGCAAGTTTAGAAACTTGACAGTTTAATATTTTTACATTCACACAAAGGAATACCTTCATTTGTGAGTGAACTATTAGGAGTTAGCCAGAAATCTTTGATAAAAATCAAGAGCAAGTGAGTTCGTTACCGATCCTGTAGTCACAGTAGCAAGACTCGCAGCGTGGGGAGCACTGCTTGCTCCTGTTTGTTTGATACTAAATGCCCTGGGAACACATTCATATTTCATTAGCTGCACCAGGGGATCTTACCATAACATACCAATTTCATTTTTATAGTGTTCTTCGTTTATATGTTTTAAGCTTTGATCAAAAATGATTTACAGCTTTTCAGAAAGAACATGGAAGAAACTTTCAAAGTGCAGGAGAAAATGCCCTCCCACTAGAGTTTTTTAAACAAGTTCATGGAATTACTAAGAGACCAATACTGGCAGATCTTAGAGTACGGGACAGTTTGTAAGGAATAAGTAATGCATGCAAACATGCAGGACCGAATCCATGGACAGCTTTTTAAGTGAAGAGCAATGTTTTAAAATGAATACAATGCACCACAATGTATCTCTGTGCCAGTGGAGGAGATGGTACCCATAGTTACAAACTGGTACCACTGATGGAAATAGAACTCAAAACAAGGTTTATGTTAAAGTTTTGAGAATTTGACTGCTATGCGTGCCTTGACCTGTCTCCACTTGACAGAGACTTTAGTCTTTCCAGCAGAAAACAGTGGGGAATCTTATATTGCGTGGCTTCTCAGAATAAACCCAAAATTGCATACCATGGTAACTATGTGTAATACACATTTGCACAAGGAGGGGGGTAATTATCAAGTGTCAGAAGGCCTAGAGCATTGTTTTCTCTAATTGGTTGTAAACAGAAGCCAGGGAGTGAGACAAAGCACCTAACAGAGATAGGGTTTAGTGGTTGTTAAACTGAGAGCAGCATACTAATAAAGTAGTCTCTTAGGCCATCAGAACATGAGAGAAAGAAAATAACAGAGCAAGTCAAAAAGAACATCATATTTACTTGTTTCAATAATTAATTATATGTTTTACTTGTTCATTTCACAGACACCTTTATCCAAGGCAACTTACATAGACCAGGGTGTGTGAAATATGCATCAGCTGTAGAGTTACTTACAACAACATCTCACGCGAAAGACAGAGCACAAGGAAGTTAAGTAACTTGCTCAGGGTCACACAGTGAGTCAGTGAGCCAGCCAGGATTTGAACTGGAGACCTCTTAGTTACCAGTACTTTTTTTAACCACCAGACCACACAGCCTCCTATAACTCTTCCTCAAACTGGTTGAATCCAAAAGATCCCAGTGCATCATATTTTCAACCATTTAGCAAAAATAACCAGTGTGGACACATAAAGGGTCCTCATAATCACATATTAATCAGGAACCGAAAAGGTAATAATATTTGTATAACATTGAGAGTTCATGCGATTAAAATCAAATGCAATCCCAATGTCTATAAGAATTAATAAAGTGCCTTTAAAAGTTTGGTTTTAATTATTGTCTGTCACTTGTAGGCATAATTCCCATTCTATAGACCCTAGTCCTTTTTTTTAGGCCAAGGTGTAGCTGCAATGGCGGAGATAGGCGAGTTTTGAATGAATGTGAAAAGCTGGCAATTGGGCTATAATTAAAGCCTCTGGGTAATTGGAAGAGTGGGTTTGGTAAGCGATACATTTAAAATACTATTAAACGAATGAACTGTTGTTAATTAGTAAACTACAGATATTAACTTTTTTTCAGTTCATTGCTTGTTAAAAGAACAATTTAGACATCAAGATTATTGTGTGCTGTTATCAGCTACACCAAACACATTTGCAGTGTGCTTTTACCTCTAATTACATTATCATCAGTATGCATGTGTTAATGAACATTGACAGAAAGGTTGAATAAATGTTCAAATGTATCTGGGCACATTATATTTTTAATGTAACCTTTTCCTCAGATATAATAAATGGGCTGAAATATTCATGCATCTTAATAACAGTATTGACCCTAATTACTGTTCTAGAGGTGTCCATTACTAGCAATGTATTAGCACATGTCTTCACATTGTGCCATTTTCTGTGGGTGGTAGATCTTTGACTTCAGCATGGTGCCCCGTGAAATGAAATAGCCCGGGAGTTTTTTAAGGGATGAAACATTGATTGAATAAAAAGCTTTCTTTCTTTGATAACTGCTTCTTTTCATCTCTCAGCTTTGACAACACTGTTATCCATTTTTTACGTCTTTTATGATTCATTTTAAAACTATTTAAGTTTGCTATTCATAGACTATGAAAAGAAGAACAGTAGTCAGAATAGTTTATAAATATCAAGCTTTTTTTAAATTTTTTTAAATTCATCTATACCCTTTAGATTACTTAATAATGAATGCTTTGTGAAATAAATCTACACAGCACTGGTGCACTTTTTGTTCCCATGTAATTTGTTTAATGGTGTTATGTAGATTTAGAAAGTTTAAGGTATTGCTTAGTTCCTGTGGTGTAGGTCAGTCTCACTTACAATGTTCAGCTGATTTTACTATGGTAACCACATAGTAAACCACAGTAAACAGAACAGTAGCAATGTTCAAATATAAGGTTGTCTCAAAGCTTAAGTGGTTGTACTAACTGGCAGTGGTTGAGGGAGATGTATTTTGATACATTCTATCTATACTGCAGTTGGTTTGCAATAGAACCTCTTCTTTGTTTGTAATGGAAGAGAATTAAAAAAGACAAAAAGGTTTAGTACTACAGTAGCGATATAAGAGTTCAAGTACTACAAGCAAAAATATGGTATAATAAACAGAATGTGTCATCCAGTGTCTTTATTCCCCTGAATAGGAAGTATGTCCATTTTGTTTTCTATTTCCCCCCACTCCAGGTTTCTCTTGTCATTGTACTGTAATCCTGAACCTCTGCCATCTTTTGTTACAAAATGTCAGTTTTTCTTTCCAGCAACATTATAATAAAGCAGCTCAATCTAATGTGAAGGCAAGCTAATAGAGAACACAGTCAAACCAGGGAGCTGTAATTACTTCTGAAGAGATCAAAGTGCTCTCCTCTGCTCCATCCAATTTGTTCCAAGGTGTGCAAAACCCACCCCCACTTGAGTCTGTACTGTTTCTATTTTGTCTATTGATATATTTTGTGGCTCCAATTAATTTCCCCTCTTCATTTGTTTACAGATAGGAAGCAGGATCATCATTATGTTTATATTGAATTTTGTGCAGCAAATAAACAGCCTTCCAGCCTGAGACTCAAATTATTTGGTCAACAAGCAAAAGCTCTACTACTAGTGGTCATAAAAATAGAGGCAGAGGTTATCAACAGGGTTTGCTCACAGTGTGTATGCATATCAGTAGTAAAAAAAAAAAAAAAAAATAAATACAAATTGGTGAATAATTAAGTTTTGGTCAGCTTTCTAAATCAGAAGAAAAAACTAAGCAATGTATAATCCATGACTATAAATGCAAAATCAGAACACTGGTAACATGATCCTGTTACTATATCCATAGTACTAACAGGCAGGCAAATCTGATGCCTCCATATTCCCCTGGAGTTTGATGTGTAATAATGTGTGCAATTTAACATTATTAAAGAACTAATAATGTGTGCTGAAGAATGTCCTTTTAAAGAGCCATCATGATAAACTCACTCACTCACTCTCTCTCTCTCTCTCTCTCTCTCTCTCTCTCTCTCTCTCTCTCTCTCTCTCTCTCTCTCTCTCTCTCTCTCTCTCTCTCTCTCTCTCTCTCTCTCTCTCTCTCTCAGCCAGTTCTAACAAGTATGATGATATTATTCCTTACAGCATGACTGCAGCCCAACATTAACTGTTTAAAAATGCTTGATTTATTTGACAGCAGTGTGCAATTTTTAGCATGGCATGAATGTTGCTTTTATAATGGCCTACTAGCTGGTAACGTCAAAAGTCGCAGGCAAGGGTGGAAATCCTTTTCTTAATCCTGGCAGCTGATCAGACCCCATACAGAGCTCTGCTGTCCCGGTGCAGAGTAGCAGAAGAATGGAGAGTAAACATATCTTTATGTGAGCCCCCCAGCAATCAAGACGTTGCTTTAGTGCAGCGGCTGTTAAGAACATGATCAGGGCGTTTAGTTCTTGCTCCTGCTCTTGGTACCATTGATTGATTCTGCTTAACATCCCCACGGGGGGTCCTTTGTTGCAGAAGCCGCCGTTTCAACTGGGCAGTGGTGTACAGCGATGCTGGCTATTCATCCACTCCTTTTTAAGGGGCTTGTATCTGAATGGGCCACCAGAGAAGCTTTTCACCGAGGACACGGCAGCCTCCTGGGTGGCATCCTTGTTGGGTGGGTAGGGGAGGAGACAATCTCTCATTAATTGACTGAGAGGTCCTGGGGACAGTGGAGGTATGTGAGTGAGGCTACTAAGGAAGAGAGCTTGGGGAATTGGACATTCATTCAGCAGAGATGCCACTGGGTCACAACATAATGGCTGAAATTGCCTTAGTGATTTTGATGTGCAGCTGAGGGCTAGTATTGCAGGGATACCTACTGCATTCCTTAAATTGTAACTGAACTAAAACTACAATGTAAATATGAATACATTTTATACTGGCACCAAAGCTTACATTTAAACCACAAAAATTATAAACGGAATAAATAAATAAATAAATACACACTTATCCTTTATTTATGTTTTGAAAGTGTTTTATGCTAAGAGAAATCATTAGCCATAAATATTGTATAAGTGACACACAGTGTACTCTCATGAGAATTTAGAATGAAGTAGTCGCTTGAAACATATGTAACTTGAAAAGGTAGGACTTTGTATTATGATTTCAAAGGAGCCAGCCAAACTTGATTTTAAACAAAGATTCCACTGACCGTGGAATATATAGAACACTAGACAAATATCCACCAGATTTACCCCATTATCAATACTGCTATGTTGCCACAAAACGCTACAGTATATTTTGAGTAAGACACCAACACTGGGATTTCACAGTATCGATTTCTTTCTGAAGTATATCAACCTTTGCTTGCTTGTAAGCGGTTAGTCTCCAACTAACCACTGACTTTTAAATGCAGTTGCTTTGTTTAAGATGGGCTATGAGAAACAAGCCAGGGGCCCATGTGGTCTCATCCCATTATTACAATTAACACTAATAGGGTACCATTGTCAGCAAGAGATGCTCAGAACAGCTTCCCAGAGGGTGGTCCTTTCACCCTTATAAAAGTTCACAATGGTTTAGCACGGTCAAAGCATGCTGAAGGCTAGTAAAAGTGTGGTAATACATAGCTTAGTATAGTAAAAAGCGATAGGGCAAAGGGATGAAGGTTCATTAAGAAAATGCAATAAGAGGTAGGAGGAAAATTGTGAATCATTCAATGGCAGTTAGTAAGATTATGCTAGGACAGCGCGCATTTAGTTTCATGGCATGTCAGTTCTTTGGAACTCTCTCCCAGCTTTGGTGTGTGAGCTCGCTTTAAATCAATTCTCAAGACCCACCTGTTCTCTTTTGCTTTCCATGGTCTTTAAGCCTGATATCTGCTATTAGCTGTTGCTACTGTTTCAGGTATTTTGTTACTATCATGTTTTATGTACTTTCCACTGTATTTAATGTATTATGAAATGTTTTTTTTTTTTTTTTTTTACTGTATATCTTGCATTATGCATTTCTCTGTATTTAAAGTATTATGGATTTTCTTGTTGTTACTGCATCTTGTAAAGCGCTTTGTGATGGTGGTCCACTATGAAAGGCGCTATATAAAATACGGATTGATTGATTGATTCATTAGGAGAGATGTTTCAGCCACGCTCTCTAATTATACCACTGTCTATTTCTGTTTTAAATGTTGTATTCATTCTAAAGAAATTATACAATTCTTAAATAAACTCTCTCACTAGGCTGAAAGCCTTGCTCTTTAATGTAGTTATATATATTAAACCTGTACAGGAGTAGGCCTCAAGGTGTGGTTGTGCAATACATGTCATTATGGGGATGGGATTGAAGTGCGGTTACAGGATGAGGTAAGGCAGAATCCAGAAAATGACATTCTTCATTACCTCAGTTACCTGAGAAATGCAATAGCAGTTACACACCCTAGAAAATAACTCAACTGCTTCACATGTAACAGTGTAAAGGGCGCAGCTATAGTCATATCGTGGTTAAAATGTGACACAAAAACCTTTGATATCAACCAAGTAGCCACTGAATGTATGTGCATATAAAAGCATGATCAGATATGCAAAGTTACTACAGGAAGAACATAGTAAAAACTGTTAAAGTCCAGTCTGCTTCACAGATGTTCAGATAGTCATTTTAACTAGTCAATTGTTTTTATACTGGCAAATACAACTCAGGTCCCTAAATATCAACTTGAAGAGTAAAAAACACAAATGGGTTGATTGCAGCATACCAAATTTAGTCCTCTTGATGTGTCTGACTAGTGGATTAAACAGGTTTAGTCCACTTGATTGGATTAAAGTTAGTACACCTGCTGATCCCGATTGCAGAGTACCAGAAGTTAATCATCACAGGTAGATCATCTGCTGAATCAGACTAAACAAGATCCTGATTGCAGCTTACCAAACCAGATTTGTGATGATCCTGTTCAAGTGGATTAGCTTAGTACTTTGAAGGATGACTAACTTAGGTCATTCTAAGCATTACTGCTATTTTTTTTTTTTTTGCAGAGACAGCTGAATTTTTCTTCTGAAATATCTACTGCATCTGAAAACTTTATTCCGTACATTTCTTATGTCCGTCACATTTGGGCAGTCAGATCTGTGATATCGTTTTCAGTTTAACGCAATACAATTTCAGTGACTATGCTTTAAACTATAAACTAATGATCAATTTACAATTGTGTGCCTATGCAGCAGTGTCAGCAGTTTAAATGTAGGTATGATCTGCCAGTTTGAAAAGTGCATGAAAAGACACGTCATTTTTTACTTAAATATGTTTGATGTGATATAAATGTGTCTTTCTTTTTGTGCAGGGATTCTTATATACACTGAAAGTCTTAGACACATTCATGTGTTACAATATATATATTGAAGTTATGAGCATCAACAATTTACTCAAAGCCTCCACTAGTGTTTTCCACTATTAACAACTTTGACTGTTATTAATACAGCTTAGTTTGGGTGAGAAGAAACCAAGCTTGTCATTTAAAATTCTTGAATTCACATTGATTAGAATCTTCAAAAACTTGTGATCACAACGACTCAAAGTAAACTATACATCTAATATGAAGTGTTGTAGTAGCTAATCCATAATCCATCACAAGAACAGGGTGGGCAAAGACCCAGTGGTTCTCCCCCCCCCCCCCCCCCCCCCCCCCCCCACCCCCCCCCCCCCCCCCCCCCCCCCACCCCCCCCCCCCCCCCCCCCCCCCCCCCCCCAAAAAAATGTGCACAACAGTGTATGTATCTAACACTGAGCTTCACATACTGGATTAGTAAAGAAGGGTTTATACAGCTATGGTCAAATGTTTTGCATCACCTAGCATTTTAGGATTGAGACATAATTAAAAAAAACACCTATATGAACATAATTCATATATTTTATTTACATCATGTAATCAAAGAAACTACAAAAAGGGCCCTCGAGCGGGGTGTCCAGTAAAGGCACTCTGCATGGAGTGCAGGATGCGCCCTATAGCATGGAGATCGCATGTTCAAATCCAGGCTATGTCATTGCCGACCATGACCTTGGGTTCCCAGAGGACGGCACACAATTGGTCGAGTGCCGCCAGAATAGGGAGGGCTTAGGTTGGCAGGGCAATCAATGGCTCACTGCTCACCAGCGACCCCTGTGGCTGATAGGGCGTCTGCGGGTCTGCAGTGGAGCCATTCAGATCTGTGTTGTCCTCCGGCACTATAGGTCTGGTGGCTTTGCTGTGGATCCTCAGTGTGAAAAATTACGGCTTAGCAGGAACAAGTTTCGGAGGACGTGTGTTTCAGCCTCCATTTCCTGAGTTGCCGGGAGGTTGCAGCGGTGAGTCGGGATTAATAACAACACAACTGGGGAGAAAACTAGGTGAAAAAATCATTGGCTACAACTAAATAATAATAAAAAAAGAAAGAAACTACAAAATGATATCGCAAACGTCTACCTGAAGTCATAATAGTAGTACAGTGTTTCATGTTAGAGTTCAAAATGTCAAATTTTTCAATTTGTAAGTTTTTTGTTAAGTATAAGGAAAACTACAAAGTGGTATGTAATTTAATGATTTCCATTATATGAGAGTAGATGTTAAAACTTCATGCTGCTATTGGACTCCGCTCTCGCCAAGATAAGCACCAACTAAGACAATGTGTAACCTGTAAACTAATGTGATCCATCTGCGTTTCCTTCCATCTAATAATGTAGATATCCTTCTGCCTTGTGTTGATGGCTGAAGTGTAATGCTGACTAATCAGCACACACAATGGTTGCAATGCTGGCTCCAGGGATCAACCACAGTGTGGCCTCCCTAGCGCATCAGCATGACAACCATTTGGACTGAGCTGAGTAGGTTACTTCTCTGAGATTGTCAAGTGAGCACCTTCCATTCTTGGTGTTTTGTCGACTAGCCCATGACACCTTAAGAGGTCTTGACAGTGATTCTGGTGTCCCAGCATCACCCCCCTCCGTCCCCCACTCGGCTAAGCCCAGGTTACTTACCTTCCTTTCAGTGACGCTGCTTTCTTTCTACTATACTTGACGTCCCCAACCAGAATCTTTTCGTCTCAACCGGAGCCAGTTGCTGCTCCTCTTTGCAGCTTCAGATAAGTTCTTCACTCTTGACTACTGAATCTGATGTCTCTGAGAAACCAGGTTGTGGAGTGTGCCACAAATCCTCGACAACCTACCTCCACTGGGTAAACCTGGACTCCATCCTCGCTGTTCCACTTCAGCAACTAGTTGAGCGTACCGAAGATTCTTCCTTTCAAATGCTTCATCCACAGCATCCTCCCATGGCACTGTTAAGGATTATCACTGGTGGCAATCTCAGGTGGGAAAATAATCAGTTGTCTAACATCTGCCAGTATTTTCCAGTAGCAGCTTCCAGTTGTCCTAGAAAAGTTTTGGTTTTAATACCTTTTCTTGGTGGTTGCTCCCTTAGACGGAGGAGTGTTGTTCGTGTGTCATATATTGCTGGAATTGGTGACAACCTGTTGGTCATGCTGTGCTCGTCTTCCAATGCTAAGGCCAGACATGGCAAAATCTGGTCATGACGCCAAGTTAACCGTCCTTGGCTGAGACCCACCTTACTGTATATCCTGTAAAAATGTATCTTAATGTAGCTGGCAATGAACACAAAGGACACCACAGGCCCTCTCCTTCCCATAGATTAAGATGATGGGAGATCTTAAGATGATGGGATAGCTGTGATGATGGGAGAACATCTAGGCAATGTGGGGAAGCTATAAAAAAGGCTAACAAGATACTCGGATACATTGTGAAAAGTGTTGAATTTAAATCAAGGGAAGTAATGTTAAAACTGTACAATGCACTTGTAAGACCTCATCTTGAATATTGTGTGCAGTTCTGGTCACCTCGCTATAAAAAAGATATTGCTGCTCTAGAAAGAGTGCAAAGAAGAGCGACCAGAATTATTCCGGGCTTAAAAGGCATGTCATATGCAGACAGGCTAAAAGAATTGAATCTGTTCAGTCTTGAACAAAGAAGACTACGTGGCGACCTAATTCAAGCATTCAAAATTCTAAAAGGTATTGACAGTGTGGACGCAAGGGACTTTTTCAGCCTGAAAAAAGAAACAAGGACCAGGGGTCACAAATGGAGTTTAGAAAAAGGGGCATTCAGAACAGAAAATAGGAGACACTTTTTTACACAGAGAATTGTGAGGGTCTGGAATCAACTCCCCAGTAATGTTGTTGAAGCTGACACCCTGGGATCCTTCAAGAAGCTGCTTGATGAGATTTTGGGATCAATAAGCTACTAACAACCAAACGAGCAAGATGGGCCGAATGGCCTCCTCTCGTTTGTAAACTTTCTTATGTTCTTATGTTCTTATGTTCTTATGTTCTTCTTATGTTCTTATATGTTGACCTGATGATGAAACTGATCCTGCTGTCTACCATTGTCCATAGATCTTGCCAGCCGATTTTGCGTTATTCCACACTCTCCCATCTTGTCCATTCTCCCTGCTTGGCCTGGGAAACTGCCTTTATGCACCTCATCCTCTCCTCGTGCTTTTGTACCTCATTGACTACCAGCTTCCTCTGTTGAGCTGGCGCTGCTTTGTGCCATGTAGGAGGAGCTGAACTGAGACCAAGGCCTCCTCTTCCATGCTGTACTTACCCCATGATATCACTGATATGAAGGGCAGCCTTTGCATCTTCCATAACTTCCTTTGCCGCCCACTTTCTTCCAGTTTTCAACACAGGTGCTAACTCCCTCACACAATCGTCGTGTGACTCTACCAATGTCATTATTAATGTAACATTATTTAACAGGTTTCATTAGCATTAATGAAGCAAAATGTGGTCATTCTATAGGGTGATGCAAAACATTTGGCCATAGCTGTCCCCATTATCGATCGAACTTGTTCCACTTGTTCAGATTAGTTAAACCAATTACCGGGATCACGTGTTTAGCAATCTGCAATCAGGATTAAGTTATTACGGATTTGCAGGATTTTCTAGTCCGCATTTTAGTCCACTTGATGTGGGCTAAATCACTGATACATTGCAATTGACCCACATGTTTCTAATTTTTGATATCCAATAACAATAATAAGAGTTAATAGGAGTGGCACTGACTATGCCTTTTGAAACTCTACTCTACTGCCTGTCAGACCAACACCATTCACAAGCATGAAATCCATCACAAAGCTGAAAAAAACATTAATAAAAGATACAAGACACAAAAGTGTTGACGACAGCTCCTGAGGGAATGATACATATGGCTCAGCTGACAGCCAGGCCAAGCTGTGTGACCCCTGCATTTCCTGTCCATTGTGTTCCACACAATGTAAACACTGGTCGACAGACCGGGAAAGTTGTCGGTCAGGGAATTTCTTTGAATGTATCTGGACTTGAAAAACACTTCAATCTCTCCAAGAAGAAGGGTTGCTCCTTCAAGCACGGAATTTAAAAACTACAGCGCTTGAAAATGTTGCTTGAAAGAGAGTCTATTTTATAAGTACAAACAGTCTTCAAGTGTAAACCTGTATCAACCTTTTAAGGGAATTTAAACATACAATACAGTTCACTGATCGTTGGCCTCTCAACATTACTCCAGATACTTTGTTGATGAAGTACTGTAAGATATACAATACTTTTGTAGTGTAGGATGTAATGGTATATTATTTTGTATCTAGGCCCATTTTTATTTCATCTAAATTGTTTCAAAGTCATTAATTTATTTATTTTTTCCTTTTGGAAATGATTGTATGATTATGGCATATAATATTTATGTAAGGTACACCACTGAGTTTAGCATAAAAGCAGTGCTGTTATTTATTTCACTCCAGCAACTAATATCTCATAAGCAGTCACAGTGATCAAGGAATCCAATTGATTGCCTGTAATAACACCTCAAATAACATATTTCCTCTAAATATTATTTCAGCTAGACCTCTACAAGGTAGAAAATGTTTAAATAAAATCATTTTAAGATCAAGATTGTTTAAATGCAGGCAAAAGTTTTGTTCAGAATTTTAAGCAATGTAAATTTATAATCAAGAATATGCGGATCAAATCTGTTTTATTTAAGTTTCAACGTGCAAGATCTCAAATAAAAACCAGCTGGCATTTGTTTTTGAATGACTCACAGTTTAAACCTCTATGCAGGTATTTGAACAGATATATAGCTATGCATTAGATTAACAATTAAATCTTACAGTCCCAAATCTGATTATTTCCATTAAAGTTCACTTTTGGTTCAATGTTGACCTCTAAGTACTTGAATTTCAATCCATGCACATTCACATGCAGGTGTGTTCCCACTCACACCTGAACACTCAATCAAGCCTCTATTGAAACCCATAATGGAACATAAAAATGCAGTTACACAGCCAGAGACACATTTAAGGATTATCATACCTCTTTAAAACAGACCATTTAAATGGATATTTGCTAAGATTATCACTATAGTTTAACTTCAAAAGTGCAACAAACAAACAAACAAATTTGTTTTTAATTAACACAAATGTTATTAACAAGTCCTCAGTCTGTTTGCAGTACGAACTCAACTCTGCCATTCTGATTTAGTGAATCAAATTCAAATCTAACTTTTAAACTATATCAGTCCCACCTGCTTTTCCTGTCTGCTTTGTGTGTGTATATATATATATATATATATATATATATATAGAATGGAAGGCTGTTTAGTCTCTGGTCTTAGGATTCTCCAGAAAATCAGAGCCAGGTAAATGGTCACAAATCAATACTGGAGCAACAGAACCTAGAAGCACTCATGCTGGCAAACAATATAAAATATAAAAAAGAGTTAACATTAGTAGCTCAGCAGAGTGACCATTTAGATCAATGTTTATCATGCTTACAAAGTACATTAATTCAGTCGAGACAAAATGTAAATTTAACAAAACAAAAATGTTTTTCTTGTACTTAAGACATAAATATCCATTTGTTTCCAGTATACTGCATAAAGTCTAGCATGTTTTATTCATTCTCTTGTGGAGCTTTTAAGTGCAGCTTGGTTACTATGGCAATGGCCTTGTGCAAAACAATTGCGGACAATGAGATTTTGTTTTCCCGGTGGAATATGAATAATTATGAGTTTAGGCTTATGAAAAGTTTGCAAAGTCAAGTTACAACAAAGATAAATACATGATATATGGTACAGTCAGAAGACCAGTTGAGTTCTATACTAATGCATGTTGGGTTTATGACAAAGCTAGCAACCAACCAAAGCAGTTTGCAGAAATACATCCAGATACAAACCATTACAATGAGCTGTAGACTAGATGACACATTTGTTCCTCAGCACCCAGTCCAAACTGGATTACAGTTGTAGTGCATTCTCGCAATTCTAGTGCTGTTTAATTTTGTGTGTACTTTCCTTTCTTTCCTTTCATATAAAAAAATGTAAGATATAAAAAGCAATTAGATTTATTGGAATATATATATATATATATATATATATCGACTGTTGAATTTGTCTCTAGGTCAAACCACACTATACACCTTGGAAGTCTGCTTTTCTTCAAATAAACTAAATAGCTTACAAAAAGACCAAAAATTAGAAAACAAATAGTCATGTAATCTTCAAAGACACAATAAAGAAGACACATTTTCATTGTCTTCCACTTTGGTAAAAGTAGACATCAAGGCTTCATGAGGATGTATAGCATGACACGAGAACATGTGGAAAATGAAAGTGTTCGTCAGTGGGACTGCTCATAACTTGAGGTCCTCCAAAAAGTTGAAGATATTCAGCTTTGCTACTCTGTCTACACCCTCAGTTTAGCTAAATGTTATAATGAACCACTTTTAATTGCCCTGGAGTTTTTTTTTTTTTTTTGGGGGGGGGGGTATAAACAAAAAGTCCTGGTTAACAAAATGTTTTCCAGCCCTTGGCCAACTGTATTTGTATGGGTCACATAATAACAACAACATAATCCCTCTCTGTTTGCCAATGTTATCCCCCTCTCCCCTCCCACTCTCTATCCGGCCTGCCTCCATTTGGGACCAGAGCTAATTGAGTCATGCTCAGCAGCAAGGTTTTTTCACAATGCCTTCATTTGCAATGCTAATAGCTGTGAGACAGCTGTCTGTGCAAATTAAACCTGATCGCTCAAAAGCTCAGAATAAATGAGTTCGCCTATTATCTCTTGGCCTTGCCACAGACTCACGCTATAGGGTTATGAATAAATGATACAGTCTCTGTGATAAAAACAAAACATAAAAAAAGACATGATGAATCGTCTCTTTGCCTTGAGAAGCCATCATGACAATAAAATTAATATTTTGGTGGATAAGTAAAATGGTTTTATTATCAACCATTCAACATGCACACGTCTACTTTTTCAGTACAATGGTAAAATTAATGGTATTATATGAATTAAAACACAGTATCCTGTTTATTCCTAAATAGTACCATATACTACACTATTTTAACACTTGATAAGAAAGTATTTTCTAAACTTTGTAACCTATGTTGGGTAAATCTCTGAAAATAAAGATATTACAGTCTTGCATATGTATGTGAAAAAACCCCCCACTGCAAAACACAACATTCAATTTCAGTTTTATGGTAATTAAAAAAGCAGAGCTACTTTACACAAATTCCACTTGCCTAATTTTGAAAATCAAGCCCTATATCCCTTACAATTATACACTGAACAAAAATATAAACGCAACATGCAACATGCAACAATCTCAAGGACAGTTCATATAAGGAAATCAGTCAATTGAAATGAAATTCATTAGGCCCTAATCTATGGATTTCACATGACTGGGAATACAGATATGCATCTGTTGGTCGCAGATACCTTAAAAAAAGTAGGGACGTGGATCAGAAAACCAGTCAGTATCTGGTGTGACCACCATTTGCCTCATGTAGTGTGGCACATCTCCTTCGCATAGAGTTGATCAGGCTGTTGATTGTGGCCTGTGGAATGTTGTCCCACTCCCCTTCAATGGCTGTGCGAAGTTGCTGGATATTGGCGGGAACTGGAACACGCTGTCGTACACGTCGATCCAGAGCATCCCAAACATGCTCAATGGGTGACATCTCTGGTTAGGCCATGGAAGAACTGGGACATTTTCAGCTTCCAGGAATTGTGTACAGATCCTTGCGACATAGGGCCGGGCATTTTCACGCTGAAACATGAGATGATGGCGGAGGATGAATGGCACAACAATGGGCCTCAGGATCTCATCACGATATGTCTGTACATTCAAATTGCCATCGATAAAATGTAATTGTGTCCGTTGTCTGTAGCTTATGCCTGCCCATCCAATAACCCCACAGCCACGATGGGGCACTCTGTTCACAACGTTGACATCAGCAAACTGCTCACCCACATGACGCCATACACACTGTCTGCCATCTGCCCGGTACAGTTGAAACCGGGATTCATCTGTGAAGAGCACACTTCTCCAGCGTGCCAGTGGCCATCGAAGGTGAGCATTTGCCCACTGAAGTTGGTTATGACGCCGAACTGCAGTCAGGTCAAGACCCTGGTGAGGACAACGAGCACACAGATGAACTTCCCTGAGACAGTTTCTGATAGTTTGTTCATAAATTCTTTGGTTGTGCAAACCCACAGTTTCATCAGCTACCCGAGTGGCTGGTCTCAGACGATCCTGCAGTTGAAGAAGCCGGATGTGGAGGTCCTGGGCTGGTGTGGTTACACGTGGTCTGCGGTTGTGAGGCCGGTTGGACGTACTGCCAAAGTTTCTAAAATGACATTGGAGGTGGCTTATAGTAGAGAAATGAACAATCAATTCTCTGGCAACAGCTCTGGTGGACATTCCTGCAGTCAGCATGCCAATTGCACGCCTCTGTGGCATTGTGTTGTGTGACAAAACTGCACATTTTAGAGTGACCTTTTACTGTCCCAACACAAGGTGCACCTGTGTAATGATTATGCTGTTTAATCAGCTTCTTGATTTGCCACACTTGTCAGGTGGATGGATTATCTTGGCAAAGGAGAAATGCTCACTAACAGGGATGTAAACAAATTTGTGCACAAAATTTGAGAGAAGTAAGCTTTTTGTGCATATGGTAATTTTCTGGGATCTTTTTTTTCAGCTCATGAAGCATGGGACCAACACTTCACATGTTGCGTTTATATTATTGTTCAGTGCATGTTGTAATAGCACTGTAATAAAATACAGTAGTACTTTGTAATTACTATGGGCTCTTACAGTACTGCTATGTTCAAAATATTAGCAATGCAGTACTTTTTTTTTTAAAGAGGTAGAACAGAGGAAATGGATGCTCATGTAGTGGAACTATAGAAACATGAAGGGTTTACCTTTATTTGAGAATTTGTTTAGAAGAATAACTTGCATCTAACACATATATAGACATACTGTAGATTTGCATGCTAAAATATGATAAACAAGATCTGTCACATGCTCAATGACATCATAACATAATACCTACTACAATAAAAATTGGCAATGCTAGCAATATTGAGATTCAATAGAGAGTGACAACAGGGTTTTTAATACCTCTGTTTTTAACGCCTTTACACTCATAGCATTTACCTTGGTATCCCTGCTATTTACCTCATAGATCTACTGTGTAATAGGTTTGGGTTTGATAATCCCTCCTCTCTTCAGTGAAATGAAACTGCAGTTGTGCAATAAGAGCCACAATTATGATCTCCAGGTGTGTGCAGTCTCTGAAAGGGGAATTTAATCTCATATGCAAAGTTAGTCTACTATACTGTCACAAGGAGCCAGGTGGTGCAGTGGGCTAATTCATTAGCATGCTGTGGTGGTCCTCCTTGTGGGCTCAAATTTAGAGGAGTTCCTTTATTTTCAAATACTTTGTTAAGGTGCTGTGGAAATGAAATGGCACAGTGGGATAACTTGCTAGTAGGCTGTGTTGTTCTAATTGAAGAACTAGGGTCAAATCCTGTTGATGTTACTTATTTTCAAAGAAATTGATCATTTCCTATATAGATATGATAAAGGAGGCTTTCTCATGAGTTGGACAGTGGACATATTCACAAACATGCTATACTGTTCATCCTTGGAGGACTGGGTTCACATCTAGTTTTCCTATCTTGTTTCAAGGACTTGGTTAATTTACCTTATAATCGATGAAAAATCAAGTTCTTCCACAAAAGTAATATGGGACAGTAGGCTAATTCACTGCTGTGCTGTTCTTGTTGGAGGACTGAGTTCAAATCCAGGTGACTTCTTTATTTTCAAAAATTGGATCATTACCTTTATAGATAATGATAAAGGAGACTTTTCCATGAAAATGAGATGTACAATTCAATAGCATGCTGTGTTATACTCATTGGAGGACTAGGTTCAACTCAGGATGAGTTCTTTCCTTCATTTTCAAAGACTCGGTTCATTTACGTTTTGGTCAATCAAAAAGCAAGCTCTTCCATGGAAGTGATATAGCACGGTGGGTTCAAATCCAGCTGATTCATTCCTTTGTTCAAAGAATGTGTGCATTACCTATAAGGTCAATGAAAAAAACAATTCTTCCACTGGTGAGATGGCACAGTACATTGCTCCATCTCCATTTGTGGAAGCACAACCATCATCATTACTTACCTGAGGAAGCTGGATTTGAATGGCCTTCTTCAGGCACTTACTATAAGGTCAATTAACCAATTGGTTGAAAATAGCATACTAGTGAAAATAACATACACTGTCACCTCACTTCACAAACTGGAATCTCTCTGTGTGAATAATTGTTACTTAATTTTTACATCAGGGTGTTTCGGACTACAAGTCCTTCTTCAGCTGGATGGAAAAAGCAGTCAAATTATTTAAATTATACACACACATGCACGCACACACACACTATATATATATATATATATATATATATATATATATACACACACACACACACACACACACACACACACACACACACACAGAAATTCTACTGAACTCATATTAGTGCTATAAAGGTGGTTACAAAAACATCAAATCCATGAAGAACTTTTAGAGTTCTATAGAGAATTTATAGAATTTCTATAGAAAAACATATAGACACCATCATTTAAAAAAAAACAATCTATAGAATTTCTACACATAAATTTAATCTATCAACGACTATTGAAGATAAAAACTCACTGTTTAAACTTACCAACATGAGAAGAAAGGTAGCTAAACTGGGCGGAGATATTTTCTTGCAAACTAGATGCAAAAAATAGAACTTAACAGAACTTATTTACCAAAAGGACTCACATCTACAATCCTTTGTGCACTACATTCAAATCTATGTATGCAGAACATCTTTGTAAAAAGACTTCAGAGAAACTAAGAAACCACGTAATCAACCAAATCTATGCAAAGAAAAGGTCTTTAAAGAACCAGATTGAAACACAGTCTATTAACCTAGAAACAAAAACCAGCACAGCAGCAGACTTATATACTAAATCTAAGGAACAATACAAGAAACATCTACAGACAGCCATGCAACAAAACATTCTAAAAAATTGATAAATTAGAGAAATCTAAACCAGTAAGAGACACTCCTATTAACCACCTCTCTGTTGTAAATCTTTCTAAACAAAGTTTATCTCAAGCAGAAACTTAAGTTCTATCAAAAGGTTTGACAGGGTTGTCACAAAACCTGGACAAAGTAAAATTCTGTGGAGACTTAGAAACATTTTTTGACCCCTCAGACTAATGGAGTTTTTTCATCAATATGACACCAGCATTGCTGTTTAAACACTGAACACAGAAGTAACAACACTAAAACCTCTGAACACCAAATGGATGTAATGCCAGCCTAGAAGCTTACATCGCCACTTGTCAGAAAGCAAGTTCTCAGATTATTCAAAGACAATAAAGCAGCTTCTTGTAAAAAGAAAGCTTCCTTTTTTATTGTGCACGTGTCCTGAAACACATCAACTTCGAAACTAATCCTCCGTTTCCTTTTTTTTTTTTTTTTATGATATATAGGAGCAGTATCAGGGGTATCATTTTCTTGATTTTTTAAAAAAATAATTTTGTTTTGTTTTAAAATCAGCTAGTCCTGCTGTTATTATGTAAAGCCTGAAATAACAGAGATATCTGAACTTTCACAGCAGGGTGCAAATGATATACAATAACTAAATTAATAATGTAAAAATAATACATAAGACCAGTGAGGAAGAACTCAAAATAATATATGTTATTTATATTTGAATTTGTTTTAAAAATGTTACAGAGAAGCAGATTTTGAAAACAAAATGTTGGTTTCTCTGGGAATTATTTCACTTGACTAACACGATGAATAAAAACAAGACAATTCCTAAATCTCAGACAAAATGCTTACTAACCCCCATTGCACCTTGGTTTTCTGTTCCTTGTTTATTTGCTCCCCTATCAGACAATGGATCCCAACAAAACATTATTGGCAAAAAAATTATAAGGTCCCCAAATAAATGAAGAGTGTTGGGCGCCACTCAAAAAAGTCCTTTAGACAAGTAATCCCTCATTCAGTCAGGATCCCAACAAAATAGGGGGAGGGAAGGTGGAGGGCTTGCCAGATTTACAGCCTCCCAACTGAAACTTGCTGCAGCAAACTAGTCATTTTCAACCCCTTTTGTTTCCAGTCACAGGCACAGCAGGATACAGAAGGTACCCAATTAGGATGGATTCTCTGGGCTTGATTGAGTATTGTGGGGTTTAGGAGAAAGCCATATAAACACTGCTGATTGCTATTCACTACAGCAGCCAGATTTTGGGTGCCTTTGGGTAACAATATTACAGAGGGGGGAGACTGGCACTACTTTTCACAAAACACATAATTACAGACTCTCTTCGGTGCATGTACTTTCCCACTTAACACTATTTGCCTGAGCTTGCATGCTGTTAAATGAGATGGAAAAGGAAGCTTAATAACCCTGCAGTGCTGGTTAAAGGCTAGTGGGGGTCCCAGCGAAGAGGTTAATTTTGAGCACACACTACGACATTGAATGGGTTCCTCTTTGTACACTAGGGGGTGCCTTTTTATTAAAAAGGTGAGTGAAGTTGGCCAGCTAGTTTTATTGGCGTTTATATGCTTGTAAGTGCCTATAAGGTGAAATAAAAATCCCCTGTTAACACAAATCAATATTTTTACAGAAATACAGACTGCTAATAAAATAAAAAATATAAAAACACAGAAATATACAGTACGTTTCACAGAACCATTAATGGGGTCTCCCCTGTATTTCAGGAAGAAGCAGTGACATTTGTAATGTTGACGGTGATCTTACATGATTTGCAGCTTTTTTTTTTTTTTTTTTTTTTTTAAAGATTTTACTGTTTTTTTTTTAAGATGTTACTTTTCCAAGATGTATTTTTTTTGCAGATTTAATGCAGGATAGGTTGTGATTAAGAACCTTCACTTAATAATGTGATCTAATATAAGTCAGTATGCCCCTACTTTCAGGTACTGTATTTCCTAAGTCAGGGTCCATGCATGCCACTAGCTCCAATCCTTATTCGCCTTAAAGTTTTTAACCTTACATTTCAATATTGATGCAATATACTGCTAGTATTATAACAGTACTCCTTTCCGGTGGCCTGGATTTAATTTGATAGTATTCACTTTGGTCTATACACCTCTAACTGCCTAAGTTCACCTGGTTGCAAGGCAATCTATCAAGTCCTACTTGCTTTGTTCCATTCGACTCAGTAGTCACACACTCAGACCCAGTCGTACAGCTGATATTGCTGAGGAGTGCTTTTGAAAACCGATTAGTGTAAAACAAACAGTAAAGGTCTACTATAAAAGTAATGCTATTAACTTTCCAAAAGTTTGCAGGTGGTCTATATAATTAACAGTAGGTTAAATTATTGAGAAGGAGAAAGATATGCTCCTGCCGTCACTCGCTTTAAATCAACTGTCAACACCCACCTGTTCTCTCTTGCTTTCTATGCTCTTAGCCTGATATCTGCTATTAGCTGCTGTGTTGCTGTTACTATTTCATGTATTATGCTAATACCTAATAAAGGGAGCTGGGAGTCTCTCAATTGACCCTGTGAACAGGGATAAATGCATTGCCTGTGAATAGTGAGGGACTGACAGTCATAGAGATGAATGGGATGAAGGTGAGTTACATACCTTTTTGACAACCAGTAAACCAGGCCACTAACATTGATGTTGGTATAGATATTCCACAATTTATGTGTAATAATAAATAACAATGAAGAAACTAACAGAGTTTGTAAAAACAAACTGATAATGCTGATTTTCTGGCACTGGAGCTTAAGCCATGATATCAAATTGACTTGCCTTACACAGTATAGATAAAAAAGTGCAGCTGGATATTTAATAAAACATACAAAACAGGATTTGAAATAAGCTTTGGTTCTTAGAGGTCCATCCAAGCTAAGAATAGTTAATTTAACTGAACTATTTACAGTATGGGCATATATTTCCCCGATGGACAAACCCGGCTCCTTCATAGTAAATATATTTAATCAGGCATTTGCACACAGAACCAAAACCTTTATCATTTTAAAAAATCATCAAAGCTCCCCCCCTTTTCAATACCAATTTTACCTGTTTAAAGAGTGGCATTGCAAACCCTGTATTAGAGTATAACTCTTTCCTGCTTTTCTGTTCTTCTATCTATAGTATGGCTCCAGACTTGTGAAACTGTCTCTATCAATACCCAATGCTGGATCCCATAGATTGAGACCTGGCTTTGTTGCATCTGTATGGTAATCATGCCGTTGAGCCCCTTTTGCTTTCTTCCTTGCCATTATAGACTCCTCTGTGGAGATGTTCAAAGGGCGAATTAGCAGCAGCACAATCCCTGCGACCTTTTGAACTCCTTCTCAAAGCATCAGCTGCAAGGCCTTGCTTTCCTAAACCCCTCCATATGGCCGAAAACAAAACTGTTACAAAGGCAGACAAAAAGCTGACACAGTGGGAGGGGGCTGACATGGGAGAGCGGAAAGAGGGACAGGCCAACATTGCACCTAGCAGCTTTTCAGTGTCGCCAGTTTTGGGGGGATCAGATATTCTGATTAAAACTGTTACATAAAGGTTGTCTACTGTTCTAAATGTATAATAGTTACCAAACTTAAAAAAGAATGCTTTGAATGACCTAATTTCCTTATAAGGATGTTACCAATCCTTCATAATGGTTATTTTGCCTCAATAATGGGATTAAATATTATCTCTATAGCTAGCTCAAACTGGCTTTGAGTTTGCCTTGAGAGTCTTTGTAGTTCATGACATTGATGATACCAGCAGTAGCATATTGAGTTTCTACCATACAGAGACCTGTCTTATTAACAGGTAAAGGAAACATTAAATAAATACATTCATTAAACAATTAAAATGACATTGGCAAACATGGTCATAATGGTTAAAGGTGCCCCCTCCTCCCCACATCCATAAGCAAGGCATTTCTATTGGAAATAGGGTGGGGGTGGAAAGCTGAATGAAAACTGACACAAATGAAAATCTCATCAACCTTTTGGAGGCCCTGAGAATCCTTTGGCTTTGCAGACAGAAGGCTTTCCATGTTCTGAACAGGATAAAAAAAAACTAAACAGAGAAAGAGACACAAAACCTCACGGATCTCGGGAGCTATTTACATCTTTTAATGAATGCTCTTCGCGTCCGGGGACTCTGCGCCTATCTCAGCCCTCTTCAAAGGGGTTTCAGCTGTGGAAAGTACAGAGAGTACAACACAGCACTGCAAGCGCAAGACCAGACAGCTGTCTGGATTGTTTTGCCTTGGCATTGCATTATGTGTGGAGAAAAGCAAAGGGTTATGGGGAAAGGTGGGGGGTTAAGGTTGTACTACAGTTGCCATGCTTATATCTCCAGTACCAGCATTAATAAATAAAAGGTCTAATCACCTGGTCAGTGGCTACCACTAGATATTTTCTATTCTACAATGTAGGGAGAGTGTTACAGCCATATCTAACTGAATACTCAATGCAGTGGCGCAACAAAGGCACTGCTCTATAGCAAAGGCAGCACACTTGTGTGAGACACAGTGGTAATATGCATTTTGACATACCAGTGGTATAACAATGTACCAATATACACCAGTTACAGCATATCTTAGGTTGACACCAGTGTGCTATGCTGTCATTATCATTGTGCGATATTTGTTTCAAATCCATTAAATTGCCATTGCTGCTAGTTACATTAAAGTATGGTAGTTACATTAAGGTATCTTCATTGCAAATGGATTGAGTTTCAATAAAATAGTTAGTTGAAAATCTATACCAGTGTCAGTGTTAATGACCTGGTTTACTGACAGAAGGGTATCTAATTCATTCTTGTCCCATTCGTCTCTGGGACTGTCAGTCCTTCACTATTCACAGGCAATAAATTAATTCCTGGTCTTAGAGACAATTTCAGAGACAATGGACTCCCTACCCCCTTATTCAGATGCGTTTCCCTAAGTCAACACTACATAATAATACATAAAAAAACTGTGCTGACTACCGTTATCGTGCATTTCCTATGTCTCAGTTTTACATTTAAAACAGTTATCGTTTGCTTCTGAAGAACTAACTTCTTGTGAATTCAAAATGATTGTAGATGCAGGTGGTTCCTGCAAGATAGATGTATTTATTTGTTACACACGTGTACATGGTGTTGTGTTTTGCCAATCAAGGAACTTTGGCCAATGCAGTCACCAATTTATTTACATTCTCATTTCTTTTGACCAGTCATTGTATAATATAGTCCTCATTAGTGTTACTCTACAAAATCGTCAGTTAACAAAACATATTGTAGTTTTTCCAATGAATGGTGTATTTATATCAATTACACACACACACACACACACACACACACACACACACACACACACACACACACACACACACACACACACACACACACACACACACATGTATAGTTTTCATGAGGCCTTGTGCATATCAAAACTATCTTGTTTTAAGCCAGTAAGAATTTGGGTCCTGCTGGAATTAAAATAATAAAAAATGCTAGATGCCCGATTGTAAAGCAAGTACAAAACAAAAGGCAACATTTCTGAAAGAAACTAAACTATTTGAACATTATAAACTATCAAATGCCACTTAAAACAATAAATGAACTGATCCTTCTTGCAAGCTTACTGCTTAATACTAAATGCAAAATAGAAAATAACAAACACAATGACTAACCTCTCTTGGGAAAAAACGGAATTCATGTATTTTCCTTTTAATATACCAGCAAAGGTGGTGAACAATGTACATTTGGATTAGAATGGCTCTCGAGGGGAGCTGTCTGAGCTGCGCTTGCCTGTGTACCTCCTCATTAAGGCAAGTGGCTTGAATAGGCTGTGTGCACTTTCAAAACAGAGAAACACAGTGTGTAGAAACACGACTTAGAAAAGATTATGGTAAATAGACTAGAAAGCACACAACAGGTAGTGTCATTTCCAATTATTGTGCATACATTATACATCTTTTTGTAATTTTTGATCTCATTATGATGAGTAAGAATTTAATTAAAAGTTTGTAGTAAATATGTGAAAACTATGTGAATATTTTGCACATTTCTCAATTTTCAAATATTCTGTATGTAACCAGTATATATGCCATGCACTGTGTTTATGAAAAAAAAAAAAGATTTATCTCAAAATCTTACTCTATAAACACAGGTGAGCATTCATGAAGTATGATAAATATTTCACAAATGATGATGGCCCAAAAACTGAGAAGCTCCTGGTTGTCTACAGCTATCCTCATGAGTGAAATGCTTCATGAACATTCATAGACACCCTAAAAAACATAAAGCCTCACTGTTTGTTTGGTTTTTTTTTTAAACTAATGGATAGTTGTTTTAAGTTAGAAGTGTGACAAGTCTAAAATTGCATTGCTGTTGTTTAATGAGTGTTTGTCTTTGTGACAGTTCACTCGCAAAGCACTTGAAGAAATAGATATTCACTTAGGTCGATGACGTTGTTTATAAAGGGACCATGTTGAGGTGATGTAGAGTCATCAGTACCTGCAGCATTTGAAAGTACAGTACAGTAAACCAGAGTGAGTAAACATCGCTATTTGTAAGCAGAAAGTCTTGGAAAAAGACACTTAAGCAGATTATTTAGAGGCAAGTTTTAAAGGGGCATGTTCAATACGACAGGGTCCATGTGTTTAGTAATTAAGTCCTTTAGCAAAATGAGGTAGGCTGCTTAATTTAAGTAACAGATGGAGACATGAATCCACAAAATAGCACTCAGTTATGAGGAATGGGTTGTACTGAACAAGCATATCAGGAAGAGATTCTGGGCTCAGTCCACAATGTGAGGGGAAATATATGTTTCAAGGTGGTGTATTTTCATCTGCTTTTTCAGGGTACTACATATGAACTGTATTTGTTTTACAAAAGGTTCTTTAGAAGTTGGGAGATATGCTTTCTCCTTGCCACTATGAACAAGATATAAACTAAATAGGCATGCTGCAGTGTGCCAGTCATTCCAATGGTGAATTTTTTATAGTGGTACCAATGATAGTGAAAAAACAGTTATCGCGCACGCTCAGATCATTACATTAAAAGGCCTACCTTAAAGTACCACTGGTGTCTCTGACACAGTTGTATCACCAGGAAGCTGTTTTGAACTGAGGAATCCTCATGCATGTAGGAGAGTGATACTGAAACTAGTTGTCCATCATTTGGTGAATGTGCCCTATAAGGGTTTAGTAAAACCACAGCAAAGCATGGTAATAAAGCATGGTAAAGAATAGGTAAGCATTGTAAAGAATAAGAAGGTATGGTAAAGCAAATTAACAAACCATGGTAAACTATGGTAAATGCATAGTATAACCACAAATAAACCATGGTAAACCTGCAAAAATACTTTGCGAAAATACTATGGTAAACTTTTATACGGGCGACCTTGTGCAAGAACGAAAGTAAAAAAGACAATTAATCAAACCTTTAGACAAGGTGATTCAACCAAATCTTGTTTGGGTAATAGATTGCCCCCTAGTGGTGTATCCACTGTAAAAGGCAGCACTATATTGGAGCTGTTTTTCAAAGCTTTTTCTGAAGTGTAACTTCTGTGTATATAACAATATATGGATAATTTTAAACTTAAGATGAAACCCCACAAAAAAAAAAAATTGAAAAACTTACAAGCATTGTGTTAGTATATATCACAAAAAGGAAATATTGGCGCCGCATCATTTTGAAAGCTGCCTGTTAACAAAGGACATATTCAGTCTTTCTTGCGTCTGATGAGTTGAACACATTTTTATTCCAAAGTTACTTCTTGCTTGCTTATTAGAAGAGGCACATTTACACATGAAGAGACACATTTATTAGAAGAGACACACTTACTTGAATCAGGAATGTTTTTGCACCATCGTGACAGGTCATGATTCTAGGGGTGTCTGTCTCTGCCTACTGTGTGATGGCAATGGTGTGATGCTGTACTTGGATCTCTGCTCTTATAAAAACGCACCTGCAGACACTGGGGTGCTGACAAAGGCTCTGGGTCTGGGATACAAGAGGCTAATTGTTTTCACTGCTACCTTTTTTTTTCATTTTAATGTTAGAGAAAGAAATAGATTTAATAATTAGTCTCCTTGATGTACAACATATATTTAATGAGCTCTCCATATTTAGGTATGCTGCAAGAGCATTTCGTCGAGTTCTGAAATACAAAACAAGCTACCCTCAGTCACAAAATGTCAACCAACCTTCCAAAAATCTCATTCTTTTCTTTTCATTCAGGCATGCATTTAGTGG
Source organism: Polyodon spathula (assembly GCF_017654505.1). Taxonomy (NCBI): domain Eukaryota; kingdom Metazoa; phylum Chordata; class Actinopteri; order Acipenseriformes; family Polyodontidae; genus Polyodon; species Polyodon spathula. The sequence continues at coordinate 12,500,894 of NC_054545.1, forward strand.
TTTGTGGCAGCAAGTATTCTGTCCATTTACACACAGGATCAGATTACAGCGCCAGCAAGCAATGTTGGGGGTGACAATGGCTAGCATATTTCCTATTAGAATGAAGCGAAAAATCAAGGATGAAGGATTACTTGTAGGCTGTCTGAAATGATCTCCACATTCCTTATTTCAAGAAATTTCACATTCAACTAATCACTTCTAACTGGCCTCACAGACTCTATTAGCAATACTCTTGGATTATCTAATTTTACCTTATGTAAAATAGTGTGATAATTGTTATAATCAGAGTCTAGTTCAATTATATAAATACAGAGGGTATGTATATTGACCACAGTAGAAAGATATCTGCAATGGAGCAAATTTATAGATTTGCAATCTGTTATTTCTATCAGGTTTTTTTTTTTTACAGAATGTATGAGGTCCAATTCAATTAAACTTACCCATAAAACAGCATTCATTCCAAAGAATATTGCTCCCACTTCTCTCTTTTAATTGCATGAATTTATATTTTTCCAAAATGCATTTTTCCAGTTAAAGAAGGAATTATAATTCTTGTGTAACTGAAATGTTTGCCATCTTGATGTATTGTTTTCCTCACTAAGAAGAAAGCAACAAACTCATGCCTGGAGCTAGGCTACAACATGGCTGTTTTGTTGTGAGAAGTTGTGCAAACAGGTCCATTCATGCATTTGATAGATATTCCAACAGCTGCCAGATTGCTGGCAATTGCCAGTGGAATTAGAACACACACTTACTTCTTGTCACTTGCTTGTTACCTAACCGGTCTATAGGAGGCTGGGAGTTTATGAAGATTGGTGAAAATTATTGCAAAATCAAGGCATTTATCATGTTCACCACCAGACAGACAGGCATGATCAGTGCATAACAATCCCAATTTTATAGAACGAGGACCTTCGTTAAAAACATATCCAGTTCTTGAACCAGCATAACCATCGAAAATGTCTACATTAAAGCTGACGCCAGATGGCACAATGTAAATGTAATGCAGGCTTCATATCCAAAGCATTTTAACAGCAGATGTTGAAAGCCTTACTGTGAAATGCAAACAAAGTAATTGTCCCCTTTACTGGATTCTTGGCCTGTCCCGTCCCTTACCAACCCACAAATATTCCATTTCCATCCATCAGCTTTGAAAAGAACCTGGTTAGTGTGAATGCGGGAAACTGAAGTAGCACAAGCACTTAATACAGCGCTTCAAAAAACACTAGGGGATGTTAATGCCCTTCCAAACTGTTGGGATGTACATTTAATCATCTTAATTGCACTTTTATGGAAAACAACTAATTAGCAATTAAAGAATGATACACCTCTCGTTTATTTTGATCAACTTTTTTTTTTTTTTTTTTTTTTGGCAGGAGATATAATATAACCCATTACTTATTACAAGGATGCTTGAATGTGGTATAATCAGGAAGCTGCAGAGAACTGGGTGACTCAGGTGCTGTGTGGTATCAAAACATGAAAGGTATTTATCTTCACAATATGGCTGTTGGGGGCAGTCAAGATTCACTGGCTTATTGCAATAGGAAAGAGTCATATTTTAGGACATATATTTGCAGCATGTCATTTTTACCTGGAGAATGAACTTGTCCCCAACCCTTTAACGTCTTCTTTCTTGTCATTAATCAACTAACCACTTCTTCATTGCATACTTTGAAGCCATTAACACTGCAGAGATGAAATGTCCTATGAAATGAAACAATGAAACTACCTAAAAGTGAGGCAAGCAATAAAGTACCAGACATAACGTTTGCTATAATTTTATGGCAATGTTATGTAGCAAACATTTATGAAATGATTTAATTAGCTACAGTATAACCATATCAAATAAAATGATTAAAATGTATTCTGCACAGGTGAACGATTCCAGATATTTACAATGAAAAAAATGGTAAAGATGTGTACTACATTTGTCGTCAGTTACACTTTTTAGCTTCCAAATACAGATATATACCCAAACATAATTAACAGCATCTGCTAAAACCTTATTCTAAAAAGCTTTTCTGTTCATATCAGCACCTAAAACAGACCAGCAGAGCAATAGTCAATTTGTTTGAAATGTTGCTGCATAAAACGATTGTGAACAGACCACTTCAGCAAACATCTTCTGCTGGGAGAGACAAAGGGCACTCCACTAAACAGATCTAACAAATGTAAATTATGCTGATGCTAACCACAAGATACAATACAAAAAAAAAAGATAGGAGATGAGTAGGCCTCCTTGCCACTGTTGTTTAAATGTGTTTACAACCAATAATCACAGAGCCAGGATCTCATTGCACTGTCATGAGCCAAAATCAGTCTGTTTTTTTATGTTTTCACTGCAACTATGCATGATTCTAATATACCCAATGGGCTCCCTAATTTAAAATATCACCTCGTTATCAATGCGATCTGAATGAGACCCCTTTAATGGACCAGATATCATGAGTTTGTTTTCTGTTTACCAGAATCCCAACCCTCTTTGTTTTCAACCCCCTCCATCATCTTGCATACAAGACCACGAGAGAATTCTTCTGTTTGAAACCTTATACAAACTGATGTTTCATATATTGACAGCGCTTTTATATATTGATCAAATTAAACATGCATTGTGCTATTAGGTGCACTTAGAAAGTAAACCCAGACTGGGTATTGTGCTTAGTACCTTTGACCAATAGATGTCACACTTGCACAGCATTGCATTCCAACTGGATAGTCTGCAATACTGTAATGCTCTACATTGTATTGATGCAGGCAATGTATTTGGAACTGGAAAGTTAAAATTCATCAGCCTGCCTTGAGACAGTAAATGTTGTGAGAGCACAGTAGTATATATATATATATATATATATATATATATATATATATATATATATATATATATATATATATATATACACACCACCTCAATGTTTAACAGTACAAATTGTCATGACTCATTTCCAAATATATTATTGGACTTTAATTTTTTTATTTAACCAAACAGTATAGCTTCTATTACAAAATTATCAGATTGGTACATGTACAGATTGTACACATTGTACAGTAGACTATACTAATTACATTATTAATAAACACTATTGTAACAACGCAATGCATTTCACATGAATCAAATGCATTATAGGCATACTTTTGAATATTGGTTGGTGCTCTGTTTCTTTCAGTTGTGAAATGTCTTTGAACAAATAGGATAATTGTGTGGAACAAACAGTTAACAGAGACAATCCTAATCAGTATAATCTACAATATTGCCATGCGTTGTATCATTACTTGTTCTGTGTCCTTATTCTTATTTTGCCAGGCATCATCACTATTTTTGCTTAGCCCATTTGAAGTGATATTAAAAGGGTCGGATTGCATTAGAAAAGCTTGTGTATTGGCCAAGATACTTCTCTGCTCTTCAATTTTGAGAATGACTTACTTGAGCTGGGGTTGACTGACAAAGCTGAGATTCTTTTTATGTTCTCAGAGATGAAGAGCAAGCTCAGGTAAGTGTTCTTTTTGAAAATTGCATTTAGATGGTCACATCCAAACCAACAGTTTGTGAACAGTCTTTTTATGTGGAATTCTGATGTTCTGAGAATGTCAGTAGATATTGTTCTTTTAATAATTCAATAACTTCTTTCTGCAAAAATACATGAGACCATCTCATCTTCATAGATAGAAAACTTTTCATATTTAAAATTAATGAATAATGTTAAAAGAAATAGAACCGTTCCCTTTTTGATTGAAGATACAGGAGAAAGATTTTAATTTGTTTCAGTAGGAAGTAAATGTGGATTTTAAATCTGCATGGACAAACACATGGGGACCGTACTCTGCATAAGAAAAAAATAAACTATGAAGTATTTAAGATAGTTCTCAAGATAAATGACTGACAATATTTTATAATACTCTAGTTTAAAAGTACATACTTTTTTTTTACATATTTCCCCACTGATCCCCAACCTAACAATATTATATTCCCTTGTGAACCTTTTATTAAAGGACAATTGTCTTTAAAATAAGCATTTAAAATAAGCCTACAAGTGAGGATCAAAAATGTATTTCTTTACAGTGGAAGTTTCACCGTGAACACAGGGTATATCTGAAGAAATTAACTTGTATATTGCTGAATAATCTCTCTATATCTATATCAAATCCTGTGTAGGTCCAATATGCTTTATTGCATTTTGCCATGTTTTTCCAATGGTAAACTTTCATATGGGCAAAATAGAAAAAATTACCTTAAAATGATCAAGATTGCACAAGTCGGCCTACATAGGATGGAAAAAAAAAAGAATGTGGCAATGGAGAGATTATTTTTGCAAATATACCCTACGGTAGCTCCATTAAAGGTAAAACAACTTCTATAGTACAGAAAGCAGTTCATTTTTGGTGGTCACTTGTAGGCAAAATCCACATTTTATAAACCTGTGTCCTTTCAAATGCTGATCCCCTAAAATTAGACATTTAGACATTTTCAAGCATTTTCTCTATCGCCTGTATTTATCTAGAGTAGTCTTTATGTCACTTGCAACTTGCAGCTAAGAATAGAACATTCAATACTAAGAAGCCATGGGCCACAAAGTTCTGTAATCACTGACAACTGAAAATAGAAGTCAAGCAATGCCTTTCCTTTTCCTTTCCACATCACTCATTGACCATAAACAATAGACTTCAAGCAATCCACTCAGCAGTTAGTAGCCATAGAATAGACTTGATGATGTTAAAAAGTTGCTGTTGATTACAAAGAACAGATCTTGAGGAGGATATATGATTATAATCAATCAAGATTGTATTAAATCTGTTGCATTTTGAAAAGTAACACTGCTGTTCTGTCTCAAGATGAAAGTGTTCAATCTATGACTTCTATTGGTTTTTACATGTGAATCATAAACCCCTGATAATGAAAATTGAATCGAGACCTTGTATAGAATGAAGAGTGCTTGGCATCACGAGAGAGTTCAGAGGAGGATTGAATGAGGCTGAAATGAAGCAGGAGAAAATTAATACAAGTTAGTAGGCAGGCAGGACTCAAGAATGCATAATGGGCACTGATGAAGGCATCAGCTGAAATATTTGTTTACTTGAGCATGATAGAGGGGAAGATGTGAAAACAAAACGACCACATGCAGCCTTATTCACAAAAGTTTGAAATTCATGAAACTATTTTAGACTGTTAAAAATAAATAAATAAATAAATAAATAAATATATATATGTGTAAGTGTGTGTGTGTGTGTGTGTGTGTGTGTGTGTGTGTATGTATATATATATATATATATATATATATATATATATATATATATATATATATATATATATATATATACACAGCTCTGGAAAAAAATAAGAGACCACTGCAAAATTATCAGTTTCTCTGGTTTTACTATTTATAGGTATGTGTTTGGGTAAAATGAACATTTTTGTTTTATTCTATAAACTACTGACAACATTTCTCCCAAATTCCAAATAAAAATATTGTCATTTAGAGCATTTATTTGCAGAAAATGACAACTGGTCAAAATAACAAAAAAGATGCAGTGTTGTCAGACCTCGAATAATGCAAAGAAAATAAGTTCATATTCATTTTTAAACAACACAATACTAATGTTTTAACTTAGGAAGAGTTCAGAAATCAATATTTGGTGGAATAACCCTGATTTTCAATCACAGCTTTCATGCGTCTTGGCATGATCTCCACAAGTCTTTCACATTGCTGTTGGGTGACTTTATGTCACTCCTGGCACAAAAATTCAAGCAGCTTGGCTTTGTTTGATGGCTTGTGACCATCCATCTTCCTCTTGATCACATTCCAGAGGTTTTCAATGGGGTTCAGGTCTGGAGATTGGGCTGGCCATGACAGGGTCTTGATCTGGTGGTCCTCCATCCACACCTTGATTGACCTGGCTGTGTGGCATGGAGCATTGTCCTGCTGGAAAAACCAATCCTCAGAGTTGGGGAACATTGTCAGAGCAGAAGGAAGCAAGTTTTCTTCCAGGACAACCTTGTACTTGGCTTGATTCATGCGTCCTTCACAAAGACAAATCTGCCCGATTCCAGCCTTGCTGAAGCACCCCCAGATCATCACCGATCCTCCACCACATTTCACAGTGGGTGCGAGACATTGTGGCTTGTAGGCCTCTCCAGGTCTCCGTCTAACCATTAGATGACCAGGTGTTGGGCAAAGCTGAAAATTGGACTCATCAGAGAAGATGACCTTACTCCAGTCCTCTACGGTCCAATCCTTATGGTCTTTTGCAAACCTCAGCCTGGCTCTTCTTTGCTTCTCATTGATGAAGGGCTTTTTTCTAGCTTTGCACGACTTCAGCCCTGCCCCTAGGAGCCTGTTTCGAACCGTCCTCGCCGTGCACTTCACCCCAGCTGCCGTTTGCCATTCTTTTTGTAGGTCACTTGATGTCATCCTACGGTTGCTGAGTGACATTCGAATGAGTTGGCGGTCATCCCGGTCAGTGGAGAGTCGTTTTCGCCCTCTGCCGGTCTGTAGCTTTGTTGTCCCCAATGTGTGCTGCTTGACCTTGTTCTTATGAACCGCCGTCTTTGAAATTTTAAGGATGGAAGCAACCCGACGCTCACTGTATCCCTCTGCCAGTAAAGCCAGAATTGAACCCTTCTTTTCCTCACTCAAAACTTTCCTTTTCAACTCTTTGGGCATGGTCAATAGTTATTTTTTTATTCCAATTACTTTTGAGGTACTACTAGCACTGTTTTGCCATCCAGCTGGTCCTATTGCAAGAGGATAGTGATGACCACAGGAGTGGTTTTTATACTTTTCCTCATTAAATAAGATTTGGTTCAGGTGATCCCCTAATCAGTACCTCATTCAGTAGAATGAGGTGTGCCTGTGTTGGAATTCAACAGACACTGGAATGGAATGGCTGCCATACATGTAGAGATGCTGATTTAAGAAAAATTTGCAGTGGTCTCTTAATTTTTTCCAGAGCTGTCCAGATATATATAGATATATATATATAATATATATATATATATATATATATATATATATATATATATATATATATATATATATATATATATATATATATATATAATTATTATGTTCAAATTGCACTTGCTGGCCTGGCACATGGTAATTTGGAGAAAGTTTCCGAACTGCACAGGACACTGTTGTGTGACATTGCTTTGGCCTACGTGAAACACTTCCACAAGTTCATCAAGACTGTTCATCAAGTTGTTGTTTCATATGCTGAAAAATGATCCTGGAGCATCCACATGCAATCTGCACAAGCGATGCTGAACTGTTATGCACTTGAACATTTCAACTACCTGCTCTGGGAGCGTTTTAATGGAGGTAAAGAGCTTATAGCAAATTAAACAGGTATGCTAGTAACACCCCCCACCCAGAAACAAGCCAAAAAGTATAACATACAGATGACAAATGTACCGACATAGACCGCAATATATCCCCAGAATCTAACACTCCATAACTTATACTAGATAATGTTAATACCCAGTTTCATTCCAATTCAATAATTGGTTTTCCAGATATATGTAAAAATTTGTGGGACACATGAACATACAAATGCCTCCGCTATATCTCCACCATAATAATTACATACATCTTTCCATGGTACACTAATTTGCTACATGTGCAGTTTTGAAAGAAACATATAATATAGTGAATATGTATTTTCATGAAAACAAAAAAAATTGGGTACTAAACTAAAGAAAGCCTGCTTGCCTTTCATTCAGTTACTGGTTCACCAGTCACTGCCTGTAAGTGTATATCACACAATGATAGGCAAATAAAAATAAAAAATCTGTTGCAAATAAAATGTCTTCCAATGCAATGTATTCATTTCTGCAGCATACCCAGGCAAATTGTATTCTTTTGATCTTGCAAATGGGAATCCACATCAGCCCCTCTACTCAGGCTTGGATAGCAATGATATTAATCACATTTCTTACCAATGTATTAGGGTTAATATTAACAGGACAATGAAAAAAACAGCAGTATAAAAGACTTTAATGCAACCTGCTTCTGTATCCGAATTAAGCTGCCCTTTACAATCCACTAATAAACCTGGGGCTTTTGTTATAAAATTACACTTTCATCTATTTCAACTGTCTACCTTTGTCTCCCTGATGAATGCGTACAGCTTGGGAAATGTAACTTGATTGTGTCTACATAAGGGCTCAAGTGAAATATCTAATCTGAATATCTGAAAAATTGTAGCAAACAACCCATCCCCCCCCACCTCCCCCCCACACACAGACACACACACATACACACACACACACACACACACACACACACAGTTTATTTATTGTAGTAGCCTACTCTATGTAACAGTGGGTTTGAATTCAGGGTGTGCTGATACTGGTATTTTCCACTGGTACACCTCTAGTTTGGATCTTCTATTTATTGTGCACTGTAGTCTCTTGTGTGCAGTTTAGAAAGAACAACATGTTACAGGAAATATGTATTTTCATTTTGCTTTATATTTTCTTACTTTTTAGGTAGTCTGTTATACTTGCACTTCCTTAGTACACTTCCCACTTCTTGATTTTTTTTTTCTGTCAATCTTACCAACTACTTCCCATTATACAGACATACTTAATAGCCAGACTCATTTTCTGATCCTGGAGGCTTTGCTAAGGTGAAAATGATCTACCGTAAGAAGTAGATTAACAAGGTAAGCTACCCCCCCACCCAATGTAGCGTACTATGCACTGTATGGATTAAATTTTGTCAGAGATGTGAACTCATGTATAAGTAGACCACTGTGACCTAGATCCTGATACCCCCAATAACTTGTAAGAAGTAAAATCGATTTAAAATGTCATCTAAATTAGACGAGTTATCCAGATATAACATATAGCATTAGTGAGATAATCAAACTCCATAGTAATCAAAATGGTAGCTCTGATACTTCTAACAAAACCAAAATAAAAATAGGGTTTGATGGGTTTTTGTGTTAGGGACTCAACAGGAGCATTTAAACAGAGTGCTTTTCTTATACCATTAACAAACTAAACACAAACCGTAAAAGATTTGATCTGTACAGGAGGAATGGGGGTGACTTACTGGTAAGGAGATTTCTGTATTTTTTACTAATGAGCTGCTGTTTCATATGGGTCTAATCTGCAGTTTTGACAACACAGATACATTGAAAATAGCGACCATTAACAAACCTATTTTGGGATGATTGTAGTTGTCTGATTGGCTGTGAAAGCTCATTGTGGGTACAGTCGCAGATACCTCTGTACACCTCATTTATAGGATCGATGCATGGATCGCCTTTAATGATTACTGTTATTATACTGATCAATTTGCAACTAAACATGTCTTGCCTTAGTTAGAGTTGCCTAATAATTGCTAGATAAGATCGAGGCTAGATTGTTCCTCACACCAACGACAAACCATTGCTCATTAAAGACCACACTTAGATGGTTACCAATAATGGATCTGTGCTTTATTAATGATACTTCTTTCTATTTAAAGCTGTTAAATTCCAAGAAACAGCTAACCTGACTAGTTTATAATCAAGCCTAAAATGAACTGCAATTCAAGTCTGCAATTCAAGTTTCACTGTAATTTAACCATCCAGGTTTATATTAAGCTTGGTACAAGAGCCTTATTTTACCAACTTCCTTATGCTTCTTATTTTCTTATCCGTGAAATTAGTATTTACACACTTCATTTAAGATATCCAAATGGCATGTTGGGACCATGTTGAAGCTGGGGTTGTGGTAAAGCATAGCATAGTGTGGAGAAAAATGTAGAGAAAATCATGCCAAGCATGGTAAAGATGATAAACATAGTAAACACAGAACATTCAGAATGGTGTGACTAGAAGATACCCAAACCATAAGCAGTTGCAGATTACACAGAGATGAGTCCCTTGTAAAATTGAACAAAATAGCAAATAGTGAGTCCCTTGGTGACAATAGCAATGATCCCCCAAAACCACCACACTGCATCTAGGGTTTGGTAACAACCAACGAGTCCTAATGTGTCACTACTAGAACAAATAACTTTTTTCAAAATCACTATCACTTAACACCCCACCCCCATGACATAGAACCCCCCCCCCCCCCCCCCCCCCCCCCAAACTACCACCACTTTGATTAGTAAAAAATGCTTAGATATTTTGTTGAAAGTATCATGAGCTATGGACATTTGATGTGCCTGTATTCACTTGATAATGCACACTGGTCACACTGCAAACAAAGCCATCGCTAGGGTGATTTCGCTATGCAAAAGTGGTGATTTTATTATTTTGTATTCAACTTGCTTTAGGCTACACTTAACTATACATTCATTGTCAGGCTAACTTCATCATTTCCACAGGCCCTTCTCAACTCTCTTGGTAAACTGTAACTGGACCTTTGATTACAATCACAAGAATAAAATTGTGAAAGTGTACTGCTGGTACTGGTGAGTTTATAATTGTGAATCCTAAATACCGTTTACCGTAGTAAATGCATAGCAAAGTGTAATAAAGATAGTAAAAGCATGGCAAATCATTTAAGCCCAGATATGTAAGATAAAGCAAAATGGAGTGCATAGCAAACCATTGTAAACTATGTTAAATGTAACATACTGTACAACAATAGGAAAGGCATGAGAAAACATTATTTTCTCAATACCCTAATTGTTCCCAGGTGCCTGAATTAATTTTTTCCAATTTTGTTGAGAGGTGTGCTGATAAGATTTTGTTGATTGCGTGATCAAAGGCGATTGACTGGCGCATCTTTGGCTTGGAAAGTGGGTCTGCTGTTTTGTCAATGTTAAACGACTATAGCTGTCTATACTGTTGGTGGAACGAATATTACCCCAAATTTACAACGCTCAAGGTTGATACCGCCAAATGGAGCACAGATAACCTTTCAGCAACAACACAAGTCCAACACAACCCAAATTCATATATATATATCCCCTTAACCAAGTACTTATACTACTAAACATGCAATTATAGCCATGCAGCCATGCAGTACTACAGCCATAGGTGGAATCTACATCACAACAATTTATGTGCCTTGATTCAGTTCAAACACGGTACATCTCAGTTTTCTTACTGGATATCTGCTGTCTCGGTGCAGCCTCCTTCAAACTGAGTAGGCTGGTGTACCTGCACTAGACCAGCTGCCACTAAACTCATAACATTTGTCTTTTTTAAAACCGCAGATAAAAGGAACCGTAATATCCTGGTAACCTCGGGAAGTATTACACTTAGCCAGCGCCTTCTGCTTGGGTTTACTAATGCTGTGTGTATAAATATTCCCTCTGTAACAAAGGGCTACTTGATTATTCCATATATAAATAGTGTAAATACAAAAATGCTGGCTGTTGTAGCGAGTGTACAGATGGATAGCCTTGTTTTAAACTTTTTAGATTTAGTTTCTCCTTTTTTCCTACTTCTTTAGTAATTCCAATTGAGATGTGCTATCCTTCAGATGAAGAAAGAAAGAGGGCAGAAAAGACAATACAATTAAATAATTAGTGCACCGCAGGATCGCAGACAGTTAAGACAATTATCTAAATTAAAATGACATTATGTCACAGCTGAAAACAATGATACCAGTGTCTCGCCGTTTAAATCAATTTTCATAATTCAAATAATTTAAATTACAGCATATTCATTCATTTACAGATGATGAGGGATGAGAGGGGCCACTAATGAAATACAATCATTAGCATCTAAACAAAGTAATTGAAAAGTCCTTTATTCTCACTGTGAGGTGGTAAGATGTCTGAAACATCACCACCCTCCCACATAAAAATGCAAAAACAAGTAATTAAACCATAGACAAAGATTAAGCCAGCCTTACGTATCAAGTGATGTACACGTTTGAAAACACAACTGATTGCCCTTGATTAGGGACTGATGGCTGTGTTGATTTGTTTATGTTTTATTTAGAGGTTTTCTTTCTGTGAACACTGTGGCAGCAAGCTCGAATAAAAGACAAGCTATCTGGGAAATTAACAAATATAATAAACCTTGGTTTATGGAAATCCTCTTAGTTAAGGCAATTTTGCGTGCATTGTAATGTATTAATTGTTTGAATATGTATGAGTCATCCCATGCGATCCCATTAAATCCACGATTTTTGTCTTTGATTTCCATGAACAAGGTCAGGAATTTAAGGAGAACTTTTTTTTTAAATCGCTTAACTGTTGAAATAGGGATTTGTACACGAACATTGTTGATGCAGTCTCTAATGTAGCCTATATGTGCCATGCTAATAATATATTAGCAACATCAATAGCATAATTGATTTGCAACAGATGTGTGCCTTTCTACTAATGACTCATAGTATAATTGGCCCTTAAAAAAGAACCATTGTATTTACATTGAAGATATAGAATTCTAGAATTCTACGGTTGTTTTAAGTGTTTGTAACTCTGTCAGTATGTCACAGTTTTGCATATGTATGGATACCAGTAAGTACAAATTCCATGGAACTTACATCTCGGGATATTTATTCCTTAACTGCTGGTAAATTTTCTGATATATTGAGTTTATTATCAGTACCAGAGGGCTTATCTGTAGATGAGATGGTGTATGCCTACAACACCTCATTGACTGGTATCTTAGATGTTGTAGCAAGAGTCAAAACTCGGAGGGTGTTTTTTAAAAATAGCTCGCCATGGTTCAATGATGCTACTCGCAAATTGAAATATGAGGGTAGGAAATTAGAACGGAGATGGGGGATAACGAAATTGCATGTTCACTACACTATATGGAAGGACTACCTGGCTAAATATAGGAAGACTCTAGCATTGGCCAGACCAATTTATTACTCTAACTTAATTGAAACTAATAAAAATAATCCTAGATTTCTTTTTGATAAATTAATTAATCCTTCTCCAAATAGTTTCACCCTTGATATTGGTTCTATTCCTACCTGTAATGACTTCTTAAATCATTAAAAAAATTAAATACTACACATTAGAAATCAAATTCCACAAACATATTCTATTAAGGAGGCTTGTTGCACAGTATTACTTATTAATGCCTCTAAGGCTACTATGGAGGACTTTGATTACCCTTCAAGAGCTGACAGCTCTGATTCACCACATGAGAACTACGACATGTTCTCTTGAACCCATTCCTACAAAATTATTAAAAAACACTCTTGGAGTTATTATTACCCACATTTTAAAAATTATAAATAGTCATCTCTCATCCGGTGTATCTGAGACATTTCATTCCGGCTTTCTTGCTGCACATAGTACAGAGACAGTCCTTGTCAAAGTTATAAATGACCTGCTGATAAGCTCTGACTTGGGCTTTCCATCAGTTCTAATTCTTCTTTATCTAAGTTCTGCTTTTGACACCGTAGACCATTCCATCTTATTAAATCGGCTTGAATATTTAGTGGGACTGTCTGGCCTTGTCTTATCCTGGTTTCAATCTTACCTGTCTGATAGGTATCAATTTGTCTCTATTGGGGAGGAAAGATCAGCATTGACCAGAGTTGATTGCGGTGTTCCATAAGGTTCTATTCTGGGTCCATTGCTTTTTTCATTATATTTGTTACCATTGGGTGATATCGTTAGGAAACATGGTGTGAACTTCCACTGCTATGCAGATGACACCCAGCTGTACTTGTCTTTAAAACTTGGTGATACTTCTGTCGGGGTGTTATTTGCTGCTTGCCTTGCTGATATCAAGTGTTGGATGTCTCAAAACTTCCTAATGATGAATTCAGATAAAACAGAGGTTATGTTTGTAGGCTCCCATAACCAACAAAACAATATGAGATTGCATGAGTTTGATCCTGTCAGTCTTTTATCAAATCCTAAAACTGAAATAAAAAAATAAAAAAAAGTGGGAGTTTTCTTTGATCCAGATTTATCATTTGAGTCTCGTATTAGGGACATTTCTAAAGTATCCTCCTATCATTTGAGAAACTGAGACCTATTATCTCCTTATCTGACTAACACATGCCTTTGTTTCTTCAAGAATTGATTACTGTAATGCACTCCTCTCTGGAATCCCAAAACGTGCAGTGTCCCACCTATAGCTTGTTCAGAACACCGCTGCTGGAATTTTGACTAAAACAAAAAAAAACAAACAAAAAAAAAAAAGAAGCATATCACCCCTGTTTTAGCCTCCTTGCACTGGCTCCCTGGTCAATTGACTTTAAAATCTTATTATTGACCTATAAAGCCTTGAATGGAGCAGCACCTAGCTATTTGCAGGAGCTACTGACCACATATCTCCCAAATTGCATTCTTAGATCACAAGAAGCGTGGGTGCTCCTTGTTCCCAGGGTCAATAAAATCAATACAGAAGGGAGGGCTTTTTCTTTTAGAGCCCCCTAAACTATGGAATGCACTACCTCCATGTATTAGGGAAGCTGGGTCTGTGGGTATTTTTTAAGTCTAAACTTAAAATACATTTTTATAAAATGGCATTTTTATCTTAGTAGTTTTAATGCAACATAATTGCTAGCTTTTAATTATTATTATTATTATTATTATTATTATTATTATTATTATTATTATTATTTGTGTATTTTGTATTTTATTGTATTTTTATGCATTTATGTACAGTGCCTTGTGATAGTCTGGTATGAAAGGCACTATATAAATGAAATAAATAATAATAATAAACGCTGAACTTTAATAATAATATAATAACATTCATTTCTATATAGCACCTTTCATAGTGGACCACCATCACAAAGCGCTTTTCAGAGGTAGGCTGTGAACTGTGCAGAGTCACTTACAATAGGACATTGATTTAAAAACTCATCCGCAGGGTGGAGCACAAGGAGTTTAAGTGACTTGCTCAGGGTCACACAATGAGTCAGTCAGTGGTAGAGTTGGGACTTGAACCGGTGACCTTCTGGTTACAACCACTGGACCACACTGCCTCCTTTACACATCACTTCGAAAATATATCAACAGAAACCTAGCAGGGCTACCAAGTATAAAGATTGAGGCTGTTTTAAAAATGAAATTACTTCACAAAACAATGTTTTTTTTATGTGAAGGCACAATTAGTTGATTCCACCTTAAAAATCTCAAAAGCTGAAGAACAGAATATTATTTTTTTCTTCTTAGAAAATGAGTTAATTTTCCACCGCACATCTTCTCTTGACTTCGCATATATTGGCCACAGAACGCTAAGGGTAAAGAGTTGAGAGCCAAAGTGAGCCTTCAGAATTAAGAGCCCTTCTTCTTGTTAGCCTGCCATCCTACCTAGCCCCTCTGCCCGCCTCCTCCTCTTCTCTCTCCTCCCCCAGGATAAGTAATTTGACACAAGGATGTCTCGTCTCTCTGTGTCATCCCAGTCTAGTCAAAGGGAGTGTGGCAATTTATCACAGCCTCCTGGAAAAGTCAAGAATATAATGTGTGAAGCTCATGAAAAGAAGCTTTCTTTCATTTCATTAACACTCCTCGAACCTAAAGGCTGTTCACTTATTTTATTTTCAGTTTCCCCTTTCCCCTTTCCTAATGAAGAAGGGATTTAAAAAAAAAACTGAAAGACTTTCCCTGATGTGAAGAAAGGCCTCTTAACAGTCAAGCCTTCTAAAGGTACAGGGGTCACTGATAAAACTGGCACATAAAGTTACATAAGCAACAAAAGAAAAAGCAAGAGACCTCAGAGAACCCACTGAACAGAAATAAAGATGCATTTTTGTAGCAGACCTGCTCCCCTCTCTCTTATTCTATATGTACATTAGGCATTGTCTGTGTTAGTTCTCTCTTTCTTTTGCTGTCCTTGGGTTTTAAAAGAATCAATTCCAATTTCTGCACCCTTGATCTGACCCTGTAGGTAGCATTAAGTTTGGCTTATATGTAAGACAACCTCATATAAGCTGCTAGAAGTGCAAGCTTCATTATTTCTCTGAGCGGATTTGGTGTGATACTGATAGAGACTATGATGAGAGTCTTAGCTGTAAAATCTGGTAGTTTTTTGTGTTTGTGATGGGTGTTGAGTTTAAAGATTCCCCAATCAAGCTCTATCGTCCAAAATGGCTGGTAATGAGATTCAAAGACCAGGGATAGCTTAAAAGGTGGGAAATGAAAGGTTTTACCATGTATCTTGTTTGTTAATTGCTGGCATTTTTTTTGTTTTTTGTTCCAATGAATTTATGCAGTGCAGTTACTTAAATATATTGTAGCATGGGAAATTGTTCACAGTTAAGCTTAGTAGGGCAGGGTTTGATTGTTCGAGTACCTCAATGAGACATTAGTTTCCTTGAGTGGCTTTGCAGAATAATACAAGTTAGAAGGGAGTGTGCGCTGGCACTATTAGGGACCTTCTTCCACCAACAGAACCTAAGCAACAGATGTTATCAAGCAATGGGCCCAGCCAGGGAAGTCTCCGTCTGGCGTGGGCAGGCAATTGACCAGAAGGGGTGGCTGAAATGTGATGAGGTAAACTATCCCCAAAAGAGTTTCTCTGAACTAATGTTCTCAGTTCAGTAATAAAATAACGTTGCTGAAGAGCTTGATCATGGCAGATAAGCGGCTAGAGTGGATATGTGACAGGCGGATACGTGGTGGATTACTGTACTTCCATTTTGTCAGTGGAGGAGAACCACACTCAGGTTAGTTTTTCTTAGAATGACTAGTAATGATATAAGTTCTTAGAATCATGCTTATTATCAACATTTGTAAATTATTTATTAAGATGGATATTTTCAAGACCTGTATGTGGGCAAGAATAAACAGATAAATACAAGCGTAATAAAATATAAAAGATAATAACTAATTTACACATACATTAGTCAAAATAACAGTTATTATAATGTTGTAGCCCCAATTATAATAATAATAACAATACACACACACACACACACACACATATATATATATATATATTCAAAAAGGTAAGCCAAAAAGAGAAACAATACAACCAAGCTTCAGGATCAGTTCATAATGCTGAAAAATGTATTGAAATTCATTTCAAGTGATCAGGGAAGATAGGAAACAGAATTGCAAGGTCCCATACATCTTACAGGTATTGCTATAACTTTTATTGACATGATAGTGGCTTTTAAAACCATAGGACAATGATGAAAACAACAACAACAACTCAAACCACCAGAGAAACCAAGGACGGTTACAAATGTCAAGTAATCAGAGACCACACAAAACAAAAGAGACATTGAGAGCACTGGAAGTCTCAGCCACTCCAGTCTCCATGCACTTTAATCAACAGGAGCACGATTTCAAACAGCATGCATGTATATCAGTCTTGTATGTTACCAAAACGCTGCAAGAAAGAAAGGGAGAAACAATCAGTCGCACAGTTAATAACAAATAGCCCATTAGGAATACACTAAATAACGCCACTATACTTAAGGTCTCACCAAGTCAACAATTTTCCGCTATCCTCTTTTCTACCTTTTCTTTATCTTTTAAAAAAAATGATTTACTTCTTTACTTGTGGTACTATGAATGTCATTCATGCAAGAGTAATGTTCTATTCGTGGACAATCCAGAGATCATTCATGCAAGGGTAATGTTCTATTCGTGGACAATCCAGAGATCATTCATGCAAGGGTAATGTTCTATTCGTGGACCATCCAGAGATCATGCTTATGTTTTCAATCATTTTGTCATTGAATTTATTACATTTCTGTTAGTGAGTCTAAATATAGCACTATTGAGTATTTGGTTAAAAGTTGCGGATGACATCACAGGGTGAAATTAATACTCCTTTCTAAGTCAAAAGGCTGCAGACAACAGTGGATCATTTCTATTACGAAATATCCACAGTCATACTGCAGCAAACTATAAGACACAAGAGATGGCATAATTAGATTGCCAGGCTTATACCTCATAGTTTTAATATCACTCCCTGTTAATTTTATCACTCCCTTCAAGTTTTGTCAACATGTGATTGTTGCACACTAGAACCTCTTTTGTTTCAGCGTTTTAACACTAAGCATTCACTTTATACACAAAAAATACCTGCAATTTAGAAACAGTTGTGTGTTTGTTCTGTCATTATCACATTGATCTATACCTTTCATATCTTTGATTACAAGAAGCATCCCACACAGACATTATAAACTCCCATAGTTACAACCTCAGACAAGCTTAAGGGACAATGAAATCAATGACCATACACAACATAATTAATAGGCTCCAAAGACATTTAAATTACACTGTGCTTTCCACCAAGCTAGAATCTCAGAGCTGCGTTATAGACGATAACAAGAGAGTCTGTGCGATACAAAAAAAGAACAGGGCTGACATTTCTAATCAAATGCAGCAATCAAAACGCTGCCAAACAACATTACAGGTCATTATATTTCTTTTAATTTATAATCAAAAGCTGCCAAAATACAGACCATTACTTTTCTTTTTAATGCCCAGAGGAGTGCAACAAAGAAATTAATCAAACGCCATTAGGCAGTATTTAACACAAGGCCAGAGGCAGCACTGGTGTGAGGCCTTTTCTTTCAGCCTAGAATTTTCAGCTGAGCTACACAATAGCAAAATTTTATACACATAATTTCTTTAACCCTTTTCTTTTTCTTTTCAAACGTGTGCTAAACTTATGGTACTGGCATTGTGGTGATGCTATAGTAATCTACATGGATGTGCAAGCATAGGATTAAAAATGGGATAATATTAAAAAGCAGGATCTTTACCTTTCCAGGGAAGGCATATTGAAATCCCAGGACACCTTCCTCAAAACCAGGAAGATCCATGGAAAACAGAGACAGATGGCAACCCTACGTGTGCTTTATAATAGAGCTTTTCCATACTTTATCCCTGCTTCTAGGAGTCTTGAGAAGCAGCTCCTGTGGTTGAAATGGGACAGTAGTGAAGGCCTGGGTAACAATGATCAAAGCTGAAACAGCAGAGAGAATTATACAAAGTAAACATATGCATGTAACAAAAAAATAATAATATTCAAAACATGTTGATGTTATGAACATTATTGGCCAAGGGCAGTCCTTCAGGATATATTGAAAAAAACACAATAAAGTTAAGGTAAATCAGATTAACTAGATAAAGAGGACTAGGGCCACCTGATAAGCAATAAATAATGCCTATGGGTGAGTTCTTAACAAAAGAGGAACTTTGATGGGCCAAATTGACTATTTCTGTTCTCAACATGTATTAAGGCTACAGATCAAATATAAATGTAATATTAAATACTTCTTAAACTACTTCAAACTAATTACACCATAGCAATGCACCACTTTCTTTTCTGCATTTAACCAACAGGTATTGCATTTGACAAATAGTATCCTGCATAAAGGAAACTGTCTTCCTAATGCATTATTAACAAGAGTTTGTGCTTGATATGCTTGGATGGGTTACTCTTAATCATAAGTGTGGTATTACCTAAGTACTAAACTGGCATAGAAAAGTATTTCATATTCATCCATATTAATAAATTGCACATATATTACATACTAATACTATAACTAAAATAATAATTTAGATTAATATTATACTGTAGTTCCATTACAGGGGTCCATAGTTATATACCTCAATGTTCCACATGACTGTTAATATAGTTACTTGAATTTATACTTACCTATGATTTCTCAGAGCCTGATTATTGTTAATTATGTCCAAGACTGAAGTGTGTGAAACCAGTCTGTCTATGAAGATAAGGACTATTGTGTGTAAACAGTTTTACTCTCTGGGTCAGCTTGAAGAGGAACCACCAGCAAAATAGGCAAAGCACTAACACATACCATAAAACAATCTATGGTCACACAGGCTAACCATAGAAAGACCAACATCTGTTTTGATTGCTGTAACTACAGGGAAGGAACTGGAAGATCAATGGAAAAGACATTTCACTACATTGTACAAAGAGAGCTTATTGTTCACTATGTCCTACTCTTCACTGATTCAACTAAAATGAAAGTGTGAGTTTGGAAGTACAAAGCACAGGAGTACTGAGGTCTGTTTCAATTGCATGAGGTTATCAGTGGTTCGCAGAAAACAGGCCAACAGTCGTCTACAATGTACTGTTATCGTATAATTTATATTTAAAGGGGAATTCTTAGGACTGCATTAAAGAAGACAATGCCTCCTTTTTTTACCTTATTCAATAGATAAGCCATTTTTAAACATTGAGTTAGACTAACAAAAACCTAGTTGTTGAGTGCCTGTGTGTGTGTATGTGTTTGCCTTAAAGTTTCAGGGAAAGAATGAGGAAAGTGTACTAAATCAGTCAGATGTTAAGCCCTGGACAGACTCAGTTGTTGGTTCACTGAGGAAGTGTTTACTTTAGGTAAAGGCCATATCCGGGAACTCCTCTACGCTGTAAATGTAGCCTTGCCAACCTCGTACTCTGTCAATATCGGGAGCCTGCTGGGGGAGGCACAAAAGCACTAAATAAAACATAAAAATACACAAGCAGGAAAAAAAATCCCACAAAAGCATTCAGCTTGTGTTAAGTTCCTTTGAGTATATTTTATAGTCATCATTAACCTCCTGATACAGTAGATGCCCCTCTCTTCTTAATCCACTGTTTGTCTTGGACTTGGCTACAGCTGCTCAGCTGATTGACGTGTTGGTATTAGGAGCTGCTTGGATGTTTTCTACATGTGATAAAAGGCAAGAGCTAAATGACTTGCTCCTGGGAATTTCAGGCAATGTTTCATTAATGTAGCTTATAATTGATGTGATTGGATTTAATTTAATTTGAAGAAACATTGCTGTTTGAATACAAGGTAATTATCAAGGAGGCCTTCGTTATGGAATATGTGTTTGTTAAACTGTTCAATAGCCAATCAGGACATGACATTCAGAGTATTATATACCACATCATTACCATTCTTGTTCTGTTCTCTATTGCTGTTTCTGCTTAGAACATTATTTGACAGGCTTACTTGATAATGGACATTTATTATCACCCAGACTGCTTCTGAAAAGACTCCTCCATGCTCAGTTTCTGGTTTTAAAAATGACCACTAGGATGTGCGACTGTAAATAGAACTTTTATATAGGGGGCAGGAAACACATATTTGTTTACTAAAACCAGCTCATTTCACAAACTCAGCTTTTAGGGCGTCTTTTCAGAATCTGCCCCCATTGTTGAAAAATTAGTTATGAGACATTCGTTATTAGGCCTCATAAATAATGACCTATGCACATTAGGAACTTTTACAAATGCACAAATAATTGAATAAATATGTATATTTCCATGGTTCAATGCTGTTGATCAGCCAGTTACTGTGGTTAGTCAATAAGTTAGGAGGCTGTGTGGTCCAGTGGTTAAAGAAAAGGGCTTGTAACCAGGAGATATTATTGTATGAGCTGTTTTTCACAGGACAATTAGATACTATTCCATTGAATGGTTGTGCAGCTATCTCATCCACATTCAAAAAGTGTAGTTCCATTATCCAGGACAAATGTTTGCGATTGTTGCAGGATACAGCTAGCTCATGTATTAGAGAAAAAAACTAAACAAAACACATACCAGTGAAGTGAGGCTAACCTTTAATAACTAGGAATTGCACCACAAATATCTTGAATTGTTAGAACATTCAAACATCAACGTGCACATTCAGTAACCCAATTACAATAATTGTCTACCAGGTGGCACTGCAGGCTCAGTTTAAATTACATTAGGATCAACAGTAAACAAGATTTCCATTACATGAGAGTAGATGTTAAACTTCATGCTGATTTGAACTCGGCTCTCGCCAAGATAAGCACCAACTAAGACGTAGCTTTACAGTAATCTGCATCTACATCTGTTTGCGTTGCTTTCGATCTGATCATGAAGATATCCTTCTGTCTGGCATTGATTGCTGAAGTGTAATGCTGGCTCCAGGGATCAGCTTATTTTCATCCCCAGAGCATCAACGCACACAACGGCTGTGATGCTGGCTCCGGGGATCAACCCAGTGCGGTCTCCCCAGCACATCAGCATGCAACCGTCTGGATTGAGCCAAGTAGGGTACATCTCTGGGGTCTTCAAGTGAGCACCTTCCATCCTCTGTGTTTCGTCAACTAGCCCACAACACCTCAAGAGGGCTCAACAGTGATTCTGGTGTCCCTGCATCACCCCCCTCCATCCCCCACTCAGCTCAGCCCAGTTTACTTACCCTTACATAAGCGTTGCTTTATTTCTATTGCACTTGAGATCCCCATCAACACATTAAACACACCATACCCTTTCATGATAGGCAAATTACAATAATAAATCCAAGACTAAACACGAGTCAGGCTCTTTTATTTTTGCATTTGCATGGTCGTCTTTTGGATCAAGTCTGTTAATAATACAATCTTTTTTTTTTGTCTATATTTGAGTAGCATGGCCTTAAAGGGTGATTTTAGCCAAAATAATATTTCTTGTAACCCTCTACATGAGTATTCAGCAGTTCCAAATTGCATTACAGTTTGTGTGAGTGGGGAGTGGGATTTAGTTCAGACTCTGTCACTTTCAGATTCAAAAGCACCACCAACTTGAGTTGCCTGCCGCAGTACTTGTGTAACTTAAGTGTCTTTCTTGAAGAGCCAGTGCCATCTAGTCATCTGCCACTTTGGATCAAGTTTCCTTTGATTTTCCGGGCAACACACTGCTGTGCAATAGATGGTGTTGGCATTTACTAATATAAAGACACCTTAGCTGATTTAGCATACATTTCTAATAAACATTTATGTTGCTCAAAGTATTTCATGGTTGCAGCATTATTCTTGTTTTTTTTTTCTTTTTTTGTCTCTCTTCAAGTCAAAATGTGGCTGGATGTATAATTTTAATATTTTATTATTTTCTTCTTGTCGGTTGAAAAAATATTAGTGTGAAACCTCTCCAACCCAGCATACCTTGAGACTGGAAAACTGTTCTGGATTAGAGTGTGCTGGATTAAAGTGTGCTGGATTAGAGTGTGCTGGAACAGAGTGTGCTGGATTAGAGTTACTGTAAAAATGTGTGCTTTTAAATAGGCTTCTTTTCAGAAAGTCTGAAACGGTTTTGAATTCTTTACTTAGCTTGTTTGTGTTGGTTTAGGTAAACGTTCAACTTTTTTAATAAACACACTTCTTCTTTCAAGAGATAACTCATTGTATAGATGTTTCGATATTTCATTTGTTGTACAACAACTGCACAGTTAAGAATATACATAACATCTTGCTTTTGTTTAGTTTTTTATACAAGTTTTAAACTTAGAAAATAAATATTTCATGAACCGGTGACAGATTGCACAGTCAGATTTGATTTTAGACAGAAGAGGCTTAAATTTAAAAATCTTGCCAGTCCAGAAGACAAGTTCTGGATTGTAGAGGGTATCACACCATTCATTTCAATAGGGATTTGATCGGGACCCCAAAATCATGCTGAATTATACAGAATGTCAGTTTCTAGAGGGGCTGGATTGGACAGGTTTTACTATACAGTCCTAAACCAAAATAGTTCTAAGAGAACCTTTATATCATTATATATAAGTATTGGGTTCTTTAGTTTTAGTCACAGTGATTAAATATCTTGTAATTTTAATTTTAAATTTACTGTTGTCACGTTGGGAATGATAAAGAGCCTCCTTAAGAGAGAATTTGCATATTAGTCATCTGCCACTTTGGATCATTTCCTTTGATTTTCCCGGCACTACGCTGCTGTGCAATAGATGGTGCCTCGTGTGGTTTTTTCCCTGTACTATTTCAGGTGGGTGGAAAATTTAATTAAAAATCTTTCAGGTTCATAACAAATAATGATATAGAAAGCTTTTTTCAGTCACGTACGCTATTTATATTACTGTCTATTTCTGTTTTTGTTCTCAAGATAATTAAGTATTTATGTTAATCTCACCGAAAAGACAAGATACTCTATGTAAATGACAATTTAAATTGAACTGCAATAAAACTGCATTAAACTTAGCAAAGTTGTGACGCTACATTGGCAGTGCCATGGTTCTGTACTAAGGGGCAATAGGTAGCTACATCACAGTGGTTGTCGTATTTGGACACACCAATGGTATATGGAGAAATCCAATAGCAATATCTGGTTAAGTTAATTGTGATAATAGATTCATCCAGCAATTTCCAACAATAACTGTCCATACTAATATCTAATAATTCTATGGTTTACACTTTCTATTATATTATATATCTAGAATATATATATATATATATATATATATATATATATATATATATATATATATATATATATATATATATATATATATATATATATTATATAATATGTTACTATACCGTATATATGTCATATTACAGTATGTCGTGGATTTGCTTGGCACCAATATATTATTAATTATTTATCAGCAGACACCCTTATCCAGGATGACTTACAAAATATCACATTACAAAGTATCACATTTCAGAATATCACATAACAGGTACAAGTAGTTGTAAAGTACAGTAAAATCAGCAGCAAAATATCAAATTCAAATAAGGACCAACATTCAACTATAGAAAGGAAGGAGACACCTGCAAAATGCAAACCTGTTGCAAATGGAATGGATTGCCAAATAAATAAAAATAATGAAAAAGACCTTTTAATATAGATATATATATATATATTTTTTTTTCTGAGAAAACAAAGTTAGGCCTTGTTTTGGTGAGATTTTATTGTTTGTATTACGTTTGCAATAAATTAGTTTAGAGAGTCAGAAAGCAAAAGAGAAAGAGAGGGACCAAACACTTGAGAAGCAAAGCCTCCTGAATTAACTAAAACCCAGAGAGGAACAATAACGGACTACAGTGCTTTTCTCCTCTCTGTCGATGCTATCACCATGGCAACGAAGCAGAAGAAGAAGGCTGAGATGTAAGGAGGGTGGGGGGTGGGGAGGGGGGCACTTGGAGCTAGGAGCCAGGGCTAATCAGAAATGGAGCAACATGACAACAATTACACTGATGAGATCAAGGACAGAGAGAGAGAGAGAGAGAGAGAGAGAGAGAGAGAGAGAGAGAGAGAGAGAGAGAGAGAGAGAAAGTAAAATGGGGAAACAGGCCACAGAACTCCCTCCTTTCCACTTCTTTTCTCTCTACTGGCCCATTGCTGTTGTTGGTGCATCTTTTCTTCATTGATTCCCTGTCTCTTGTGTGCGCGATTTTGAAAGCAGTTAAGAGACAAATAGAATTATGAGACAGTATACCAGTGCATTTAGTTGAATTAACTCTCCTTTCTCTGCCTCCCTACTTCAGACCTGCTGAAGAGGGTTTAGAAGAAATGAGTCTTCATCGAGTGAAATGTGCAATAGATACCACATGTGTGACATAAAACAGCCTTGAGGGGTAAAAAAATATATAAAACACATTTCCAGTGCTCTAAAGTTAAATATGGATGTTGTTTGCAAAGATTTTGCCACAGTTAGCAGGTTGGTTTTTAATAAGGCCATGAAAAAACTAGCAGTTATAAACAAATACAGTCTCCTACCGGCTAACATTTTAGTCACGGTTGTTTTCAGTGACGTGGACAAATAGAGCTATTCAACCATTTTAGCTAAAAGTGCCAGTGTAGTTAAAATTTAATACAATATAAACAGGTTTAGTTTACTAAAACTGTTTCTTAATTGCAACAAATTGAAAAAGCATTACCAGACTAATCTGAACTAAAACAGTGCTTTCCCAGTTGCTCCACTCATGAGTGCAAGTCCTTCCTAAAACAAGTAAACTGGCATTGCCCAATAAACAAAAATAAACAGTGAGGGATGACAGTTCAGAATCAGATGGCTATTCTGTGCACTCGGCCGTCTAACAGAGTGACCAGCTTGGACCCGGAGACCAAGTACACTCCGAGATAGGAGGCTGTCTGGGAAGGTGTGAGATGGCTTTTTGCATGATTCATCATAAGGCCCAATCATTGAAGGTGGCCATTGACACTTCATGTGGGCCTGTGTCTGTGTTGGAGACTGGGCAGTAGCTTAGCCTGTGGCTTGCCCT
Organism: Polyodon spathula; assembly: GCF_017654505.1. Classification (NCBI taxonomy): domain Eukaryota; kingdom Metazoa; phylum Chordata; class Actinopteri; order Acipenseriformes; family Polyodontidae; genus Polyodon; species Polyodon spathula. The sequence goes on from NC_054545.1 coordinate 12,526,711, forward strand.
TCAGCCTCTGTCTCGGTCCTGTGCAGTGCTCTTGCTGCATATGTGCTGAACAATTAGATAAATAACATGAAATGCCTCGTATAGTGCTAAAAAGCAAAAACGAGAAATAAAATAAGCTCCAGCCGGAGTTATACAGCCTGGGGGGAAAGCACAAAGTCAGCCAACTTGTGTCGCTGGCTACCTGGGAAGGAGCGTCTCAAGCTGCTGGCTTCATGCGGGGCACAAGGCCTCAGCGGGACATATCTAGCAACAAGCTATGTACACAAATACATGTAAATAGAAAAACTACAGCTATTACAGTGATTCGTTTAATTATCACATACAAAATGTTTTTTTTTTAAAAAAAAAAACAACTTCAAATGTGAAACATATGCAGATAAAAGCAACAACTGTACTTATCTCCATCAGGTCAGTCTTGAAAGGAAATATTTTCTTCTCTTATGGGATACAGTGCACAGCACAAAGCTTATATGTTTACCCCATGTCTTTCAGAAGCTATTTTTGCTGGAATAGTTAGTAAGCATAGCAAATTTGGAGCAAAGCAGAAACAACAATGGAGTATCCTTCAGAATATACATAACATTATTAAACAGGTAAGGAATACACTATTAAGTGTCACTTGATTGAATGTGCTTCAAGGTGAAAATAGTAAACTGTGAAATACATAGATATACAGTGGGCAACCTAATTGTGTGTGTTTGTCTACTTGCTTGTTCCCCATTGTCCTATTTCTCCCATAACCCTGACAACCATTGCCTTTTCTTTTTATTTGTAATTTTTTTTCTGGTAAGATAATGTGCAGAACAAGGCACTATGGTGCTCTGCCTTGTATTCTCTGTTTGCTGCAGATGAAAAAGCATCTGATTATGCTTCTGCACATCTGAGATCTTGACCTGGAAATGTGCCAACCTCTGGGCTCAGAGTTAGAGGAGCTTTTCCAATATACATGGGTGCAGAACAATCTGTGGACTAGCAAAGGTTCAATTTTCATAGTCACACAATAACTACGGTTAGCTGCGCAGAATGTTTTTTAAATTACATACAAACCCTGTTCTTAAACTATTTGGATTTGTAATATCTGCACAATGGAAAACTTTATGCATAATAAATGATGACAATTGACAATGTACTTGCGGTTGTAAATGGAGAATGCACAGCTGTTTTATATATATATTTGGGGATTCTATTCCACACTTTTCCCCCTGCATTTATTTAACCCAACGATGTACAGTAAGATACACACACATTATATATATACAGTGCCTATAGAAAGTCTACACCCCCTTGAACTTTTTTCACATTTGGTTGTGTCAGTGCCTCAGAGTTTCATGCATTTAAAGGAGGATTTTTTCCCACTTATCTATACACCATACTGTTAAGGGGAAAAAAGTTTTTATTGAGAAAAAAATTACATATTAAAAATACAAAACTGAAAGATCATAATTAGATGAGTCTCCAGCCCCCTGAGTTAATACTGAGTGGAAGCACCTTTGGCAGCAATTACAGCTGTGAATCTGTTGGGATAGGTCTCTACCAGCTTTGCACACCTAGATTTGACCATTCTTCTTTATAAAACTGTTCAAGCTCTGTTAATTTCTTTGGGGAGCGTTGATGGACAGCAATCTTCAAGTCATGTTGATTGGATTTAGGTCGGGGCTCTGACCTGGCCACTAAAGGACATTTACCTTTTTTTTCCTTAGCCACTCCAGTGTAGCTTTGGCTGTGTGCTTTGGGTCGTTGTCATGCTGAAAATTGAACTTCTGTCCCAGTTTCATCTTTCTTGCAGAGGGCAGCAGGTTTTCCTCAAGGACTTCTCTGTACTTTGTTCCATTCGATTTCTCTTCTATCCTGACAAGTGTACCAGTACCTGCAGATGAGAAACATCCCCATAACATGATGCTGCCACCACCATGCTTCACAGTAGGGATGGTGTTCTTTGGGTGATGTGCTATGTTGGGTTTGTGCCAAACATAACGCTTTGCATTTAGGCCAAAAAGTTCCATTTTAGTTTTGTCAGACCACAAAACTTTTTGCCATATGGCTACAGAATGTTTTTTGCATATTTCAAACAGGATTCAAGGTGGGCTTTCTTGAGCAATGGCTTCCTTCTTGCCACCCTACCATACAGGCCAGATTTGTGGAGTGCTTGGGATATTGCTGTCACATGCACACTGTGATAAGTCTTGGCCATAAAAGCCTGTATTTCTTGCAAAGTTGCCATTGGCCTCTTGGTAGCCTCTCTGATCAATCTCCTTCTTGCACAGCCATCCAGTTTGGAGGGACGGCCTGATCTAGGCAGGGTCTAGGTGGTGCATACACCTTCCACTTCTTAATAATCGTCTTGACCGTGCTCCAAGAGATATCCAAGGGCTTTGATATTTTTTTATACCCACCCCCTGATCTGTGCCGTTCAACAACTCTGTCCCGGAGATCTTTTGAAAGTATCTTGGTGCTCATGGTGGAGTCTTTGCTTTGAAATGCACTACCCATCAGAGGGAACCTACAGGAACTGCTGAATTCATCCTGAAATCATGTGAATCACTACAATTTAACATAGGTGGAGGCCACTTAACTTAACAAGGGGGGCAGATACTTATCCAACCAAGTTATTTCAGTTTTTATTTTTTAATACATTTTCTACAAATTTCTAGAATATTTTTTTCACTTGGAAGATGTGGGGTAGGATGTGTAGATAAATAAAAAAAATATATATTTTAATGCATTTTAATTCCAGGCTATAAGGCAACAAGAGGTGAAATGTTGAAAGGGGGTGTAGACTTTCTATAGGCACTGTATATAGTTATTAGAAAGTGTAGTTCGGGGAGAACACAGGTCTACACCTCCCAGAAGGACACATGACTACACCTCACAGAAGGACACAGGCTGAAAAGCCCTAATTTTGTTGTTTTATTAGTTAATTATCACCTGCACGTGGCTATTATTGTAAATTAGAGCCAGGTGCAGGGTCTATAAAGAGAGCAGCCAGTCCCTAAAAATATTTGGAAGATGAAGAGCTGATTTGGAAAGCCAAGAAGTTTTGAATACGAAGATCCCAATTAGGCTTTTGGCGACCTTTATTGTTATTTTTCATTATTATTTTTTCCACAACTGAAATTGAGGAAAATGGTGTATGAATTAAGAAAATATATACAATGTACTGTATGGAAATCGAGCCACACCCAAAACCAGACACGTCAAGATTAAGTCTAATTATGGGTGGTAGAGGCTAGCCACAAGCTTGCATCGTGTAGCCAATACAAATACAATATAACTTGACAGACAGGGTGATTGCAGGTGGAAGACACACAGAATCCTACCCATTTGAGGCTACATGTTAGCCAATAGCAAGTAGACCTTGCAAAGCATGACGTAGGGTAAGCTTTTTTTACTTTTAAAAAATGACATGCAGGCTTAGCCTCCGTAGCCTCATGACAAGCTGCCACTGAATTTATATATATATATATATATATATATATATATATATATATATATATATATATATAATCTATTAGATGTTTGGAGGGACACCGTCACGCCAGCACAGCTCTGCCCTTTAGAAATTGGCAGGGATGGGGTTAAATTCCCCTACCTGCCTGGGTTAATTGTGTTCAGGTGGCTGGGGTTGATTAGATGATTAGTTTAATTAACGCTCAATCAGTGCCCAGCCACCTGACATAAAAGGAGGCCTCTGCTTCTCATTAGAGAGGAGGGAGCTGAGGACGCAGGTTGGTGTTTTGTTGGTTGTGATTTTTCAATTTTCTAAATCCAGTGAAGGCATTGCCCAGCCTGGAAACCTTTATTTTGTACATTTTGCTTTTTGTGTTTCAATCCCTTTGTTTTGGCCCTTGTGCCTTTTTATTTTTGTATCTATTTATAATAAAAGTATATATTTTTTTTGAACTGCAGTCTGTCTCTGGGCCTCTATCCACTCGCCAGCCTGCCACACTCCCGTTTGTTTAATTGGATGGTATCATCCAGATCACAATAACAAAAATACTCTTGTCATGGTTTTAGTACATTGGTGGAAAAGTTAAGAAATGCACATTGAAATGCACACTCCAATTCAATGTAACTAGATATTGCAGATTTCTAATGAAGGTAACAGAAATGAGGGTTAAAGGTTTGATATGTGCTTTCATTGAAATGCATTAACAACCACCACAGTAATTTTCTTCAGAATCGTAAGCTGCAATTAATTCATACTATCTGAACTAGGTGAATCGTAGGAATACAAAAGAAGGGCAAAAATAATCAATACTAATGTTTATTTACACCACTGTGTGCTTATACTGTTAACTGAACGAAAACTAGATTTGTGAACAAAAAGTAAATATCCCTGGGGACAAAGTGTAATGGAAGTGGCAAGTCTTTTTATTTATTACAAATGTACTGGATGTTTTAAAAGTCCTGGCCTATATTGAAGAGCATCTAATTTGCAGTGCTGGCATTCTATACCTCAACTGGGCCAGGTTACAAAAGGTAATTTTTTTTTTTAGTTTTTTTTATTGAATTATCAAAAGTAATTAAAAAAAAAAAAAAAAAAAAGATTAATAGAGCACAGCTGTAGACCAAATTTGTAGACAAAGAGCATGCACGGCATTTTTAAAGAAGAGGATGCAGATTTACAAAAACATATAATGTTCCCTTATGGTAATGCTTTAAAATCACCGTGACAACTGTTTACGTTCACAATTTTGAGAAGTTCAAGTGATTGCATTATAGTTATGTTTTAGCACCTGCTTTCTTTCCTTGCTGTCGTTCACTCTTATGAAAACAGCCCTACTAATGATTACAATATCTGGCATTCAATGTCTGTCATTTCTGTATTCAAACTCTTCAGTAAACCAATCCTTAGTTTTGTGAATAGAGCCCAATATTGCTAATATTAATAAGAGGTAAGATAGTGGATTTTAAAGCTATGGCTTTCAATCAGAAGAATTCATAATATGGCTGGCCAGCGGGTGGCGCAATCATGCAAGTCTGCAGCTCTATAGGAGCAGGCAACTTGTGCTGCTCTTTCAATCAGTGCAAGAGGGGCCTTAGGAACGGCCAGAGCAATTTACTATGCCTCCCCTGCAGTTCAAAGGTAACACTGTTTTGCTAGGGGGAAAAAAACAAAACAAAACATTGTACTGTTTTTGAGAATACTAAACTTAAATTGGGACATGGGTGTTTGACGTGTCAGTGATGCTTTTCTGAAAAACAGTTCTTTAAATAAAGTGGCCTTTATTATTTTAATATATAAAATACATACAAAAAGAAATACTGTGAGAAAGGCCAGTTGCTCAGACTGTAAGGCATGTGAGACGTATCTCGATTTTTATAAAGATTTGAAATGAAAATACATGTTTGCTGAACCCTGTATTTCTTTCAAAGCACATATGAGACCTTTGTAGCAAAGGAAGTGCACAACATGTTTTGTAAACATTAGCAGTATTTCAATCCTTTTGAAAAGATGTGGTCCAAATTAAAGCTTAGTGAATCTGGTCCTTGATCCTGGAAAGATTACAGTTACTGTGTTTTTGTATCTTGGATAAGAAATTGAGTGAGCTTCAATTTTTGTCTTAACTGTGTTGTCCTGGTAGCATGAGGATCAGGGGACAGTGCTAGAGGAAACATCAGCCTTGTAAGACTAGAGACCTAACCTGTAGAAACTAATTCTAAGTTATTGCTTAGGTGAATCTATGGAAAACCAGAAACCCAGTGTATATATACTAATATATAAGATAGACCTACCCTAATGTGGCCGTTACATTTTGCTAAATCAGCTTTCCCCATCTTATTTGCTATGTCCCCTAGTGGTCAAGCAGGCATGGTCTACCACGGTCTACCAACACCCTGTTGCTCAAGAGCAGACCGAAGACTTAACATGAATATTAAACTCAGTCCAAACCCTGTCAATCAGTCATTCCTCTCTGGAGTTTGAAAAGCTTGTAGGATTATAAATAGTCACTTTTCGAGTTAAGTCAATAATCTAGCAAAATAAAAACTTGAAACCTATTTTCTCTTGCTTTAATGAAAAAGAGACTTGAAATATCTAGAGCCACAGAATAGCAAGTTTAAAATTCTGCTTGGAATAGTTAGAATTGACAAGATAATCAGTGGATTTTGTATGCTAATAAATAGTAAGATTATAGAACCGTTTTTGTTTCTCCTACATGTTACACCAGCTTGAAGTCAAAGCAGACTATGTGTATAACAAGCAGCAGTTACCAGTACAACAGATAAAAACAGCTGCAAGTAACACTTTGGGGGAACTCTTTGGTATAATAATCTGTAACTCTGCCTGTTTTATCCTTCCGCCATGTATGCATAATTTCAAATCAACCCAACAAATTATTACAAGCTTTCAGAAAAACAAACATTTGAACATCCAAAAAAACAGTATGGAGTAAATGCATTGGAGAGCTCTTTTATGGTCTATTATCAAATTAGGAATGTCCTTTAGAGAATTGCTATTATGAACCTGATTATTATTATTATTATTATTATTATTATTATTATTATTTTAGCCAGTTGACCTGATTGCCTTTGGGCTACTGGGAGACAATATGTACTTTATAAACATGTCTATTTGAAAAAGATAAATATACATATTCCGAAAGAATGGTTGATATCTTTATTCAACTAATGTTCCTGCTAACAAATAAGTGGCATGTCCTCCTATATCTTGAAAGTTTGATTAAACAACACCACATAAAAGGAAATACAACCAGAAAAGATCAAAGTCAAGCAAAAATAGTCCACAAAAGTCTGAGACCAGGGGAACTCATTTTACACAACCTGAGGTGGTTAACTGTCTGCCTGGGTTAGTAATTACCATTGTGACCTAAAGTTTGAAGGGTTCATGTCACATTGCCAATTTACTGTACTGAAGCACAGAACCACTAAAGCTCCCTTCTGGTAGGTGTACTCTTTTTGTGTTGCGGCTTTTGGCCTTTCCACTTATTGCTAAGAAACCATTCTCACCCAATAATCAGGCTTCAGCTGCCTGTATTTGAGGCCAGGCCTCTCATCTTGAGCTCTGCTGAAGAGCTGCTTTAATTAACCATCATGCCACAGATGTTATCGATTTTTTCAGTCTCTCTCTCAAATGTAGTAGGAACATCATTGCGTTGGAAGAAAGCCAAGACATGGGCTTGTTTGCTTTTTTCTTTTTCCTCTTTCTTTCACTCAAACTTTACTCATACAGCATACCTTATTAGTCTCAGGAACATAGAGTGCAATCCTGGATTAACTCAGAAAATATGAAATTGATTTCTGCCTTGTTGATCAGATCCTAATTTCAAATATAAAATCCCCATTCTTGAGGTAGCCTCTCTACATTTCTTAGAACAAATTCATTTTTGGTTACCAGGAATGTTAAGGTTGTTACACACACATAAGCAAAAAAAGTTAAAAAAATCTGCAAATTCCTTGTTCTTAGACAAGATTAAATAGAAATAATAGCTAATACACCAGAAAAGGTAAACAAAATGGGCCCTGCGCTATAGGCGCAGTGCTGCCGTACCTAGACCATAAACTGACAATAAAATGTCACAAAACTAGCTGATTGGTCACATTTAAGTAACCTTTTCTTGGCCCTAAATAAAGAGCTACCACTGTGCACACTGGGGCATGTATGTTTTTGTCATGTTTAATCAGAGGCTATATCTTACACAGCACTACAATACCACAATTGACTGCAGAGATGACGCATTTCTAAGGAAACCAGCAAAGTGAAATCAAAATGATTTTCAAAAGAATAAAAAGATCAGACAAATAATGTAATTAAATATGGGTGGATTTAGATAGTCTGATCACTGGTAGATTGTTATCAATTAGTACTCAATTATTGTGTTCACAAGGGCAACCAAGGGAGCACTTTATTTTATGCTGAGTATTTAACACATTTTATTCTATTTAATTAATGCCCAACAATGTAAAAGATCTTAAAGGCATTACTCAAAAATCAGAGTGTCTGCACAGCCCTAGTAATTACACCTGTTTCATATATACCTGACTTAATATTAAGAACTGTTGAGACACATCCCCAAATAGTGAGACAATATTGAGTCAAAGGGTGTCCACATACTTGTCGTAATGCTATTCTCAAATAGTACTGAATAATACAGGGACAATGTCCTGAGATTATGAAATCAGCAAGACTAGCCGGCCCTAAAATTACTGTGCTCAATGTAAGAGGGTCAATATGCTAAGAATCATCAGAATGCACAGGTCACAGAGCTTCTGGACAATGCATTATCTTGTCCTATTTTTACACATCTCAGTATTGAGCAACAGATGGTGTAAAATACATACTGTATGACAGGTTATAGCCTTTAAAAGCAGTGTGAAAGGTATTAGGCTTTTTTTTTTTTCTGCCGGAGTGTTTTGTGAAAGAGTCACTTTTGTGATTGCCTCTTCACTGTGCATGTTGGGTGGGATACACAATTCCATTTCTTATCAAACCAAAATTGGAATAATTCACCAGAAAAGGCGATTACAGGGCTGGCATCTGCTCCTATGTGACTCCAACTGCCCATTACTGTAACTTTCTTACAAAAAAACCCAAAACAAAACAAAAAGATAGATAACAGTAGACTGATTTATAGATAAATGAATTGAATTAGCATTGTATCTTTGCATCCATATGCATGTACTGTACAGTCAAGGCCTCTATATCATGCCATAAGAACACTTGATGTAAACCTGGGATTTAATCCAAAACAGGATATTTCATTATCATTGTAATTCTATGTAACTCAACTTGGAAAGCGGTCCAGTTACAGAAAGTAATTATTGTAACATACACTGCCTGGCCACTTTATTGGGATCTGTCTACTGGATTGGATGACATTGCAAAAAAGGACCTAGCAAAATATTAACAGTAACCAATAGGACGTTAAGTAGGCTGCACTGCACTAAAATGCTGCCTACAGTGACCACTTTTATATGGTCTCTTGAGAGGTTGTTAGAAGCCAATTTAATAGTGAATAAAATATTCATACATAGTATTTGGACAAAAAATAGAAACAACAGCATTGGCAGGTAAAAGGTTTTGAAGTGATGCTTAGTTTGTGTTTCTATCAAAGTACATGTGATCTAGTATAACCAAACATCTACTAACTGAGCATCTATCATGAGCCTGCTATCAAGTGTGTCAGATCTGTCATATGAGGTACTGCATCCATCAAAGTAAATGACTGTCCTGCGTGGTCTAGTCTTATTAAGGAATCGCAGCATGTATATGACAGCAGAGACATGTGTATTTGCTTTGTTCAATAATCTTAGCTCCTGCTCTTTCTCGGTATATTTCATTCTTTTGTGGTTGAGATGTCATGCATGTCCCCATTCCACTCTCTTGTTACGGCTCCAGACAGGGCTAGTTGAAGTAGACCAACAAAGGCCCACATTCTGTGCCCAATGCGTGACTGAGAAACAACAATGCAGGCCTCTTGATAAACCTCGGCATCAAGTGCTGGTTTGAACAGCTCTGACAGATCCTAGGGAAAAATAAAATTAGCCCCCAAACAGTTAATTATTAATCATCAGGAATTATAGAGCGCCCCCACCTGATACTAAATAGTTCCAGTTTCAAGAAAAGGAAAAAATAAGTAATTCTTGCAGATGGTGACATTCATAGGGAGGGGAATCAAATGCTGGAGAGCGGCTTTCAGCCTGTTGGGTGGCACTCATAGTCTCTCGGGTGAATGATGCCAGGAATGGAGTTCAGCAGGAGAGCTGAGTGTTTCAGGTGTGAGGCCTAACAGCTTGGAGAAGCAGAGAAAGATGGCTTGCTTATTTCTAATGCCGGGAAAAAACAAAAATCCTACTTCCGTCAAAAGCAGGTGCAGCCCTCTAAAAACAAAAGCCTGTACCACTGGGTCTTGATGCGAGTGTGATTTGTGTCTTCAGCTACACAGTACAGTTATACATACCGCAGAGTGTTTCAATTGTTTTGGGGGAATATGTGACTAATGATTACTGCCTCTAATTTCTTCAGGGAAGTTTGGGGTGGAAATCAATATTGAAGTCTTCTCCAGAAAGACCAATAATAGTCAGCACAGTTTAGACTATAACATCAGTTATGTTTGGTCATTTATATAGAGGTACCTACTAACCCAGCACCAACTATTAGCATTCAATCAAAGCTTGACAGCATGATAAAATAGTGCTATTGGGCTCTTTTCATGTTTACTCACATTTTTAACAGTGGATTAAGAAGTACATTAAAAAAAAAAAAAAAAAAAAAAAAAAAACACATTCAGCCTTATTGGAGTAATAGCAGTACCCTCCAAAATGGTTTCAAGACAGCTGTATTGGATAGAGAAAGTGAAGGGAACTCAACTATGTCCCAATTAGCGGTTGTTATACCTTCTAAGTTTGAAGTCAATATAAAAAATTGTCCAAGATAAAGTACAGTGCAGCTACAACAAATACGTCAAGCATCAAGTCATAAAAGATTTTTAGACACTATCCTGGAAACCTATTTCTGTCTCTGCTTTGCGAATGTACTGCTGAGTGCCTTTTAGCAATAGGCTGCCTACAGACATGCTGCGGGAAGGTTTATAATTTGATACCCTGCTGTACACTACAAATGACCCAAAGTGACCTCTTACTAAGATGACACGTTGCAGCCCTACGACCCTGGTAGACCTTTAGCATGCTTATTTAGGGTCTCAGGTCAAAGATGGGTAATATCTAAAACTTCTTTCTAATTAGTGTTTCATCTCTGTAATTTGACTTTTTGTCTGATTGGACTGTAATTAGGGATCATACTGATATTTGTACAGAGACTTTAAGAACAAGGAAATGAAAACCTGGAGTCATTTAGAAGTTCACAGCAAAAAGTAAAGACAGTTAGAGGCAACTATAAGGAAAGTAACCATTGGAGAAATTGAATTCAGAATGAGTGCAAACATAAGGAAAATAAATGAAAATCAATACATAGATACAATGGTGTCTAAAGCCATTTTCTTTAAGTAGCAGAAGGTTTGCGAGGTCTTCAGAGCTTCTTGTCTCTGGCTGTGTAAGTGTTCATTGTTTGGCACAGGACTAATAGAATTCTCTCCAGGAGGCCATCGTGTCTTTATTGAGCCTCTCATGGTTCTACAACATTCCTCTTTAAGTTGAATGTAGTATGTACATCAGGTTATTTTTTTATATAAACGCAATGGAATAAAATAAATGTGTTTTGACGCATAGGGCCCCATTAAGCAACAAGGGTAAACACACTTTTTTTTTCTGAAAATGAAAACAGAAAGACAACCCTCCCTCCCCTACAATTTTAATGGTTTTATACTAACCTGAAACTACACTAACCTAGTTGCAGCTGGGAAAAGACCTTCTTCTAGTTTATACTAACCCTAACCCTGTACTGTTCAAATTGCTGTAATCTTTGTTCTACTGTAGTCCAGTCTTTAATAAATGTATCAGTACATCTGTATAAGACTACTTTATTGCCAAACAATTATGAAACCCATTTCATTACAAGTTCTTTAACATGGCACTGTTCAAACAGAAGATTAAAAGTTAGTGTTTGATTCATTTTGACACAAGATACTGTAAATGTTATAGTAGAGTTATTCCTGTAACACAAGTAAAAAATTGTAAGAAACATTTGTATGTTAGACCTATTTCCACATTTAGAACTATCCCATTGTTACAATACACACTTTGGAAAGAGGTGTCTTATTTCTGTGAAGAGATTTAGGGAGGCTAATATACTGTAGGCTTACTTCTAGCTTTAAGACGGAATCAATATTTAAAATGTCTATCTGTATTCCACAACTTAATCTCAACCAAACTATTCAATCCGTTTCCCCAAATCATGCACCATACACATATATCACTTTAGTTATACCCTCACCTTGTATTAATTTGCACATCTCTCTCTCTCTCCAGCTATAGGAAATGTAATGTTAAAACTGGTCTAACTCTTGATTACAGTTAAAAATAAAACAATTTAATACAAAAAAAAAAAAACAAGGAAAAAAAAAGCAGAGGGTACAAGAAGCTTTCCACAGAACCTCTGCACATTTGGAACAGAGATGTGACCGCAGATCATGAGTTGGGAGGGGGGGACCTTGGGGAAAGTGGTAAACAGTGTGCAATGAACACTGTGGAAGCAGTTAATGCCTCATTGCGGGTGACATATTGCTGCTGATGAGTGTGGATGATGTGGGGTTTTCTGCTAAGTGCTTCATCAGTATCCTCCTCATGATCACCCTGCTTCGGCACGGCATGTGCCCTGACTTGATTGTAATTGCTTGAATCTGCTCCTGCTGTTCCAGAAGCACAGAGCAATCCAGGCAATAAAACAGGCAGATCAGTGCGAGTATTAACCCTCAAGGGCCCTGGCTGCCTAGAGGCGACTACGTCGTATGTTTCAGAAGAACATGTAGAATGGATTATAATGGGATATATTCTTTTTGTATTTCGGCATATTTAACTAGCAAAGGTCCTTGAGCTTTCCATCCCACTTTCTTTTCAAGGGCAGAGTGGAAAGACAGCAGTGGCATTAAAGTCTTGCATTAGAAAAATATCTCATGACATGCAACAGAATATAAAGATTTTTAAAAAAAAATCAAAAAAAAAAAAAAAAAAAGATTTTGCTTATAAAATCGTTAACTGTTCTTTTTTTCTTTTCACTTCTATGTGCACCAACCATAGTCTAATCTGAAAGGTATTTTCAATCCACTCTTTCGTATCAGACAGAGCATTTTAGTTCTCTTTGTCTGGATTTCAAAGCCACCTAATAACGTTTAAGAAGATTGTTTTAAATTAATTACACTAAAAGTTAATCCTCTACATGTAAAAATGATTCTAACAAAATATATTAATATTTAATCATCATACATACAATATATCTATAGATATTTATCCCATATATATATATATATATATATATATATATATATATATGAATAAAATTCTAACTGCCAGTCAGTGCCATTTTAACAGACATTTTAATATACAGCACATTTCACATTGTGCACCACTGTACTGAGATTATACATTAGTGGAGACGGGTTATTTGACCTTAAAGTCCAAGGTCATCCTCTTTCCACCTGTGCAAAACATTTGTAAAAAACTGAACAAATGACTTCCTCATACAAAGCAACTGCTACAGCTATTAGATTTTTCTTTTTTTTTTTTTTTTTAAATGATAGGATGCACAGGGGGAATTTTAGGGGCTACAGGTTATATGCTACAAACATCTTCAATAATAAGAATAATAATACTAAACAACACAATATAGCCAAGGGAACCAACAGGTGGTCTTTTCAGACGTTTAAGCCATAACATTTAGAACAAAAAAGCCACCTTAAATGTGTCAGAATCGAATGTTCTTCCGAATTTAAAGGCTGTTCACTTTCCTTTGTTCTCGAGCAAGATTCCGCCTTGTCCCTTATTGTTCAGGTACAAATGAGGAACATTCTTTTTTGACATGATGCCATAAATGAACAAGGACTGGGGCTGACAAGTCAGCAAGCTTTTGAGGCAGAGCCTGTTAAGAGCATAATTATCAAGGCTATAAATTTTTGTTCTCAATTAAATGATATAGTAGTAGAAGGGGCAAACAGGCATATGCAACCTTATGCAAAATAATAATAATAGAGACTGACATGGCTTTTTTTGGGAGCCTCAATTAAATCAGATGTCTTCATAATTTTATTATAATAATATGAACATACTGTACATATTTTCAGTTGTATTTTGAGAAGTGTACTTGCTGTAACATTTTCTACATTCGTCAACGACTGTCAATATCTGCCTGATATTCGATCAACAAATTGGTTGCAGATTGCATTTCTACATTGTCCCTTCAAATAACACACTACTATAGACAGTGGCAAGTAAAAAGGGTAACAGAAAATTAAGAAATGTAATTTAAGCAGAAGACAAATATGTAATTGTGATTATAGAAACGCTCAGGTAAGAATCGGTGGAGAAAAAAAAGATGTGCAATATTAGATTAAAGGGAGGTATGAAAAAAACTGAAGGTGGACAAAACACAGTCTAAACTGTTGGGTAGGATATAGTCAGGTTACACCTACAGGAGGCACAGATGAAAGTTAAACACTACAAAATGAAAATGGAAAGTACTGTAATTGTGTGGGTGAGTTTGCAGAAGATCAGAATTTAGGGTCATACAAGAAGCAAGTAGATCCCATCCAGGGGGGAAATGATGTACGAAAAAAAGGGATGATCTTTAGCAGGCCTTCTGATCTTCTCTTGTTCATTACAATTATTCTGTTTGAACAGTCTCATTTAGCTCCCAGGGCAATTGGTGGCAACTTACACTTGAACAAAATGCAAAAAGACAACCAATTTAAAAAGGTCATACTGTACGGTATAACACGCCAGTGATAGTTCATACATTCTGCATTCAGGTTTTAGCACAGTTCTAAACGAGGTCCTGATGGAATATCTGAAGAAATTCAACAAGGTCATCCATCTCCTCAGCACTACTGAAATTTGCCTATCTACAACTAGCTGCACAGATTCCACAGGCAGTACGTACTATAAATAAGTATTTCCAGGCAGAACACTGAATGACTGGCCTGCTGCCATTTTTTTTTTTTTTTTTTTAAATAATTTAATTGAGCTTGTACCACCATTGTTGTGCTAAAATGCCCCTCTCCTAAAATCATAGCATTATAATAATAAAAATATATGAAAAAAAAAAAAAAAAAAAAAATCAAAAAAAACAAAAAAAAAAAAAAAAAAAAAAAAAAAAAAAAAAAAAAAAAAAAAAAAAAAAAAAAAAAAAAAAAAAAAAAAAAAAAAAAAAAAAAAAAAAAAAAAAAAAAAAAAAAAAAAAAAAAAAAAAAAAAAAAAAAAAAAAAAAAAAAAAAAAAAAAAAAAAAAAAAAAAAAAAAAAAAAACGCAAGCAAAGGAAAAAAAAAAAAAAAACGATACACAGGGACTGGAACGATGCACTCCACAAATCAATTAGATTATCACATAAAACCTAAAATCTGAACAGATGTGCATGTGAGACTGCCAAGCTGGAAAGAATGCATTGTTCCTGTTATCAAACCATTTGCACATTTTAAGTAGGGTAATTCATACTTATTAACCTATATCATTGGATGGCTTGTAAACAATAGATCCCAGAAACAATGGCTCTTGGGTGTATTGTGCAAAGCACTGTTGATATGTACTTCACCCAGCTTTGTGCCAGCAATTGTTCAATGAAACTGTTTTACTGTTATTTACAAGATCACAATTCATGTAATTAACCACGCCCCCCCCCCCCCCAAAAAAGTACTCATAGGATCAATCATGACCACATTTTTTATAAATAAGGTGTCATTCAAAAGGAATATCTATTGCCATTTATGTTGTCACTTATTTTATAGTTTTCTAACAATTAACAAGCATGTGCAGCTTTGCTGGCAGCAATCCCATTAGGAGCCACTCTTATTCCCTAGGATTTATTGTAAAACTAACAATAATAAAATAAAAAGGACAACTCAAACTGCCGTTGCTGCTTTGCAAATAAACAATGTGCCACTTGATATCACATTATTGTACCTGCAATGAGTTCTCTTAACTAAAAAAAAAAATAATAATTATTATTATATGGATATGGTCATGTTCAAAAATAAATACACTTAAAAATCCAACAATTCTGAAAGCAGATTACAAGTAAAACCAGTACATTAAATATATTAAAATCAGTGAAATGCTTGCATCAACTAACACAGGAGTCAAAAAAAAAAAAAATTTTGCTGCTAAATAAAAAATAGCATTTTTGCCTAATTAACTAAACATAACTTATTTTATCAAATCGTTAGGATTTATCTACTATGTATTCCCAACATATAATACAAGTTATGCTTCCAGTAAAAGGTGAATTTTACCGTTAATTTAAACAATTAACTCTTTGCGTTCTTGCTCTCCGGGGTGCTGGCGTGCAGGCCTCCTTGGGCAGTGCAGGCTTGGCAGCCCTAGGTGGTGCAACCCCAGGCAGTGTGGGACAGGGCAGGAGGGGTCCCTCCGAAGGCAATGGCAGCAGCAGACCCTCGTAAGGTGACGGCAAGTGCTCACCCTCAGGAGGGGAGCCCCAGGCAATAAGGCAGCAGTGGGAGCTGCTGGTAGTTTCCCTCTGCTGGTGGAGGTGGAAACAGCAGGTAGTCTCCCTCTGCTGGTGGAGGCGGAAATAGTAGATAATCTTCCGTCAAGGCGCAGGGCGCTCATGCGCCTCCCTGTCTGGGTGCAGGGCGCTCGTGCTCCCCTTCTTCTGGGTGTCGGGCGCTCGTGCTCGCTCTCTCTTTCGCTATATTTACGTCTTTCTCCTAAGCTCTGCCTTTAACGCAGTGGGTCCTTTTATATTCTGTGGCTGGAGCCATAATGACCCATTAATCAAATAATTCTCATTAAGCCTCCAGGTCACTTTCCCACAAGATTTTAAGGAGGTGGATTTAACCCCATCCACACATTATAAGACCGTCTTTTTCACTGGTTTCAAGTAATAAATAACAATGATGGACGGTCTTCGTCCATCCCCACAAACACAATAGAACAATGACAATACAAATGAAAATAATAATCATACATAAATAAATACACACAAGGGGTGGGCACCCCGTCACAAGGCTGTTAATAATTTCTTATATTTACCAGCTTTAAAATGTCTAGGAGTCGATATAGGCGTTTTAAATTACTCTATGAGCATGCTGTCCCCAACACACAAATAACTATAGTTGCTCATATGGTATTCTATGCTACAGCGAAAGCCACAATTCCCTTTAATAGACAGTCTATTAGGGCTGTGTGACCTTGTAGTGCTGTCAATTTTGACCTCTAAGATAGTGTAATCTCTTATAATACCAGGCTTCTCAATGCTCATTCTATCAAATAGACAGAAAAGATACAATTTTAGCAGATCACGTGGGGTTTAGTTTTCTTGTTACTGAATAAGCTTTTCTTCATACTTAAAAAAAAAAAAACTATTAAACAAAATTTAAAAAATGTATAATATATATATATATATATATATATATATATATATATATATATATATATATATATACACACACATACATACACACACACACACACAGGCTCACCTGGTAGAAGCACAGTCGCGGGGTTAATCATACAGTGCAAGTTCACCTCCTGGCTGTGAAAAACTGGCAGGTCTTCACTGGGGACTCCGAATAGAGCATCAGATTGGCTCTGGTGCTTCAATGGGTTAGGGAGGTAAAACCAGCAGGGACTGTTTCTCCTCATCGCTCTACAGTGAACCCTGCTGGTCAGGCACCAAGTGAGCTCAGAGCAAACACCTGAAGAGCTGGCATTCGTCCCCAAGAGGTGGTAGCTCGCCGACATCTGATCTCGAGTTCCTGGGTGAAAAATGGAAGTTGGCTTGGTCATGGGATTGGAGGACGCCCACTGAATCTCCCAGGTCTCCTAAGCCATGTGGGAAATTGCTGCAGAGGGGGGAAAAGCAATTGGGCATTCCAAGTTTGGTGAAAAATGATAATTGGACATAATAAATAATACATAAAAAAAGACCACAAGAATAATATGTACCTTTAAGAAAATGTCCTGTGTCTATAACTGTTACAAAAGAGCATGGAATCTGTCTAGCTAACACAGTAAATTTGAGTTTAACCCTAATTTTACAATAAAAAGAGTTTCACATTTTTCTGTGAGATTGTAGGCATTCTTTATGATACTGGCTCAAAATAGGATGCAAATAGTAGCTGGAGTGATAACACACAATTGTATTATAGGCTACACATATTAAGTTCCTAAATTTACTAGTAAAACGTAAAAGCCAAGTGCAGATTGTTATTAAAACCCCTTCTAATTAGTACTGTTCTTTAACTGTTACATGTCAGTGTGGCAGGCTGGCGAGTGGACAGAGGCCCAGAGACAGACTGCAGTTCAAAAAAATATAATAATGATGTTTAAACACAAATAACCAAACAAAACATACAAAAATAAAGATTTCCAGGCTGGGCAATGCCTTCACTGGATTTAGAAAAATTTAGATAACCAAACAAAACCAACCTGCTTCCTCAGCTGCCTCCTCTCAAATGAGAAGCAGAGGCCTCCTTTTATGTCAGGTGGCTGGGCGCTGATTGATCGTTAATTAACCTAATCAACCCCAGCCACCTGAACATAATAAACCTAGGCAGGTAGGGGAAATTAACCCAATCCCTGCCAATTTAAAAAGGGCAGAGCTTTGCTCTGCCACACACCTCCCCCCATGTACAACGTACACTGGCCGCAATCGGCCAACTACCCCCTTCCCCCCACCCCCAAGAGTCCAATTATGTCCTTTGGGTGGGCTGTTATGGTGGGTGGTGGTGGGCGGGGTTGATGTCGGAGCCCCCAAGCCTTCTTTAGTTGAGGGGGCCCCGGATCTCCAAGGTAGTACGACGACGGCAGCCCGGCTCCCTCTGGTGGCGGAGGCGGCGGTGGCGGCCCGGCTCCCTCTGGTGGCGGAGGCGGCGGCCCGGCTCCCTCGGCAACCCTTGAAAACAAAAAGGAGACACCAGCAGTCCCAAGCGATGCGAAGCAGCAGGCAACCCCAGGCGATGCGAAGCAGCAGGCAACCCCAGGCGATGCGAATGTCCCTGAGCGGAGCGGGCGTGGTATCCCTGGGCGGTGCAAGGCAGGCATCCTTGGGCCATAGCTCCTCCCTCTCTGGCTCTGAGAGCGGCGGCAGCTCCTCCTCCCTCTCTGGCTCTGAGAGCGGCGGCAGCTCCTCCCCCCTCTCTGGCTCTGGGAGCGGCGGCAGCTCCTCCCCCCTCTCTGGCTCTGGGAGCGGCGGCAGCTCCTCCCCCCTCTCTGGCTCTGGGAGCGGCGGCAGCTCCTCCCCCCTCTCTGGCTCTGGGAGCGGCGGCAGCTCCTCCCCCCTCTCTGGCTCTGGGAGCGGCGGCAGCTCCTCCCCCCTCTCTGGCTCTGGGAGCGGCGGCAGCTCCTCCCCCTCTCTGGCTCTGGGAGCGGCGGCAGCTCCTCCCCCCTCTCTGGCTCTGGGAGCGGCGGCAGCTCCTCCTCCCTCTCTGGCTCTGGGAGCGGCGGCAGCTCCTTCTCCCTCTCTGGCTCTCGGGAAGGTGGCTCACCCCTCTCTGGCTCTCGGGAAGGTGGCTCACCCTTCTTTATTGGAGTGACCGGGGCATCTCCCATGTCTACCGCCAGGTAATTAACCACCATGAGGGCAACTTCTGGGAAGGACGCTGGGTGGTGTTGTTCCTCCCACTGTTCCCACCTCTCCCCATCTCGACGCCACAGCGTGTTGATAACTATGGGGAGATCGCGGACGAGGTCTGCCTCAGGGTGCATCAACCAGTCCCAGATCTCCTGGGACGGTGGTGAAGGTGGTGGTGCTGGAGGTAGATGGGTGACCCCTGATGCCCGGGGTGAATACTGCGCCTCTTCCTGGGCCTGGTTGTAGGGGCATCCACACCAGTTTGCCGGTGGCACATCTGGGCAAGACCGCCAACGATGGTCCTCCTTCCCGCACCAGGAACACCAAGGGAAGAGGCTGGCCAGGTCCTCCAGCGGTGGCTGCAACAGCTTACATTTCTTCAGCTGCTGCTTGTCCTGCCTTTTTTTTTTTAAATTATCCCAAAAATTCCAAAAAAAACAAAAAAACAAAAAAATAAAAATACTGCTCTGAGCCTCTAGGTGGCGCTATCCCACTTCTCACACCAAATGTGGCAGGCTGGCGAGTGTATAGAGGCCCAGAGACAGACTGCAGTTCAAAAAAATATATACTTTTATTATAAACACAAAATAAAAAGGCACAAGGGCAAAAATAATGATGTTTAAACATAAATAACCAAACAAAAAAAACTAAACTTACAAAAATAAAGATTTCCAGGCTGGGCAATGCCTTCAATGGATTTAGAAAAATTTAGACAACCAAACAAAACCAACCTGCTTCCTCAGCTCCCTCCTCTCAAATGAGAAGCAGAGGCCTCCTTTTATGTCGGGTGGCTTGGCGCTGATTGATCGTTAATTAACCTAATCAACTAATCAACCCCAACCACCTGAACATAATAAACCCAGGCAGGTAGGGGAAATTAACCCCATCCCTGCCAATTTAAAAAGGGCAGAGCTTTGCTCTGCCACAGTCAGTTATACTGTCATTTTGTAGAAGGACACTGTAATATAAATAGTAAAAAACAAGATATGTGGAACTGCTCTCTGCCAGGTTATAAGCCAAGATAATTTGAGGAAGGCAAAAGCAAACAGACAAGTTAATACATATGCTCATTTTTAACAGGTAACATACCTAGCTTTAATAATTGTATTACATCTCCATATATTTACAGTCTACTATATATATATATATATATATATATATATATATATATATATATATATATATATATATATATATATATATATATATAGTTATATTATTATGATCTGAAGGCTTCACAGTTTACTATACAGATATCTGTGCACATTTTTCTAAAATCATATATGAGTGTCTAACATAAACGAGGTATATACAGTGATCCCTCGATATTTCACAATTTAGTTAGGCAAGGATGACAGTATTGTATAGATTCTATATAAAAACAGACATTATAATACACTTGAGTACATGGAACAGCATTATGTAGCAAAGCTTACTTTAAAAAAAAGCTCAGAAAGTTCACTGGATAGAAAGAGGGTTACTTGTATCTACTGTCAAAGTGAGTTTCAGTATCACAAAAGTGCAATTGTCTGCTGTGCCACTTGAGTACTAAACATGCTTAATAATATTATTACTTAAATAGCAAATGAAAAACATCAGTTTATGAGTAAAATAAACTATAAATGAAACTGCGAATTTTAAATGCAGTAAGGTGAGTAATAAACAGACTCCACTGTGATTAGCAAGTGGTTCAAACAAGTTAGCAACAAATGCTGGATTGTAAATACATATAAAACTATAAAGATGGACCAACAAATAGGATCCAGAATCCAGAAATAGGAAAACAGGGTTTTTATGCTGGTTTGTTTTTTGGATGATGATAATAATAAATGCAATATTAGTGATAAAACAAACTTAAATGAGATGGATGCAGTAATCGTATCAATTAAATACACAATTAAAACCAAGATATAAGGAGATGAATGTGTTTAATCACTTGACAGCCCTAATCAATTACACACAAATATATAAGCGTGCACCCACACAAGCATGTATGTATATTTGTAGGTATGTAGATTTAAAAAAGACAAAACAATATTGTGTTCATGTGGTGGTTGGGGAAAAAAATCATAATCTTTTATTGTGCATTTGTCTTGAATTATTTTGCTTAAGTGGGGGAGTCAAGCTGCAAAAGGTTACAGTCTCCAAATTGGAAATGGCTTCACATGGGGAGCTCGTCAGTCTCCATGGGCAGAGACTCATTTACTTTCTTCAATAGCGTTGTCTTGAGCGCATTTATCTTCCCATCCAGCTCTGTCAGGGTGTAGGTCTGGAATATACAGAAGCAATTTAGAGTCAATCGCACAGACCTCTGAAGACGCAAAATGATGTGAAAAAAAAAAAAAAGTGTGCTCACCTGAGATGGCTGAGCCTTCTGCCTTTTATGTAAAAAGCTCTGGGGGATTAAAAAAAAAACATGACTTAAGAGTTACAAAAATCCGCCATTTACATGATAGCACTAAAAGCTATTGTAAATGTTACCATGGACACTGGGCTAATAATAATACTGGTCTCCATGTCTAGAACTACGATTCAGCAAAGTCATTTATAAATCACTAAATTAATAAATGATGGAATCTCAGAAGACATAGTAAGCTGGTTAAGTTATTGCATTCAACGAAACACTAACTAAATTAAGTCTTATGACTGTTCCTATAATATGCTTGCAAGTACACACACATGCAGAAAATCTAATGGAGATTTGAAATAGAAACAGAAGGCATGCAGGTAGCTGGGGCTTGGAGAGAATCAACACCAATACATGCCATAGGCTAAACTTACACGCTTGATAAATTATTTAGATTAAAGGTTAACAGATTGAACATTTGATTTCATCACTAACAACTTGAACCCATAATCTCCCATCCCTAGTATACTAGACTGCTATTATTTTATACTTGAAAATGCAATAATTCAAAATCAAACTGAAGTGTATATTTTGTTTTCAATTACTCACTAATAGAGATTAGACAAAGGGGGATTCAGAAGAGAAAATATCAGGCACTTTTTTACACAAAGAATTGTGAGGGTCTGGAACCAACTCTCCAGTAATATTGTTCAAGCTGGCACCCTGGGATCCTTCAAGAAGCTGCTTGATTAGATTCTGGGATCAATAAGCTACTAACAACCAAACGAGCAAATGGGCCGAATGGCCACCTCTCATTTGTAAACTTTCTTATGTTCTTAATGAGCTAATCAGAACAGAATGTTCTTGTTTTGCATTGTATCGTGATTATCTTCAAAGATTCCAGATGTTTTTCTCCCTCTATTAGCAGGTAAATTAATTCAGTGGGCTCAAAACAAATGCTGCTTATTTAAAGACAAACTTAACTCTCTCAGCCAAGGAAACAAAACGAGAGGCCTCTTCACATAAATGAAGTAATGGTTTACCCCTTGGCTACAAGCCTAAATAGAGTTACTTACCAGCCAAAATGTAGGTTTTGACCACAAGCATATCAGGATCCTTATATTGCTATGTGTCTTATGCTTACAAATGCTTAGCAATTCTTGAACACATGGAAATATAAGCAACTCTGCATCTGTGACTCCGTACTTTCTATACACAAAAGAATGTCCCAAGTCTGTTTGGTACCTCACCCTTACCACAATGTGCAATGCCCAGGAAGAGGGTCCCAAAAAGCCAAAAATGCAGAAACCAGCCAACTTCGGTACCCTGGACTACTGAATTACAAAGCTCTACAGCCAAGGTTTTTAATATGTTGTAGTTGCCCACCAGGGGGCAAGCAATCTCTTCCCCATTTCACAGGAAAGCAGCACCCCATGCTAGACTTCTCACCCCCAGCTAGTGGCAAAAAGCAAAAACATTTACCCATGAAGCAGGTAGATTGCAGTACTGCTCTTGATTGGAACCCACTATATTAAACATTAATATTTTTATATGGAGTGTACAGTGACACATTCGTGTTAAAATGACTAATTAACTGAATAGGCAACTCAATCAATGAAATCAGAGCCAATACATACATCCGATTGAAAATACTCTGGAGAAAGTCCTTCTAGCTCCAGAATTCTATCCTCCAAAATTTTAAGCCTCTGATAAATGTTTAAAGGGACTGGTCCACCTGGTCCAACAAAAAAAAATAATAGGTAAAACAAAGTAAAATATTAAGAACTGTATTTATAAGAAATACTGATAAGTGGACTGCAGTTTATAGGATTTACCAGTATGACAAATGTTGCCTTTGTTTACTGTAAAAATAAACAGATGACAAAACTGACCATAAATTTAAATACAATAGACAGCAGATTACTTGTTAAAAGACAGAGACAACTAGCTGAACAGAGAGAATACAAATGTTAGAAAAAATAAAACAATAATGTAAACTGACAAGGAGACAAAGTAATCCAGGAAGCAATAAATACAAACAGATTAAAATCTGAGCAACACAGGGGACTATCAAGATAGCGACAGAGTGAAAACAATAGCGATTACAAGCTGACACATAGGAGAAACTAGACAGGAAGCTTAGCTCGCAGGATGGGCAAACAGGAGGCAGGCAGGCAGCACATAGACAGACAAAGTACCTGTTGTTAACTTTAAATGAGCTTCTATGTTTTGAAGCCTTTCCTCAATAGCTGGACTCCCACAGTCTATGGGGACTGAGATGGGTTTCACACAAGGTTCTCCCCCTCTGTCTGGTCTGGTCTGAGGCCCGTATGTGTTTATGACTCTGGTCACTGGAACAGCACAAAACCGCTGAAAATATTAACTGAAACTTCCAAGGGCTGCATAGGTTAATTTAGCCCACTTCTGAAACTACAACTGAGTGATTTTTCTTATGGCATTGCAACATTTCTCTAGCAAGGGAAGCTGTACCTTGTGGGTAGGTATAATGGTATGAGATGGAGGCACAACACTGGTAATATTTTAATATCTTGACTTACAAATGGTATGAGAATTGTATGAGTCAATACAGACTGGAAGTATATTGTAAGGCCATGACGTACTACTCTGCTACAGTATCAGGAGTCAGGACAAGTGTCCAATACTATTTATTTTTTTATTTATTCATTTTTCAAATCCATTGCGTTTATTCAGTGTAACTATACTACAGTGAAACTCCATTCATCCACAAGCATGGGGAGATATAGGTCGACGGATGTGTGAAATCCGTGGATAAATTAGGTGTTATTCCGTGTACCTAGAATGCATGAATAAAAGAGAGAAACTAGCAATGTAAACCAAATTAGCATGTACAGGAGATGTATGCAATAAAATATATTAAAAGACAGAATAATGTTTTAAAATGAGTTTACTTTGACAGTGATACTCCTAGTAAAATCTTTTCAAAATGCGATGCACCCCCTACCCCGTTTTCCTAGCTTTTTTAGTTACATAAAAAAAAAAAAAAAAAAAAAAAAAAAAAAAAAAAAAAATGCTACAAAGCTGCAAGATCATGAGACATTTTAAGACAGGAATAAGTTAATCACAATGTCGTGTGGCTAGCAGCTAGAAATACCACAAGGTATTATCACTAATTTATTGCACACACTAATATTAAATAATGGTAGCTAAATGTTGCTAGTTTTCAAAGAAAAAAAAATTCTACAATTTTTTTTAACTAAATAAACAACTCTGCTATGTAATTTAAACTTGTCTTACATTTCAACAAAATACGTACCAAGTGTTTTTTTTTTTTTTTTTTTGTAACAGCTTTTTTAAACAATTCACTGCTGCAAGTCGTTCTTTTGAACCTTGACAAATCCATCATAGTCTTTCGTTGCAGTGAGGCAAAATATGTTTGCTGGGCTTCACAAAGTAACTGCCTCAAGAGAACTAATTTTATAGAATCCTTCTGCTGTTCCTACCAAGACTCTCTCGCATCTGCAGAACTGCTGTCTCGGCGTCGACCCCACAGCGTTTAGACTGATGCATGTGTCTGTGTGTGTGTGCGTGTGTGCACCGAGGGCACGAAGTCTACACTGGCAATAATGTACTGTATTTCAGAGATAAAACTCATGAGGGGATCGTGGATAAGGGAAGTCGCGGATGAACGGGAGTGGATAAATTAGGTTCTACTGTAATTAAACTAACATTAAATACATTTCTGACTTTACCAAATATATTACCACCATTACAAAGGTCTCACAATTTTCTTTAAGAAAAAAAAAAAAAAAAAAAACACATGAAATGTTCATACTGGATACTGCTCAGCCAATTGTGACAAAACCTGGCATTTCTTAGAGTAAGTTCTTGAGGGCAAGGGCCTACTTCACTATTTCTGACTGGTTAGATTAATGCATCGCCACATTTTATAAAACATCGGCATTGGTTAATAAACTCTCTCATATACTGTATATGTATATAACTTATGGAACAGCAGCATATTTAAGAAGGACATCAAAATACGGATTCATAAATAAATAAATAAATGATCACCCTTTGTTATGCAAGATGACAGCCAAATACAACAAACATTACTGTGATTATACAGAACCTGATTAAAATAACAAAGTTGAACAGTTACACAAATAGCTAAAGTGTATATTCAAATATTATATTGTATTTTGTCTGCATCTAATAAATATAGTGGCAAAAAATTACAAATCGGCTTTATTTAGTTCTATGGAAAAAGCTGTTGTGTTGAATTTCCCTGCCTGTTGCAGAAAATGATGATTACTGTATGCCGTAATGAGGATTACATAGCTACAGCAAATATAAGACAAAAATACCTTTTACATGGCTTCTGAATCCAGGGTAAGGAGTGAACACAGCATCGGTTCTGGCACAGCTGTTTTCTGCAAAAAAATAAAAAAAAACAGTTGTAAATTGGTAAAGTACACACTTGAAGTCAAAAGTTTACATAACCTAATGGAAATTTACAATTTCTCAAAATTCCTTAAAAACAAATAACTTTTGTAGCTGAGGGAAAAAAGTGACAAGAAATATAAGTCTTATTTATTTCAGCAATTTTTTTTTTGCAAAACTCAAAATGCTAATTCAAAAGTATTCACATCTTTTGATGCTAATAGTATTGTCTCCAGGTGCTAGAAATGTCAATATGATAATGCAGAACCAAATTCTAGAAAAGTCTAGAACATTCTTACGGAGTATAAAAGGGTTAGGCATAGGGTGATTGCTGTCAGTACCAAGAAGTTAACATGGGAAAAAGTAACGAGCTATCTGAAGAAAATGATTTATTGTCATAAACCTGCAGAAGGATACAAAAAAATTTCCAAGCATTTGAGTATCCCAATTTCAGCTCTTGTTTATATTATCAACAAGTACAAGACTGGTACTGTCACAATGCTCCTTCGGTCTGGAAGAAAGAAGGTTCTTTCACCAAGAAAAAGAAGAAGAATTGTGAGGAAGGTTAATAACAACTGACTACCAAAGACATTCACAGTGAATTGGCTGTAACTGGGACTGCGGTTTCCATTTTAACCAGAGGTCAAGTATTGCATGGAGAAGGTCTCAATGGTCGCAAGCCAAGGAAAAAGCCACTCTAAGGAAAACATCACAAGGACAATCGCTTAAAGTTTGAAAAACAGCATTTGAATGATGGATAGGAGTTCTGTCAATGGTTTTGTGGAGTGAAAAACACAAATTGAGCTGATTAGTCGTTACATTTGGAGAAAGTCTGGTGAGGTGTACAAAGAAATGAACACCATACCACCACCTACTGTCAAGCATGGATGTATCAATATCCTTCTATGGGGCTGTTTTTCCACTAATGGCACAGGAAATTGGGTTCCAATACATGGTAAAATGGATTCCATAGCATACCAGAAGATATTGGCCAATCATGTGAAACCCTCTGCTACAGAACTTGTTTTAAAGCGCAACTGGAGATTCCAACACAACAATGATCCAAAGCACACATCAAAATCTACTTCAGAATGGTTAAAGAAGAAAAAAATCAAGGGTCTGGAATGGGCTAATCACAGTAGCGATCTAAATCCGACTGAGAATCTTTTGTATGAGTTGAAGAAGGCTGTGCACAAGAGAAGTCCTCGGAATTTGAACGAAATGGAACTATTTCGCATTGAAAAATTGTCAAAAATCACTAAAGTATCATGCCAAAAGCTCATTGACAAATATCTTCATCATTTATTATCGAGGTTATTATCGCTAAAGGTGCCTCAGCTAGCTATTAATTTAATTTTCCTTGTCAGGGTATGAATACTTTTGAATTAGCATTTTTTGAGTTTTGCAAAAAAAAAAAATTGCTGAAATAAATAATTGTACTTAATAAATCTATTTCTTGCAACTTTTTTTCTTCATCCACAAAAGCAAAATCTTTTGCAGCAAAAGTTTTTTCCTATAATTATTTGTTTCCGAGAAAGTTCTAGAAATTATAAATTCCCATTGGAGTATGTAAACTTTTGACTACACCTGTATGGTCACAGGGTCAAACCTAGACAGATTACATTGGTGAAGGAACTGTCTTGGTCTCTGATACTCCTGTGGACTTAAAACTACCTGCTTTGTGGAAACTTTGACATTACTTGTTAAAGTGAACAAGAAACACATTACTTTACCTTTGCTGTATCGCATCTCCCTCATGCAACAATTCTGGTGCAATTCTGTTGCACTGTTGGTTCTTGAGTAAAAATTGAGAAATGTATTCCCTAGGTGACTTACCTGATTGTCAAAAAAATGATTATGTTAAAAATATATATATATATATATTCCTTCCATATGGACAACACACGATACAGCAAAGATAAAGCAATGTATTTCTTATTCTGCAACATTTGAATATCTACTGGTTTAGTTATGAACTTTTATAAAACTTTTCAAGCATCACTGACAATTATATATAGCAAATCAGTTAGGCTATTCTACAGGAATATCTTAAATGCATTACTGATTAATAAATACCTTGTGCGAGATTTTTAAAAAAACTCTGACAAAAAAAAAAACTTCCGAAGTATGATGACAAACAACTAAAATCTTTACCTTGATTACAGCTTATAACATTGCAGAATTCTCTGACATTATTTTCATTGATCTCTCCCTGCTTTCTTTCAATGAATGCTGCTATCCTTCTATCAATCTGTGAAAATAAATTCAAGCATATTATATCATTGTATTTAGTCGATAGTTCCAATGTGAAGTTTCCCCCTACAGCCTCATGCAGAGGTATTGAGTTTGTTGAAAATCTAACACATTTTCACTATCCAAACAAACTTCTCTGTATTGTTATTATACTTTTGGTTTATTTCCACAGAACAAATAATTCTGAAGTGAACCAGATGTCTTAGTTTGTTATATTGCCGATCAAGATTCAGGAGGCAGTTCACCCAAATTAAAGCTCTGAATGAAATAAATAAAATCATTTGCACCATCTTTCACACTCATGAAACTTAAAACTACCTGCTTCGTAAAAATTCTGAAAAACATGCCTTACTGAAATTGGAGTTGCCTATGGAATTGACTGAATTGGTAGAATTATTTACTGCAAGTTTTGTAGCTCAAACAAAAACACTTACACAAAACATAGCCACTTGCCTCACTAGTTTAACTACCATACTCAATGTTGTCTAAAATTCCCCAAGCAGAGAAAAGCAACAGCAGATATCTTACTTCGGAATTTCCAGCCTTGATCTGGACTATACTGTCGTCAATACGGAGCTTGGACTCCTCTTGACCTGCTTTCATCCTCCCATTTAACTGTGAGTTATCTGCAAGGCCTTTATCTGTGTTTAACTTGCCACTGGTGCCATCTGTTTTTCCTGTTTCAGTGTTATCTTTCACCATAAACTTGAGTTTTTCTGAAACAGACTTAAGAAAGAAAAGGAGGGGGAAAGAATGTACACAGCCTACAGGCACGCAAACTGTCTGACAATCACAGATACAGTATAAGGATCACTAAACAGTGAGGGGTGAACAATCATAGTGCTTTTGTTACACAATGGTAGTCTGTCCATCAGAATAAGCCTTTTTTTTAATATAAAGACAAACCAACGATGAATTTAGTAGCCTGTCAATCCACTTTTTTTTTTTTTTTTTAATTAAATATTTGTCTATCATAGAGCTGTACAACTTGAAGACCAGTGAATCAGAAACAGATATTCAGATTATTTACTGTAAAAATGACAGGATAGGCTGCATGTAGATGGTGGATTAAGCAGCAAAGCATTTAGGACAAGTTTAATCAAAGTGCAACATAAAATGATACTAGTTTGGCTGCATTTTGGAATGCAAACACAATTCCCATGTCCAGCAGAGTGAGGCCACTAGTGGTTGGCTTTTAAACAGAAAAAGGTCAGATTCTAGATTTGATTTTTTAAAGTTTTTTTTTTTTTTTTTTTTATATAACTTGCTACATATAGATGTACAGATATATTGAGTTCCAGATAGGGGATAAACACATAAATTAACAGGTGCAGCCTGGAGTTTAAAACTTAATCCTATAATCCCAGTTAGACAGGGGGTATTTAAAACAAAACCAAGAAATCCAATCTGGTATAAATTATGCTGTATTTACCCTCAAAAATAGCACCGCGTTAAATATACCTGCAAAATCAATATGTGCTGCTGCACCGAGCTGTATAAATCTTCTGGTTGAAGGGTCGACAGGCTCTGGAGCTTACTTGGATCGGCATCAATTTTCAGCACATCAGCTCCTAAATTAAGCTGCAAAAAAGAGATAAGCACCATCACCTACACTATCGTTATTGTTCTTAGCTACAGCAGATCGTTTGGTTAGTATTTAGCACCTCAGAGTGGCAGTTCTAATGATGTTTTCTAGACGCAGCTGAAGAGCAGTACTTTAATACAATTTTCTATTAAAATGTAGATTTTGTAGAAACCCTGAAAATCATTGCCCATGTACTCTCGGAATATGTGAAAAGCCTGTCAAGATGGATTGATTTACATTTTGTCAATACTGACCCTCTCTCACACCAAAATGGTGATGGAAATTAGTATCTGATACATACCTCTTTCTGTAAAGGGTATTTACTGTTACTATTGGATTAGAAACCATTTTCAAGATCAGATTACCTTTAATAACAAAAACAAAAAAATAATCTCTGCATAGTCAAAAGGAACTGTCTAATTTAGTTTGTAAGCAGTATAGTAGTGTTAGGCTGCCTAAACAAAATACAAATAATAATAATAATAATAATAATAATAATAATAAATAATAATAATAATAATAATAATATGAAGCACCAGAGCAAAATGTCCAACTTTGCTCATCCATTTTCCACGTACATAATCTATTGGTTTGTACTATGATCTACACCAACATCATCATAGCAACTCATAACAAATTTAAATCAAATCAGACAAGCTTCACCCACTCATGTGCCAATATTGTACTACAGCAAAACAATGCAATGCATTGTAATGAACTGTAAGGATACTAATCCAATATTATTTTCTGGAGACATATATCAGTGGTGTATAGAGGGAAGCTTTTGCACTGAACAGAAGGGTCATTCCAGCTGAAGTGGACCAAATTCTGGGGCGGTGTTTTCTCCATTTGTGGTTGATGAGAATGAGGAGAAAGTGTCTCAAGCTGGTACAAAAATTGAAATTTTAATTCACCATGACCTACTTTTTCACCCAAAATAAAATGTTTATTATTTATAAGCCCCCCCCTTTACAATTAAAATGAATAACTGATGCTAAGTTTTGTGAAATATGTATGACTTACATTAAATCAATATAATTAGTATTTGTTACTTTTTAAATGTTTAATTTATCCTAATAAATGCTGTTGAGGATAATATGACATTGCACATCATATGTACACTGCCTATATGCCCCTTGGAAAAATAATGTTTTTTTAATCAACGAAACCCTCAATCAATATGTGCAATGCCTGCTATTCAGATTTCATATACATACATATCATGCAACGTTTTTTTTTTCTTTTTCTTTTGTAATGTTTGAACTTGTCTTATCTTCCAACTGTGTACAAATATTTTAATTAATTTAAAAGTATTTTATAAATACATTTGAGTACTGGTACAAATTAGCCAATATTTTGACATACCTCGTTTCCACCACGAACAAATATGTTTCTTCTGACCTAAACACATATTCTTTTTTTTTTTTTTTGTTATTTTGTTAATTAAATTAGCTGGAACATGCTTTGACTTCCTGAAATAACACTGTAGGGTGTTAATGCCATAAATTTCAATTTAGGCGTCATGAAGTTTGTTTAAAAGGTGATAATTGCAAGAGGAAT
Source organism: Polyodon spathula (assembly GCF_017654505.1). Classification (NCBI taxonomy): domain Eukaryota; kingdom Metazoa; phylum Chordata; class Actinopteri; order Acipenseriformes; family Polyodontidae; genus Polyodon; species Polyodon spathula. The sequence goes on from NC_054545.1 coordinate 12,558,034, forward strand.
AAAGATGTTTTGTCAGGGCAGTACTTGGTAAAAGCGTAACGTATCAACATTGTCCTTCTTACTCACATGTAGTAAACAGTGATTAAGACTTCATTCCGAGTCTGCATGCTATTAGGTGTATTATTTTTATTAAATCTTATGTGCAACAAACAGACACAATATACCCATGCCGTGTATAACTTAAGTATAGCCATGTTTCTGTTCAACGATCTCAGATACGGTACTTAATACTAAAATTATTACCGCATTAGCGACAAGTTTACTGAAACTTATACTGCCGATTTATATATGTCATACACTCATAACATTTACAGATCAATGTTTAATCTGTGAAATGATAAAAACAAGTATGTAACTTACAGCACTTTACAATCTATGTATTATTATCAATGGTTTCGGGTATTTTAGTATTAATTCCCCACACCAACCTTTGTACTAAACTGTATGAATGAGTTGAGAATTACACACACAGCGTTTCTTGGACCTATGCTGCTGTCTTCATTTTCAATATTTGTTACATTTTCACTCCCTTTACCCAGCTTCTCTCTGCACGTCTCCATGGGGCCAGCCATGACACTCTTCATCTCTTCATATCTCTCTCTCTGTCTCTCTCTCTCGGACGCCGATACAGTTGATTCGTTGTTTTCACGTCGCCTTTGTATGACAAAACCTTGAGGTCAGCTCTTATTGGTTGAAAAGTACTGGCGGTATTACATTGATACAATCGGTGGGTTTTGTTTTGACAATAACATGCGTCTGTTTGCCGAATTGCCGAGGGGAATAGTGCATTTATATATATATTATATATATATATATATATATATATATATATATATATATATATATATATATATATATATAATTACGACATATATAATTTAAATATTTATAATAAAAATATTTATAACAACAAATAAGAGACTGTATTTTTTATTTTATTCTCTGAAATAAAATCGAGACCCAGTATCTGTACATATATACATACAATCTGACAGTATACATACTGCAAGTCAGAATTTTATATAGAACATACGGGTATTGGATTGAAGATTTACTGCACAAATATCAGCTCTGTGGATGCCATACAATGTCCATCCTTTGATGTTATTATTATTATTATATTATTATTATTATTATTATTATTATTATTATGATGATGATTATGATTATGATTATGAACCAGTGACAATCAAATGTGATTGCCAGGGCAGTACAGCGTATGAAAGTGCATTGCTTGATTCACGCGCAAATCTTTATGGGCACGTTTTTATTCTATCCCTCTCAGTTGAACAACATTCAGCTAATATAAACGGATCCCATACAACGCGACATCTAAAACAATATACTAACTGATACTACTGTGTGTCTATTTTGTTCCTTTTTACACTACCTTAATAACATGTGTTACTTTGCACATTATTTGAGTTGCCTGAGGAGCCTTTTAATTAGATCCCTCTCTGTTTCTCTTGAATACACTTGGTTGTGGAAACTCCTTAACAAACATTTCAGCCCGCACCCATCCTGATAAGCTATTCAGCAAAGGCAAGTATAAGATCAACAATGTCTTGTTAGCAAAATAAATATCTTCTGCATCCTCACTGATAACCAACATGAGTGGTGAGTTTGATCACCTATGAGATTATGGGCCAGATTTACTTAGCTTTTACTCCAGTTTATGGTGTTTCTATAGAAGCATCTTACACTTGGTGCTGTTTATGATTTCCAATATTAAAATGGACACTTTAATGAAGGAGGAATGGAAAATCAATTGGATGAATGTAGTCAATCTGTAAAATGTTCATAAGTACTGAGCACTAAAGTTAACTATGTATTCATATACCAGGCATTACTGTGACAAGTTTTTTCACAAAGTCGCGATAGTGTGCCTCAACTATTTGTTTCAAGCATTGGGTACAGTGGTGAGTTGGTATTCATTTTCATTGGATTCTTGGTTTATGAGGTTACCTGCCACCTAGAAACTCGGTCTGTGGCTGTGCTAAATTCTTTCAAAACTGTGGACCTGTTTAGGAAAACGAACTCAAATCAACACAACACATACCAGTAAACCCGCCCCAATTTTAGATATGCTCATGTCCTTCATAGTTCCTGAATAGCACTAGGGCTATTGTAGTTCAAGATTACCGAAGGGCATTGTCAGTTCATTTTAGTAGGGTTTTCTTTTTCCAAAGCTACAAAGTGTCTTTTTGCAGTTACTGAAATATTAAGTTATTATTTTACTTTTACTGTTGGCTGTTTGACTAACATGATTTTGTGATATACCGGTATGTAATAATAATGCTCTTAACCCTCTTTCTTATCAAAACCTCAATGGTGACCAAAATCCAGTTAATGGACCTGGGGGATTGACAAAATTGTATCTGGTATATTTACTGGTAGCAGGTAGCAACAATTTAAATCCAATTCTAGCATTAGTAATTTGTCATGCGTTATAATGTAACATCTAAGAGGTAAGGACTAGACGAATTGTACATAATAACTCAGCCCTTTCAATATAGCAGACACATTATTTCAGGAGGAGGTCTTCATTGTAAAGAAACCATGAAGTTCTGTTTCTGGGAATGAATAAAATAATCACTGTTCACAGAAGATCTTTTCCAGCCCTGATATGAATTATGAAGCAGTTGTGGAGCAGTGTTATGGTAATACGCCTCAACCAGAAACAGATTCCTCTTTCTTTTCTTTTTTTGTTTGTTACTAGTTTTGTAACATAAGCAATTGTATTGCTCCTTTCACAAAAAGTGTATTTTGGTGTAAAGATCTTGATACATCTAACCCTGTGTGTTTTGTTTGAGATTTGATCGAAACAGCTGCAAATCTGGCCTTTGAGAAATGTAAAATTTATGTACTAAAGTTATTAAAAATTGGGCATCAAAGAGTGCATGTGAGTCTATTTTGTGTATGGTCATTGAGTTGCGATTTAATGTTTTAAAGAGCACATTGGATTTAGTCTTGTCTATATAAATTGAATTGACCCTTTATGTCTAAGCCATAACAATATTTGCTGCAGATTTTTCATATTTTTTTTTTTTTTAAAGATACTTTGAATCAAGGATATTCATGTTGTGGAGTGTAGAAAACGTAGCTGTTGCAGGATTAAGGTGCAAGAGAATCAAGGACACAGGCTTATTAGATAAAATCTGCAATGAATAACCTCAAAACTGCAGCTATCTTTGTTTTCGTTTAAAAGCTGCTCATGGACTAATTTTTCATGTTTATTGCTTTCAATCAGCCTTTCTTCTTATTTTTTTAAATTATTCTCCTATGTAAGTTGTTTAGATCCACTTGGTGTCATTTCCAGAATTAGAAATCTCATCCTAGTCACTTCAATAGAGCTCTTAAAATCATGTCTGAACACATAAGTATATCATGTACACCAGAGTGTGTTAATGGGAGATTTAGTCAGATTATATATATAATTATATATATATATATATATATATATATATATATATATATATATATATATATATATATATATATATATATATATATATATATATATATATATATATTAGGCATCCATTTTTCTGAATTTATTCAATGCCAGTTCATTATCTTTATAGTTTTCACTGAATTTTCCACAGTGTTCTTGTTTCCAAACAGCCAAAATGTATTTATGGTCAGAATCTACCCACTTTGTGAAATTATAGGGGTGATCTGTGGGAGAAAAAAAAAGAACTTTATTTGGTCCAAGGTTTACATGCCCATGAGCTTTTTGAAATTCTAGAAATTACACAATATAAAGTCAATATTGAGACATTTCAATGTCCAGCCTATGTTTTAATTGTAATTATTAAAATGATCACAGATATAGGAGATCGCCTTTATACCAAATAAATACTCCTATTTAAAAAACAATGTTAAATCCCAGGATCTAGATCTGTATAGAAACAATTCTGTAGAAAGGTTATTCATACTGTAAATTAGTAAACCAAATGTATTAAAAGGTTATAATTTTGAAGTAACAGATAATATGAAGCTGTGGTACAAAACACTGATGATGAGAATATAAATAGATTAATGACTTAAACACTGCAACAGACATGGTAACAAAAACTGTTACAGTTTAAATAATGGGTCACATCTAAGTGAAGGTTTATGCTTGCATCATTATATCATAATCTGTGCCAGTTATTTTTTTTCTCCAAAAAGGTGACGAAGTATTCTTGATAGTGTTCAAATCTACTAGAAAATGAAGAGGCAAGGGGAACTAATTGGCAACCGCCTGGTTGTTAACAAATCCAATGCTTTTTTGTGTGCCTGCAATTGTCCTCTGCGTGTTTCCCCTATCCTGGGAGATAGATATTTAGCAGGCCTCAATAGACTGCTCCTTTCCCAGGTATTTTCCTCATAGCTTTCCCTTTAGACATGAATGTGAAAAGGGGGTACGTTGCTTAAAGACACCTGTGTTGTGTAGCTTCGTGAGGCAGCTGTCTGTGTGAATGCCTGATTTTTTTTTTTTTTTTTTTTTTTGTGTATGTGTGTGTGTGTTAACATGCTTTGTCAGATATTGGCAGAATCTGTTCTCTCTTCCTTTGCCTTTTCAACAAGAAAGCATTGACAGGCTAGCTACCCATTTATAAAAATGTTGTCCATCAAACTAGGGAATAAGGAAAAGACAATGGCGTGCTTCTGTGGCCGTTGACTGTGGGAAACTTTTCCCTGGCTATTCAGACCATTTTTTTTTTATATAGCAAAGGGAGGCTGATGAGGGTAACAATAAAGTACGATTAGGGAAGAACAACTTTACAATTGAACTCGATAATGCACTATGCTAGAGTTAATATTTTTTTTAGGAATTCAAATAGGTTTTGCTGTGTGGTATTCAGCAGGGGTGCTTGTACACTTATAATTTTTTCACACTGTGCCTAATTCCTAACCTCCCCGGGAAAAATGGAAATGCTTCCAAAGCTTCCAGACAATTCCATTATTTTTTTTTTAGGTAGAACAGAACATTCCCACACAAGTCACCTAACCTGCAGTGCAGGTGTCAGGCCTCAGACTTTCTCAAAGAAGTGCCTTTTTCAGCAGGGATTACATTACTTACTTAGAGAGCAAGAGAAAAAAAAAGCTTCTACATTGAAGTTAATATCTACCCACTCCATATGCATAAACCACACAATGGATACAATATTTTTGTCTTTATATTGACATTATTTGATGATCATAATTACTTATTATTTAAGTGCTGGCAACAATGCGTATTTTTTATTAGTTAGTGTTTACTTTTTGCATACTAATCTAGGGCCTGATTTTCAGAACTTGGTAAGTGGATTTTAGTAAATGTCCTCACTGTGGCCTTTCAACGTGTGGTGTTCTGTGTTGCACATGTGAGTTGTTGAAGTAAATATGTGCAAACTAGCTTACTTAGTTTCAAATGGGAGATTTACTCAAGTTACAAAGCTTTGTTATTCTGGCACTTAATGTGGTCGACAATTAAAACTGGTTAATGAGAAAACATTTGAAAAATAAAGGTAGGGAAATGCACAGTGCTTGTGTAAGAATATGCAACCTTATACAGATAGGGAAATGAAGTGGAACAGGAGCCCCCACAGAGGCACTCTACTAACTCAGGCTTTAGAAAGCTCGTATGAGCCAGTGGTAGCACACAGGCACACACTGAATGTACCAGAGAGCATTGTAGAGCCCTCACCCTTTCTCCGGGTCGGGCTCCTTGGGTTTGTCTAAGTGTCAGCGGCTGGTAAAATAGTTAACTGACGGAGAGCTGAACTCCTCAGTCACATTTGGCAGATGTCACTGGCTGTTGTTGGGATCTTAGAGCCTGTCAATGCCCTAAAAGACCATCATTTTTTGATGGTCTTCTGACAAAGGCTAATGTAAACTTGTGAAGATAAAGGCTAATCGTGGCAGCTCTCTTGGGGTGCACATCAGCCACCTGCAGAAATCCAAAGGCTCTCTTATTTTCCTTTCTGTTCTATTTGTGGACAAAAAAAAAAAAAAAAAAAGACCTCCAGCGTTGAAGTCAGTCATTTAGCCTGGACAAGATGGCCCTTTTCCAGTGCATATCTACAACATACAAAAAAAAACCCAAAACGTTATCTTTACACTGCCATCATTTTTTGAGTTTTACAATTTTGCTCCTTTCCTCGCCATAAGTCACCTTTAGCACCATAACTTAATTTGCTTGCAGATTGAGGCAAGACTGAAGCAGCTGAGAGGATTCCCACCTAGGCTCTGTTCCTTTTCTAGACTAGGTTAGGCAGTCTGCAGCTTTATTAGAGGTAGCTGTTATATTGACTTGCCCCTCAATGGACAGGCTGGATGTTGATGTGCTAACAGACCCTGGTGGAAAAAGGCCAGGCCTGGCGAGAAGGAGCTGCCTGTATCACTGCCAGTGTACTGTGTCAAGCCTCCACGTGCTCCGACCAGTGCTCTTGTGACTGCATGACTCATCCTGTACACTTTGTAGTTTTGCCTTTACCAGATGAGCCAGTGCAACTGCTTTCCACCACTTTCCACCCATCTCGCATGAGGGGCAGGTGCCATACAAAATGTCTTCAAAAGTGAAAAAAAAATCAGCTCTATACTGTAGGCGTGTCCTGTGAAATGTTATCAATATTTTGAATAAAAAAACATCTCCTTTCTGGGCTGCAGAAAGTGGATTTCATATTGATCTGGTTGCAAGAGCATTGGGAGAAATCTCCATCTGGTTTTTGGTTTTTGTCATATACTGTTCAGCATGGTTTACTGAGACATGGCAGTTACAGGTGCTTAGACCCCGGCGCTGCCACTAGTCGTATTTGGGCAACGCCAGGCTAAGTTGTGAACTTTGCAAAGATTTTAACCGACCCTGACTGAGTGCTGCAACTGGTTGCTAGGGTGACCACCTCTTCCCAGCTTCTGCTAACATTATATCGGTTGACTTTTTGTTGTGTGTAACTGTACCTTCACTTTGCACTGAAAGATTTCCCTGAAACATGACTTGCTGTGTTTATGTATTCCTACTATTGATAGCTGTTGATTTTACTGCAGGCAAGGGTCACAATACAAATCAGACTTTTATTTAAGTATGTTGTCTGGATAAACTGATGTACTCTATGATATTGATTAAGATATGCTTTTTCAGATTTCATGAGTTTGGGGCTAAAGATGTATAGATAAAAAACAATAACAGTTCATATACTGTTTGTAATCTCCGGATTGATTTTAAAACGCTTAACAACCATTTTAGACAGTACATCTCAGAACCGGTGTGTGGTTATTTTTTTCATATTGTAATTGCATACAGTTCAGGTTATTTTGGTGTGCACTTTAAATATATAGTAAACACTTTTTCAGCATAACGATGAAAACAAATATAATAACAATGTTTTAGTGTGCAATGCAATCCTTTATGTACAGTGCAACAGATATCACAGAGCAAGACCAGGCTAGCCAAAAACTTAGGTCAATGATTTACCCCTTGCTAGTCATTATGTGGACACAAGTAGAAAATGATTCAAATAACTAAAATGATTCATAGCACATTCATATTGTGTTGCGCTGTTTATCTTTTTGTTGCATTGTCACATCTAAGTTGAAAAAGTTCAGTTGAAAACCGTCATCTAAATTAAAGTTGCATTTTTTTTTCCAGCTAGTCAGCTTAGCCAGTTACAGTTTCTTCAAGTCAGTCACAAATTTGAATTCAACTGACTCCTGGCTCTACAGGTGTCGTCTGGATTTCCAGCTTTCCCAATTCAACAGGCTATGAGTATATTGCTTTTTTATGGTTTATTTGGTTAATTTTCAGGTGTTGGCAATAATAGAAAAAAATTAATTTTCTGTTCAGTCACAGTGGAAATGAAGGTCAACCACTACTATAGGGCATTGTTATCGGCACACAGCAGGAAAGCATTTGTGAATGCACAGTAGATATTTCCCCAACAAGGTAGCAGATTTAAGATCCAATTAAGAAACCTCTTGTGAATTCAAAACTATTATCACATTATAATGTGATCAGAGAACCATTAATTACCAGCGAGAAGATTTCATATCTTTGTATCTCCTTTTTTCATAGACTTTTCTAGACATGACAGTGAGATACATTACTGGCTGATTTAAAAGATTCACCTATTTGAACCCAATAATGAAAGAGGAGAATCAATGATAAAGACATTCTTTTAACTATGGCCTTTATTACATTTCAGAATATGATTAGCCTGATACCTTTTTAAACACAAACAATCTCGAAAAATATCAAATAAAAATGTATGAGATGGAAAACACCTCCTCTCTATTATGTTGATCACTTTCAAGCTTATATGATGATATGTAAAGTCATGGTTCGCATTCAGGATATATCACTGAATTACTTTTGTTCTAGCTTCGACCTTATGATGCAAATGCATTGTTGACTGCTTTTGTTGGTTCAGCATTGCACCACCTCTTTTCATCTAACTTCAAAACCCTCAATCGGAATTTTAGCACTAATACACTGAAGTGTTTGTCTCCTTGACTCAGTTTCTAAAAGTTTAGTTGACTGAGGGTATTTACCTACAACAACACAAGATCCTCTCATCATGAAAAAAAAGATACTTGAAACAATGCAGATTACCAAGTTACTGATACCAGAAAACGAGACCCAGCCTGGACCCATCAGACTGCTGACAGACTACTTTCCTTGCTAACTCTGTGTGAGCACAACGGTCTCCCCATGTCCTGGCCCAGATCAGGGACTTGACTCAAGTAGGATTGAACTATGATCGCATGGCTCACCCTGAACTCCAAAAGGCAGTACTTTACCTAGGCAACTAATGAAACATACAAAGGCACTGGCTATGATGATACAGGCTTTACCTCGATGCTCTGCAAGCACATATCAATCCTGCTCTGTACAACTCCTGGGTTTTTCTCAAGAGTCTTTTAAATAGTACTGAATGATGTGCCTTAGTTGATTAACATCTCAAACCCAGGCCTCCAGAGATTAATAGACACAGAACTACAGCATTTAGTGTACCTAGCATTTCAGCCATACTTTCATTTATTTTGAAAGACCTTTCAGTGAATTACACAAGACCTTCAAAGCATGGTTTAAAAGGGCAAGCATTAGGAAGCTGAAGGTGAAAGCCTCCTTATACATAAATGTATATCTCTACATAGTATAGTTGTTACAGAGGAAGCATCTGATAAGCTTTTAAATAAAAACATTCTAAAATAATACAGTTCTCATAATCATAAGCATGATAACAATTTGCTAAACTGTGCATTAATTACCAAGCAATGGCAGGGCAAGATACAGTAACTACAGCAGGCAAACATGGCAGCCATTTCACGCCCAGCAGTGGTCCTACATTCACCTGGGATTTCTTTATCTACTATGCATGTGGATTTGTGACAGGATTGTGAGATTTTCAGGAAAGAAAAACACAAATAGGTGATGAAATGTTCAAGTAGTAAATGGGACAAATGGGACTTTTAAAAAAATATATATATAAAAAAGTAAGTGGAATTCATGTATTTGCTTATAGGTGGATACAGTAAATACACCCTGTCTTTTAGCTCTTTCAATATTAGTTTAGACTGGTGTCAGTGTTTGGTCAGACCAAGTCATTTGAGAAGGAATTTGAACGGTATAAGATGAAAGTAACCTTAAGTACTGTTTAACACTTCTGAGACCATGAAAATGCAGGCTGGTTTTGTGGCCAACGGTAGACAATAGGCAGTGCTGTTGTTAGTAGGCACAGTAGGAAGCATTGCATTTTCATATTTTAATGTAGTAATCTGCCGAAGCTCTTATTAGTAACCCTTCACCCCAGCTCAGTATGTATAGTTGTTGTGCTGTGCTGGCCTATATCTGAATTTATTTTCAGGACACAGGAAAAAGATTATGAAAGAACTTAAAAAGATTCACTGTGCATGTTTTATGTTCTCATAATTACAGTACTGCCACGGATGCCAACAGAGACAAATATGTTCTATAGTATTTTTTGGTGCAAAAGTGGGTGGGTGTCACCTGACTCAGAGACTTATCGAAGTTAAAAAAAACAACAACTGAAAAGCTTGTCTAGACAGTCATACGGGGAACAGTGACAATAGTGCTAAAGTTGGTCACACACAATGCGACATGTATAATAAGCCTTTTGGAAATATACAAACTAGCATGGTATACATTCAGCATACACAGTTCAACAAGATTAGCTACTAAGACTGTTCTAATTCTATTTTTTAATATGTAGCATTATACCTTGTGGCCCATAACATAAAGATAGGTGAGCAGGCAAGCTTCATTTACTGAAGAGCATATGAAAGGGAAAGTTGTTAATCAATTATATTAAAGACAAAAAAAATAATGCAATTTATCAAGACAAACCAATGTTCCTGTGAATGCCATTGTATTGTTGTCCCACAAGATCATATCGGCGAATCTGTATTGCTTATAATGCATTGCGTAACCGTACAAACTTTCCTGACCTCTGTCCTTGGATATATTACCCCCAACATGCATCCAGCACAGCAAACCCTTCACTCACCTGTAAAACCATATTACATTCTATAAAACAATGTGAAGAAAGAGAACCGTGACAAAAAAACAAGTGAACATAAATATAGCTTATGAATATATTGAGAGGGGAAGCATGTACACATCAAGCCCTCACAACAACAGTCCAGATCATTTGCAAGCAAGATTCTATCATGTTACCATCAGGACAACACACGCACGGTTAACCCTCAGCATGGGGGTCATTTAACCATCTTGTGCGTCTGTACATCAAGCAGTACATTTAAGAAGTAGAAAGTCCCCATTGTTAATTATAAAGCACTTAGAACCTGTTAGCAGTAACTGCATCTTTTTTTGGCTGAGAGTGTATTTCTTGTACTGGGAATGTCAATGACCAATAATTCTAAATGTTTAAACTACAATAGAATCTACGTAAACAAATCCTAGAGATCCTTGACCTCTAGTCAAGTTTAGAGTGTATTTTCTCTTGCACTCTTTGTATGTCTGGCCCGACACAACAAAGAGTGTGCATGAAATATACTCTCAACTTGATTAGAGGCACCGAACACTTATAAACATACATGAGATGTTGAGTCTTAGGTTGTCAGTAAATAAATAATCAAACAACCGATGTAATGTAAAAAATGCAATTGCCTTGAGAGGATTGCTTTTTTGTTAACCATAATACATACAGTATGTGCGGATAAACACGCAGTAAAGAAAGAAAATATTCTTTCCATCCCTAATTGACTGGACTATCAGTCGTGTCAAAATTTTGTTGTGGTCTTGTCCCTCGGAATTGCTGCACCTGTCACCTGTGAGCTCGCGTTCTACTCAGGATCAATTTACATAACCTCATTTAATGGTTCACAAATCAGACCCATTAAGAACAGCTAACAGGAACCGAGGGTTCTAATTTACTCTGCCTTTCACAGCAGAAAATAGGGAGTCTGGAGCCTGCAGATAAAGGAGCCCGGGCTTGGCTTTGATTGTTGATTGTGATGGTAAATGTATGGATGATTAGAACAGATTTTCCCTTTATTGATTTCCTGCCAAAACACAGCATGTTATAATGCAGAAAAGGGGCCCTGAGCCAGCAGTGTTAAAGTGCCCATGATGGAGGATTTTGATCTTTATGTGAAGCCAGAACGCTGAGACTGTATACTCTGTGTTAAAGAGCACCTCACCCTCTTGTATCATGTTTCACAAATCCACAACCAGCACCAAAACACACCACCAATTATTCTTTAGAAAAGTGAAACTAGAGAATAGATAGACTGCAGTGTAGCTACACTGTAAATACACAGTAACGTATCTGGAAATAAACCCATGGAAATTGTACAGTATTGTGCAGTGTTTTTCAAAGCGTTTTGGTCAGTCTTTAATTAACTTCTTCTTTTTTTTTTTTTTTAAAGGAGGAACACCTGTTATTTTACAAAAGTAGAACCAAACAACTAAATAATATGAGTGGTGGTCAATTCGGTTTTGTAACATGGAATGTGGAATTTTGTCTTTTTTTTTTTTTTTTTTAAACAGGAGATAATTAAACACTGTATTAAACGTCTGAAAAAATGTGACTTTTTCTTTTTTGAAGATTGTAACATTCAATGTTTCATAAAGTGTGAACTCTTCAATTGATCTGTAGAGCTGTTGATGTGCCACAGTTGTGCAAATATAGAATAACAAGAGTGCAGTAAATGAAAAGATTGTAAAAGCATCAAGTGGTTTAGGTGATAAACCACAAGAGCAAAGATACAATAGAGTACTTTCAGGAGTTAATTAATTTCATCAAGGGGTTCTGTAACCTAATAAATTCCAAATGTGGAATAAGTTTCTTGTAATATGCCTTCTCATATTTGATACAACATGGATTGGACTACAATCTATAAATACAGGTGATTTGATTATAATTTCTTAATAAATTGTAACTGCAGTTTAAATGGTTGACATTAAACTAAAACCAGTCAGTTAACTTCAAAGGTTATAAGCCCAATAAACCTGTACCATCCTGGCACACCCCTTTAGTGCACTAGAGAGAACCTGAGATTCGGTGCTATCATCTACTAAGATACATTTGACACCATTCTGCAAAAAAACATATCAATTGTGATCTAAATACTATTGGTTGGGAATGTACTCAGTTACAATAGGACTGAGTTAGTTAGCTGGACAAGGTGGAACAAGGTTTTAGTCAGAAATATTGGGGGGTGGAGTAACCTGGGTTCCAATCAAAGCTCAAAGCTCAAAGTCAAGCGAAAGATATATACTAGATATGTTAAAACTCAAAGAAATATGAAATGGGCTTATGAGTATGTTACATGCATGTGGTTGTGTGTGTGTGTGTGTGTGTGTGTGTGTGTGTGTGTGTGTGTGTGTGTGTGTGTGTGTGTGTGCCTGTCTCGAGGGGTATTCTGCAAGAGTAGAGAAAAGAAGTCCCTGAAGCTTGTACTAAAGTCTGTCAAGCTCTTACTTTAAACATTGCTTACAGGGTTATGTTTATGTCCAGGCTTCTTGACTTCTTCTCCTTGGCTCTTTATTCAAAGACTGTGTCTGGTCACATACACAATACTTTATTTTGTATCAAAGTATTTTCAAGTTTTATTTGTAAACAGCTGGTCCTATCATCAACTGTAAGCTAATCAGCGTTAAAAACAGACTGGCTTTAATTAAAATAGAACAACAGCAAGTAATCTGCTTAATAAATTCTCTGAACACTTGACCCTTTCCATAACGAGGGTGCTTTGCAAGAAATCCAAAACTACTACAAACACATAGCTTTCCATGAACCTTTGTAGCTTCCAAAAAACCAATTTAACATCAAACACATGTTAAAAATGTGACCTGGGACAAGGTAGTGGTCTGGTTAATTGGCAATCCAGAAAACTGACTCTGCACTGTATTCAAATAATAGTACTTCATTTGTAGCTGGTTGTCCAAAAAAGGGGAAACTAATTAACTATTAGACACCATAACATTGGATTGTGAATATGTCTACTATAGCATGTGTTGGTGACACTGCTTCATACTCTTGCATTGTAACACATGATGAATGATTGTTAGCATGTCAGCCCATCGTGGAAGTCAAGTACCTTCAAATTATACTTAGTCAGCATTCAATTTGGCAAGGACGGTCTCATAAAATAAAGGGAGATTCAAGTTTCCACTTGCTTGCTCTAAACTTGTCACTTGTAGGTGTTAAAGTGCTTGTTGTCTCTGGGCTTAATTAGTCAACAAATCAGGCCCTACTTGATTGCCTGTTTGATCACATATGTTAATACTTCACAGCTTGATAGAGATACTGACAAACCACAAGAGTCTCTCGGCCTGACTACTCTTGTGCATCAGTTCATTTGACTGTGCCAATATGTATCAGATCACAGAGAGCACATACTGCCACTCTACCCTTCACACACACACACACACACACACACACACACACATAGATTACAAATAATAACAAATGAATAAGCAACCGCCACTGAACCATTTTCACTGTATCCCATGGCAGGGTCACTGAGTGGCCGGCGTTAGAGGACTATAAATAAGATAAGTGGCTAGTCCTACAGGATGCCTTGGAAATTCATTATTTGATCCAGTTGCTTCAGATACCCTTTCGAGCTGTTTCACTCAAGGATAATTTATGACAAGAGTGAAGGGGTGCTTGAAAATGCTATAGCAACTGCAAGGGAGGGCAGTCTTTGGCTGCAGAACCACTGTGGATCAAAACAAGACTCTGCATTTTTTATCAGTAAACCAAAGATCTGTCTTTAGTTATCAAAGGCACAGTCATACATATGGAATAAATAATAATCTTTATATAGCGCCTTTCATAGTGGACCACCATCACAAAGCACTTTACAAGAAACAAGACCAGGGTGCATGTACTATGCATCAGCTGCAGAGTCACTTACAACAACATCTCACCCAAAAGAGGTTAAGTTACTTGCTTGGGTTACACAACGAGTCCATGGCTGAGCCAGGATTTGAACCAGGGACCTCCTGGTTACAAGCCCGTTTCTTTAAACGCAGGACCACACAGCCTTCTATAGGAATGCACACATGTTTATCTCCAATATTCAACACTGATATTATCAACCTAAAGAAAGTGCTCTTTGTATGTTTTTTTAATACATTTACTGCATACCATTTGACTTTCAAATTATCTTCCAAGATTATGTTTTATAAGTAAAATATCATGAACCCTGACAAAAGTGACATTTCTGGTGGCTGTAGTACTATTTTTTTTTAAAGTGTACACTGCTTATGAAATATACTCTTATTTTCTATCCACTTTTATTCTACCCATGTTGGTGTTGAGAGGCAAATTTATTTTGAATAAATAACTGCACAATAAGACAGTCTATTACAAACATTATGTCGTACGCAGGAGCAAATCCAATCAAACCATTGCAACATGTCATCTAGTGTTTTCATTGTGAATGCTGCGATTGAAGCAGAAAGGCTGTGTGTTAAAATTACACATAGGTGATTTTCAAGAAAGACTAACAGAAAATGTAATATCTCTGCATGGGTTACTCAAAAATTGCACAATAATTGCACAGTAAATGGTTAAAAACTATTTGTATAAAATAGACTCTATTGGATCATACCAAATTAAATCCAAGCCATATATCAAGCTAGAAGTGTATGATAAAAGTCTGGTGAAGATTGATGCAGAATCAAGGTTGTCACTGTCCTCACCACATAGAGTGTGACGGACAGGCAGACAGAGGGATGGATACAACATGATTTGTTGTGCAGAATAAGCCATGGTGGTCCTTATATAACAAATTTTTTTTTTTTTTTTTTTTTTTTTTTTTTTTTTTTGGATCAGTCCAGCCTCAGAAAATTAATGTCTGATCTTGAAAATTACTGTGTTTAATATACTTATCTATATTAATAACAACCCATGTATGACATGACAACATTTTTGGCCCCAATGTGTCAAAAAACAAAAAATCATTCGAGTCTAGTATACTTTATGACATTATAAATATGCCTTCCACTAGGTCATTTTCATTGTCTGTTGGTTAATTAATATATTGTTTTGCTTATATACTGTATAAGACTGCATGATGGTGGAGGAAATAAACTGGCACAATTACAGATTTTTACAACAAACCAGCACATCAAAACACCCCAAAAACCCAGAGACTAGTCACTTGAGAGTACATGTTGGTGTTAGGTCAACACCCTTCTAGCTGGAGTATTACGGCTTCAAGTATCCTTGGGGATTGCAATGATTCTAAGAGATTTCTATAATAAATGTCATCTAGAGTCAATACAGTATTTGTATTATATAAAGCGTACACCATGCACTGGATGTAAAATTCTTTTTTTATGTCAGCGACTTTTCCCGACAGCCCCCCCAAACTAAATGTGGTACATTAGGCACAAATTAACTGGGTTGGTTTCTTACCGGTAACTATAGTCAATATTTAAATTTTTTAATGTTGGTTTAAACGCTGGTTTAAAATACAGCTATAGTGATAGACAGGCAGGAATAGCTGTCACTTTGCTTTTGTGGGATTTTGATAGCCAGACCCTGCGTGTTGTTGCTAGGGTAGTGGTTCTGTTAAATTAGGTCTAATGAACAAGTAATTGCCTGAGATATAGTGAACAGTTTCAAAGAAAACAAGGATTCTAATTGATTTGCAATTTGTTTTGCATGTTTCATTGTTTGCGCCTCTATTGATTAGCTCTCTGTGTTTCACACTGCATGTGTTTCCCTTTATTAAGAGAATAACAGGTTACTGATTACTTTCCTTCTCTGTTTAATGTAGCAGCTAATTTCTACTTTGTTTCCATGTCATGTCGCAGGGCAGGCAGGGATAATGTGCAAGTGGGTGGGCTGCTGGAGGGAAGTTCACTAACGCTCAGAGCCACGTATTCCAGGACAGTGAAAGGGAGATCAGTGAAAGGGTTAGAATAGCAGAGCCCTTGGGTTATGGCCTGCTCTAGGCCAGGGCACAGCATGGCGCTTCCCCCCTTACTGTGTCGCTGAAAGCAGCCACTTTTGATACATTGCTTTGCACTCATCGTTCAGGCCTGTTGTTCACTTGCAGAAATTAAAAAATAGTAAGAAAAAATTCAAAATGCAAAAGACTGGAAGAATGAGACAGCTGACCTTCCCAGGCCTTTCTTTCCACTATTCTTTCCAACATTTTTTTTTGATTCCTGGTAAAACCCATAGTCCTACTTCTTTTAAAACAAATAATTTTTCAGTAAAAAGTCACTGAACTATTTATTCATATAAGAAAACTACTGAGTTTTTATTTTATTTAATTATGATGTATTTCTTATAGTAATTTATTGTAGCTAATTATAATAGATCATTTATTTTGCAGTATTCTTAAAATTGGAGAAAAATTTGTATAAAAATTGATATTCTAATAGCTATATGATTTGGTTTAATACAGATATTTAAATATAATTCTACCAGTTGGTTTGCACAGCTGTTCTGAAGCAAAGTTGATGAAGATGTTTGTGTTTATTTATGTGTTTATGCTTTATTTATAATTGGCACGCTCAGTCATATTATCTAACAGGGGCAGACTGACAACTGTACACTCCTGCAGTCTATACAGATGCAAACATAATACAATAATACAATCAAATCAGCATCATAATGATATGTGTAGGTAATGCCAGAGAGACCTGCCTGGATCCCTAATACACAGAATTCATTAGCATACTCTATGTTGTGATTACAATGATATGCTGCTGAACCAAGTTGAAAATTCCATGCCAGATTGTCATGATCAAGTACAACAAGAACCCCAAAGCAGAAGGTTTAGGGGTACATTTTATGGTATAGTTGTTATACCATCAGTTGATTATTTGTTATACAGTTAGTAGATATCCTTGTTTCCAGATTGGGTAATATTAAATTAGTAGTTCTGCTTATTCCAGTAGTCTCTGTTCTACCAAATAAATAAGACTATAAATACCATTCAATTTACCAGCCTTCAACAGTAGACTGGTATTTCATATAAAGCAGTAACAATTGAATAAGCAATAGGAAAACTAGAGCTAAAGGAAAATTAAAAAGAAACAAAGAAAAATACCAACCAACCTGACAACAGGAACCTCTCCAAGCAACATCTAAATTGAAGATATTGATAGATAGACGAACTAGACTCCAATTGTAAAGACTATTATAGACTGCTCGTGATCTATCACAAGTGCATGTTTTGTTTTAATTTTTCATTTCATCCAACTGCAAAGTCAATTCAAAATGGCAATATAATAATAAGCAGTGTATAATATATTTCAAGGACTGCAAGCATCTATACATGTTATATCAGCACCCGCAGCCCATAAACAAACCTTGCCTTTCAGCCTCGGTCCGGTATTACCAACATACACAAACTTTTCTCCATCTTATAACCCTAGACTATGTGACTCTGGGCTTCTGATACATCTTGATCACTCTCATAAACTATCATTTTGAAGTGGAAAACAAATAATTCTACAATATATTTTGGAAGGATGATGATGTATGAGCTGGATAAGAAAGGGAGATGCAGGTCATTAATTGGACAACAGCATTACAAATAAATCCTTGGAGAGTAGGACGAGTCATGCAGTCTGCTGACGAATTAGCTTGATACAAATCCTGGTCAGATCTTTGCTGATGACCCATTTGCTAAGGGGGGGAAACTGCCTGGTGCCGAGTCATCTCACCGTGCCAAACGAGGGAAGAAAATGTGGAGAAAATGCATGGCCACTTTAAATGTAGGAATCAGTAAATGAATGAATTAAAAAAAAACAAAAAGAAATAAGTCCAGACCAGAATGAAAATATACAAGAAAAGTTGCAAACATTTCCAAAAGGGCTAAGCTGGAACAGTTAGGAGACATTATTGAAATAAAATGTCAGGGCAGCCAAGAGGTAAATCTTAACTCCTGTTGAGCCTCTGGGAACTAGCTCCCACAGGACCCTTCCGTCCCCCATTGTGAAAGCTGTACTGAATGGACCAAGAAAATAAAAATGATAAGCTGCACCACGTAATTGCTAGGGAAATACAATGACTATACAAAGCAAACTGCTGTGTTGCAAAGGGAGAATTGCATGTTAGCTAATTGTTAATTTCAGCAATCGCACTGGCTAATTACTGTGGCACACACTTGTTATTTGCATGATGGACCAGCCACCTGCTTTTCCTTAGAGCTGGCAACTGCCAGAGCAAACTATATAATTACTGACCAACAGAGGGGCCATTTCTTGACTGCTATGTTTTTGTGCGATATGAATACATCATAATGACATATTTTATTAGGGGGCAAATAGCATTTTTCCCTCCCACCTTTTTAATGGGACAGGTTTTACAAATGAAGGCATTATAGCATGAGTTTGGCTATTGACAGTTTCCTGTACCCACACTTTTAAATGTGTCTTTTGCTTTTGTGTAAGTTCTATTGAGCATAAATGCTGTATAGCCAAACATATTTTTAGTCTGTTTTTTAGGATCTAAAACACACCCTGCTAACATCCCAAGGTGTGTACATTAAGAATGGTATATAGAACCAGGTCACTTATTGCTTTATAGGTGCCTGATAGTTCTTTTTCTCAAAGTTGTAGGATCGGGCATTACTGTTAGCAGTGCTGCTTTAATCCTGGGTAGCCTCATTATTTTTCATTATACATCCATCATGTTTTAAATCAAGCATTTTAAACAGTGACATGTGTTTTATTAATGGAACAGTTGTAACATCCATTCTGTCTCAAAGACAGTGTCAGGAGTAAATAAATGAGGTACTATTAAATTAAAATGATGTTGTTAATATTTATTTTTGTAGATAACAACAAAACACAAGAGTATGTGCTACAAAGCAATTTGCAACTAACTATAACCCAAGATTTAGACATTCCTAATATTAAATAATTTGAATCAGTTTACTTTCTCATGAAATTATCTACAGTGAACTACCATAGAGATGCTGCTTCTTAAGCTTGTCTCAACCCAAGAAAAAAAAAAAAGTTTAAATTCTAAAGCCTAGTGTGACAAGTGAGAACAACAAACAAATCTCTGCTGATCAGCAAGCTACAAGCTGTGCATTCTCCCATCCAGCATCTGCACTTTAAAATACACACAGGATTGGCATCTCACTTCCTTATTTGGTCTATTAGGCTGGCATTGAGGTATAATTTGTGTTTTCTCTCTGAGGTTGCCTGTAGAATGGGGTTTCATTGCAGTGAGTCTAAATAAATTCATCCAGTTCAGTAAGCCTGTTGTTAAGTCTGGCAAAACGCAGTAGGTGGCTTTATAGTAATGTAATTAAGCCCAATCTGTGTGATATGCACCACGCACAATCAATCACCTTTTATAAAGTTTATTAACGACGTCAAGGGAGGAAGCGATTAACTGGAATATTTGAAGGAGACCTCAAGTTAACTCAGTTAGTTATGGCTCAGCGCACATTAAAGAACCCCACTGATACTACACAGACTCAGGGCTTGCTTCAAGCCGTATTTAAGCACAGTGCGTATTTAAAATGGGCCACTGAGAGTGGGTTTATGTCTACCCATAGGTTAGATTACATTTTAATTATGTGGCCTTATAAATTGGCTTTAAAGAAGTAACACATAGCACATGTGAGATAAGTGTAATTAAGTATTGTAACTGATAACATTTGATTAGTTTTCTTAGTATGAAATAATAGTTGTGCAATCATTAAAATTTAAACCCAGAAAATAAAAATGGATTATATGTGAACTGAGAAAATAAGAAAAGTCAAGCAGGTAAGCTTTTAGTTGCAATTACTGTAGTTTCTGTTGTATTCACACACAGTAGATAAATATGTAGATAGATAAGCAAATAAATATGCTGGCCTTGAACATTCCATAACCTTTCAATTTGTGGTCATTGTTGTTTTACAATAAAAAATGGTTGAACTGTTACAATAAAAAATGGTTGAACTGTTAAAATTGTACTTTCTAAGAGGGATTAAATACAAGTACCCACTTATCTAAATAGTATTTAACAAAAACAATAGACCAGATAGGGAAGGCAATCTAAAACCTGTAATGTTATAAAACCAGTAAAATGGATTACCTCAATGAATTGGTGTTCCCGATCTTTGATCATGGTATGGTATAATCAGGGACATATTCTCTATTGCCAGTTCACGTATCTTTTCATGCTGCATCTTTCTTACAGTTACCTTTAAAACTAAATTAGGTGGTCCAAGCATATTATCTGAAAATGTACATCTAAGGAATTGCTGTCTAATTTTTGTTATAAAAATAAATGAAAATAAGATGTATGCAGCGCTTAAGATACATAGCTGCAATTAGCTGTCCCTTGTCTTTGAATAGATTGTATACTCCAAACCCTGATCACGATCTGTGGGAAAAACAAGGTCAATCTGGGCAAGTTCTTAAGTGGGGAATTACAATATTAAAACCTGCATAACACTTTAAAAGTAAAAAAAAAAAAAAAAAAAAAAAAAAAAAAAGCAAATTGATTTACCCATTTACCCACCCACACCCTATTCTAGAACATAAAGACGCGGAAACATTATAAGTCATACACCTCAAGCAATTTACTTGCTCCTCACACAGATCTCATAGAAAATTAGAAATTGCTATTTCTCTGCATTTATTCTCCCAAATGCCAGCTAATTGCAGACATGGCCATTAAAAAGAATAATTTTCGCTCAGGAAACAAAACCAAAAAAAAAGAAGAAGGTATAAAGAGGACATTTTCCCTGTTTTGTTCCAAGGGGGAAGGCTCTATTCAAGCAATGCTGAATGCACAGTGTTTCATTGCTACATTGATTATACTGAAAGGTCAAGTATTACACAGCATCTTGTACTCCGCTTTGCATGCCAAGTATTTCACTTCCCCAATTGACCCTCAGGCGTGCTTGCTGCACAATGATTTCAAGAACTACATAAAATGCAGGACAATTAGTGATACTTTTGCTACCAGTTGACAATAAGATCTTCCAATGGAGGTGATTGCAGTTACAGTACCATTTTCTTCTTTGTAATGCACATTGAGGTATGCTCAGATTACTCCAGGCTTTGTCTGTGTGTTAGCAAAAGGAAGCAAAAAAAAAGCTAAGTATTGGTGGTGTTATTTAAATGCACTGTGGTATAAATCCACATAAACGCAGGCCTATCGGTTCTTAGTATGCATAGGCCTGACACATTGTGTCATTGTGTTTAAATAGCGTTTCGATAATTTCTCATTTTTGCAGGGTTCACTAAAGCACTACACCCAACACCCCGGTGTAAGCTTGTTTACAAATACTGCTTCAATAAAACAACACTGAACCTAAACTGTCGTTGTTTTTTTCACTTTCGACGAAGATTTATGCCTTTCCAAGAAACTTAATTGTAAAACAAATAAAATCAAAGTACTTAATATTTATAAAGGAAATCACTGTGCAGCCAGACTAATCCAAAATCTCAACAATTACCTGTTGTCCATTCTGTGTCACAGTTTCCAGAAAAAGCAGCATTAGCAGGGTACCAATGCCTTTCATACTACCTGTGTTACCTTATTGGTAGTTTTTGGAAAAGGAAAGCCATTATGCTGTTATTGCTGACAGATAGTTCAATGAAGGTGTGATAAAATGCAGCTAGATGATTAACACAGATGGGCTGAACACAGCAGAGAATCTAAATGGTGATTTTAGCATAACTGCCATTGACTGTGGTTTGTAACTATTTACAGCTATGTTCAAAATGCCCCCCTGAGTCAATCCAACCATACAAAACTCATACAAAACTCATTAAAATATAGATGTTGTTGTTTTGATTAATTTAATCAAGAATGTATTACTTATATGTTTATACAGTAAGACATATAGTCTAGTGAAATTATATATCTGTAGAGAAACAGAAAATATATAGAAAGGGTTAGATAGATTGATACATATTATTTATTTTATTTTAGTGCTGGTGCAAAACAGGTTCAAGACCAGTTGACCTGTTGTGATATTTTAATGAAACATTTACACTCAGAAAAAACTTCAATAAAAAGTTGAGAAAGTTGAATCCGGTTGTTTCCTGAGCCATTTTGTTCTTTTCTGGAGAATCTCCATATAAATATCCATATACATATCCAATGCCTTTTCTGTAATATAAAACACAAAAACTTGCTCTCATGGCTCATCTACTAGTCCTGGCGTTCGGATCACTACAGCATTCCTATATTACCAGTCACCTTTGCCACTGTTGTGAAATGTCAAAAAGATCCTGGGAAAAAGCCCTGTCACACTTGTCACATGACTGGTCAACTGCAAATCATCCACATTTTATTTCTGCATGTTTTAAGGATCATGGGTACAAACCTAATTAGCATACATGGTCAGCGTTCCAACAACCCACAACTTCCTTAGTTTAAGACCGCATAGAATACGACGGCTCTGTGACGGTATAGACAATTCACTCAGACCAGAATGCCGCATCAGTGCCGGTTCTGAGCTGTCATATCCCGTCTGTCTGAAAGGGGTAACTTAGGAACTTGCAAATAGTCTTAAATTGTTTCAGAGTGTTTTAGAATTCTAATGATGTTTTTTTCCTTTTCGATATAAAATTGCTCCAATGACAATTTGGAGTAAATTGATGTGAGAATATAACCCATTGTGTCTAAATATTTTACCCTAATAGTTTAGCTATGGCTAGGATTACAGAGAGACATATAGATGTTAACCTCTACTGAGTTTTCATTTAAAAAGTGAAATAATTAATGTGTGCTATGATTTTTCAATCCCTGTTCTTGCAAATTCAAGCTAATTTAAAGCCAAGCGAAGTTTCAAGCAACTCTAAATCAAACCTCAAATATGATTTGATTGACTGGAAAATCCTTGCCACCATCATCAGAAGTCAAGCAGGAGCTAGCTCTCACATGTCAACCTTTAATCAGTGGCAGATGCCAATATTAATCAAGTCAGGCATATTGAAACCTATCTCTCACTGCCGTGCTTTGAGTTTCCCTCCTTCTTCCCAACCTCCAATTCATTTTCAGCCTTGCCAGGAAAGTTGTCAGTCAAACTGCCTCACTGCCTGTCATCTCTAACTTTTAAGGTTACACCAAGTGCTGAGTGCCAAAACCAAGCAAGTTAAAATGTTGTACACATCCTTGTGGTTTTTATTTATATATAAACTTGCCCTGACTGAATTACTTTTACCCATGTTCTCTTAACTTTTTTTTTTCACAGCATAGCATTGCTCTAAGTATCTGGTGTTTCCACCAGCAAACTCTCCTGTGCTTCTTTACAATACATATCAGTGGCCTCAAACACCTTTTTTTTCCAATTAATGTACACCCCTTAGCACTTCTTTTTTTCAGGTTGTTTGTTTTAGCCATCAAGTGTCATAAGGATTTACAAAGTAAACCTTTTGGAAGAGGTGCTCCAATTTTTTTTTCTGTAAAATCAAAATAAAAACTAAAAACATTCTTCATATGTTCTGCTGTTCCAGGGCAGTTATACATCTAATGTAGTACTGTAGTCTCCTCAAATAGGAACACCTCCTAAGAGAACACTTCGCCTAATGGAACACCCTTGTGGTGATTCTGTTTTTATTGGTGAAACTGATTTTTCCCATTGTAAATGCTCCTGCTAAAGGAACAGGAACTTCGCTTAAAGGAACACCTTCTTAGCACCGACAGCGATTCGTTCAGAACAGGTACAGTACTGTTTTGTAAACTGATAACTCATCATAATCAAACTTAAATTAAAAATGTGTATCAGGCGAGTGTCTTGAGCACGCTAATTGGTTTATTAAATCTTTCCAAAACCGTTGTCCTATCATTGACTCGTTTTGTGTTCTGATTTCCACAACTGCACCTCATCACTACAAATTGGCATATAAACAAACAATAAATGCTCCACTGTTTCTCTTGCTACAAAAAGTTGTAAATTGTTCAAGCTCTTGAAAAAAACCTTGTACTGTATATTGCTGCTGCATTTTTTAACGTGTGCAGGGTTGATGTGTCAATTTAGTTACTTTATTAAAGTTAGAAAAGTTACAGAAACAGCCCTGCTTAGAGCTCCCACCAAAAGCTATTTGATACACAAAGACACTGTTCTCAGTTTGGGAATTGCAGGCATTACATTAGACTTTAAGTACATCACCTTCCTTACACACGTGTCTATTTAGCATACCATATAACCTGTTAGATGATAAATTAAGAGATCGCAGCTGCTAATTATTATAATTATTTTCCAATTTATTATTTTTAAAAATGATCTATTTCAACAAGAAAGCTCTAGTAGGCTTTGCAACCAATCAATGGCTATGTTTACAACTACTTTGGAACACAGAATGGAACGGTCTTTTTCCAGAACTCGATGTCATCATACTGTCATAGCACTATAGATTTCTACATTTTGGAGATGCTCGTTGCACACGTGGAATGCCCAGAGAGGGTAAGCCAGTGCCAGTTTTGTTTAATTAACTTCTTTCCATGGGAGAAAATAGGACAAAATTCAAAGACATATTGAAGAACCATGAATAAAATTTGCATATTTTGCACTTGCATTATTTGTTCGGGATGATTGCAGGTAGTGTGAATGACAAAATAGAAGGGAAAACAATAATCTCCTAATTAAATTGTAAAAGCATCTAACAAAGCATCAATACATCTTACCAGAGAGGATCATTTACTTTACCTAGCTACCAACCTTGCATTGGTGAGTTGGAATCATGTTCTTAAACATCCTCCATAGCCTCCACTGTCAAAGTTCAAAATCATATAAACAACAGAACACAACTCAGTGAAGTTTCAGTGGTACTCCCTTGGAGTTCTTTTGCTGAATCCCCGTGCAGGACCTTGTTTGAACCAGGTCTTTAAGTGTTTATATGAGTGTAGGTGTTCAAGTATTGAGTACCGGGCTGGAACAGGGTATTGTTTTGAACTGGTCTTACAAGGCCTCAAGCACCACTTCCCAAGATACTAATACACTACCCGCACTACCTGAATAATACCAGATGAACACATGTTGAAACCATGTGATTGCCATTCACCTTGTTCACAAATGCATGATGACCATGCATAAATTATGTAGTGGATAGGGTATTTGTGAAATAAACATTGTAATTAGAACATAGCGACATGGGCTTGCATTCTTAGCTTATTAACTTAGTTTGAAAAAAGTGTCTGAATAGTGTTGTTTTAGAAAGGACAAAAAAAGTCAAGTAAGAAGGGTGATCCTCAAAAATGGCAACTAAATTAAATACACTCAATCTATTCTAATGTAAAATGTATGGTCAAGTAGACAGAAGTTTTAACAAGTACACTGATGGAAGTCCTGTCAGAAACATATGTTTCTTCATCGAGTTTGTGAATTGTGTCTGAAGCTTTATAGGGAGATTGGGTATGGTATAGTACGATATAGTACAGGAAAAAGTAACTACCAAATCCCTATATGCTTCTTTAGAAAGACAACCCAGGGGTGTATCACTGAGTAAGCTTAAAGTAATTAATGTAACACAAGGAAGTAGTAGGATACCTTTCAGTGAACAATCAGTTTAGAAGCTGTCCTGTCATCTTGCAATGATCAAATTAACTGATTTGCTCTTAAGTGTGACTTGTTATAAGGAAGCCAAATTATCATATACTGTATGGAAACTATGGGCCATATAAAACTTGATATATATATATATATACTATATATATATATATATATATATATATATATATATATATATATAATATGTGTGTGTGTGTGTGTGTGTGTGTGTGTGTGTGTGTGTGTGTGTGTGTGTGTGTGTGAGAGTCTGTTCTGTAGCATTGTAGGTCTACTATAAAAATGCCTAGACTTGACGCTTTGAAAATAAAAATAATATAGGGACTACTTTGCATCATTTCCTTAAGGACATCAAATGTACTTTAAAATAGTATTTTATTTGGCTTAAAAAACCTATTTAGAGGAACTGACAGCAATAGGTTGTTCCCCCAACACCAAAGCCTGAAAAGATATCTCCAGCTAATACAGTCTTTAGATATTTAGAACCCACTATGTGATCCTTGTTGGTTATTTCGTTGCAGGTCCTGCTATACTTGGGCGAATGATTATAAGTAAATTATTAGATTCGAGATCGCATACAGCTTTGTTAATGTAGCTTTTTATTCTTCCCAGTGCCTACAATAAAACTTTGAGTTGCATTTTAATGACGATAAACAAACGGTACAAATCCTAACTCAAATATGATTGCGCTGAGATTAGTCTCTAATTGCTTTGGGTTCATGTGGAATCTGAAGGATAAAGCCCGAAGGACCTGCCCGAGTTTTACAATGTTTCTGTCAAAGGAGAGAGATGAGAGCACACACGCTTCGAACAAGTCATTTTCAACAGTTACAAGTTTCTCACAAAGACCACACAGGGAGCCTAACAAATGCAAATGTAATCCTCGGTCATTCTACAGGGGCTCTAACAAAAAAACCAGCTAAACCTTATTAGAAAGGAAATCAGTTCTCAGACATCGGTGACTGCTATATTCCATTGGAACATTGCTGAATCCGACTCTTATAGTAAAAGTAATAGCCAAGGCTTTATTGGAAGGATCCCTAAAAGATATCGCAGTTTTAACATCCCCTGCAATAACTGTGGATCCTATCATTTACTTATTTTTACGAAAAGTTGGAAAGTAGGCACTGTTCTCCAAGACGCAATCTCATTGACAGAATAGATACTTCGGTACTTCAGATATCAGGTTTAGCTGTTGAATAAAAGAAACCGTTTCCTTACATTATTTATTTATTTATTTATTTATTTATTTGGGGGGGGGGGGGGGGGGGGGGGGGGGGGGGGGGGGGGGGGTGGGGGGGGGGGACGGGGGGGGGGTGGGGGGGGGGGGGGGGGGGCGGGGGGTGCCTAACTAACAAAGATTTATTTGCTTAAATATTAGATAAATAAAGTTATTTATTATTTTTTTTTTTTTTTTGGGGGGGGGGGGGGGGGGGGGGACACCCCCTGGGACCTGTAATAACAAAGATTATAATTTTTTTATTCTATTAAAATAAATTTAAAAAAAAAAAGAATTTAAGAACGTTTAAACGTTTCGTTTCCATCTATTAGAAATATCTACTGTTATTGACAGTTTAATAAGTGGACGTCGTTTTGGGATTTAAATGCAATATAAGGGCATTCTCTGATAGGAACGTGCGACTGAGACATTCATTTTAATTATGTCGAAATCTACTAGACCACGTTATTAAATGTTTATGTATGAGAGCTCCATTGACTGTACAGAAATATATTAGCTGCTGTGTTTCATTTTCTATTTGGAACGGACTCAAAAATGTTGTTTATTTATTTTTTATTTACTTATTTAATTTTAAAAAATAAACGTCATGCAGGTGGAAAATTAATCTTCAATAACCAAGCTATTTGTATACGTTTAGATTTCTTGTTTAACAGCTTTTATAAATTTCAATATCACATAAAACAAGTTTTAATAGGAAGCAACACATTGAAAAAGGGTTATCAAAAAGAAAATTACATTATTGTAGTAATCATGTAAATATAAGTCTGTACATCGTATGTCAAATTATTATTATTATTATTATTATTATTATTTTATTATTATTATTATTATTTTATTATATTATTATTATTAGTAGTAGTAGTAGGGGTCATCCTATCTTGTTTGTCGTGTTTCTTCTTGCCAAGATTACTAAAAAATCAAGTTTTAAGATGTAAAAATGAAATAAAACGTTTTATTGTTCCTCTGAAGCCACAGAAACACAGATTATTACATAGAGGCATATTGTTCTAAGTTTAATTGTGTAACTTGTATTTTGGCCAAGGTAAATGGCTAAATATTTATTTTGTAAGAATAAAGGTCCACATTTAAAGTTATCGAACAATAATTTAGTTATTTTTATCAGTAAACTGAGTGTTTTTTAAGCGTGTTCGAAAAGCTTCCAGTACCAAAAATGATTTTTCGTCAATTTCCAGATATTATCATATAACTGTATTGAAACAACGGCAAAGCTCATGCTAGACATATTTGCGTTGGACTGCGAACACTAATAAACATATGTCTGAATATGTGCTCATGTTTATTTATAGAGCTTAGAACACATGTTTTGGATTACTCCTGTATTGCCTTAATGCGCTTGGAAACCTTTACACTTCGAATAGCAGTCCACAAGGGGGACAGAATAACAATTTTGAAACATGGTAGTGAATTATAGGGTTAATATAAAGCTAAAGGTTTGGAGCAAAATTATTTAAAGGGTTAGATTGGGATTAGATGTGCTCCTGCAGCTGAAAGTTCTTGGAGCATTTGTCTATGGACTAATCCACAACCTGAACAACTGTGTCATTTGTGTCTCTAATTCAAAACACGTTCATTGTTTCAAGAATGTAGTTAGCTGAAAGACTGATATTTAAAGGAAAGCGTCTGGATTGATTTCACGGTGGGAATGCTTGCGTAGTTTCCCCCTAACACTGGCATGTTGAAAGATAGCAAAATAATTAAGGCTAAATTATACATTTCCAACAAGATTGTTCAAAATATAAATAACAAGATTACTCAATCATTTAAACACCAATGGTTATCTTCCATATGAAATATCATTTTAAACTCCCTTTATCTATCAATCTAACTGCGGTACACACGATTTTATGCTTAAACGTGCTTTTCATATAGGTTATTAAACACAGAACAGCGTCACGTGACGGGGTAGTCTGCGCAGCTCGATTATTTAAACAAATACATTTCAAGGGAAATCAAGAAATGGGAAAACTGAGGTTTTGTTAGATTTCCATAATTCTTTCCACCGTTGTGTATCAGACATGTAGCGATATCTATAAAGCGCTTACCACCGTGCTAAGTTCAAACTCGCTGTAAAACAAACCTATGATCTTGTAAAATGAAAGAGTGTTAAACTGGGGTCGTGGTCATCGGCGCAATTCACACGGGAAACGCAGGGACACGACCCCTTCACTTGTTCAATGATGTGGAAATGTTTTGTTGTTGTTGTTGTTGTTGTTGTTGTTGTTTTCCAACAACAAAACCACACCAACCAACAACACACCCAAACAAACAAGTACAACAACACAACAACAAGAATAAGAAGCAAAGAAACATCCGAAAGAAAGAACGGAGAGAAGTTTTTTTTTTCTTCTTCTTCTTCTTCTTATTGTATAGTTGTCATTTTCTAAGACAATACTATACATTTAAATAATTTGCGGATTTAAATAAGGACTGTAAAGGACAACGTGTCTTTAATATATATATTTATATATATAAAGAACACAGATGTAATAGAGCGTATCTAATTCACTAAATATTCGCAATAAAATAACGCGGGTCAAGTATTTCATATTAGGCACACATTTTCTATTGGCTGTGGTCCAATGTGCCCTAATGCAGTGGGTTCGTTATAATTGTTTAAGTAGCTCTACTAGACTCTAAGTTAAGCGAATAACTGTGTCGATAGCTATAATAAAAACATGTTTACATCATTATGTTTTAACCTTAAATCTTAATACTGAAACTTGCCCTTATTTTTTGTTGCAACATCAAGTTACAATTTCTGTGCCGAATAATCTGCAGTAGACAGTACTGATTGAATAGCTCTTAACCTATATACAATACCATTACAATCAGGACCCTTATTAAAATCACAGCACTTCACAGAGCGCATATAAGGCAAAGTGACTGTGGCGGGGTAACTGTTTTCCGAACCTGTTAATCCCCATGTTTCTATGAACATCATTACGACGGTATAGGTTCATTATTTCAATGACTTTGCAGGGAAATTGTAAGGATTGCGATTTAAAAATGAAACATCTGGGAAATATTATTAAATCGCGTCGAAGCGCATTATGCATTCGTAGACTGGACCCTACAGCAGACTTCTCCACTCTCATCACTGCAGATGTATCTGTTTTCAATTGAAAATACCCCCTCCACACACACACGCACACATGTGTTACCGAGTCCCTCTCATTTCATGGAGGTCGATCTGTTTTACAACTTTTTGCCATTCGTGACTGTATCGCTGGATAATTACACTGCTATTGTAAATCAAATATAGTTGAAAGTGAAAGAAATGAGAGAGAGAGAGAGAGAGAGAGAGAGAGAGAGAGAGAGAGAGAGAGAGAGAGAGAGAGAGAGAGAGAGAGAGAGAGAGAACGACACGCGAGTTAGTGAGAGACAATCGAGCGTTTGAGATGTCCAAAACCTATAAACAAATCTACAAACTATATTGTGTTGCATTTATTTTTTATTTCTTTCAAAGCATATATGCACAATTATTTATATAAATACTAACTGGGTCCCGACTCATATCCTTTTGTATGTTCTAATAACAAATACAAAAAAAAAAAAAAAAAAAAAAAAAGTCCAAAAGCAAAACACTATCTTTGAAACAAAAAAACATAAAAATTGTAGTATTGTCCGGCAGCAGCAATTATTATTATTATTATTAAATAATTGCTATATAAAATAGACATAAGTGGTAAGATTTGTATATGTTTGCATATGTTACACTATAACTAAATAAACTATATACGTTTCTAATAGCACAATAAATCGAAAACACACAAGCACAAGCACATACACAAACACACACAGACACACACACACACACACACACACACACACACACACACATACACACACATACATAGGCCAGAAATCTAAATGTTAACAAAAAAAGTCAAGTTTATTAGAAACTTTATGAATGAAGAGTATTGACAATGCAATTGTTTTGCTGTCCCTAAAATAATGATTATATTTTAAATAAATACTTTAAAATAAAGTTTAGGAAGTGTGCACGATTCATTCTCATTTTTTTTTTTTTTTTAAATCTCGAATTAAGCAAATAAATTCACATAGGACCCTATTTTAACTTGGTTTATGTGCTAATTACACGCTGGAAGAAGGGCTTGCGCACCCTCTGAAAACCCTTCTTCTAGCGCGTAACAAACTGAAAATAGAACCCATAGCGGGTATATCTCCTAGATACACACACACACACACACACACACACACACACAATAATTACTAATAATAATAATAATAATAATAATAATAATAATAATAATAATAATTCTATTATATATAAAATATAAAAAACGTAAGAAACTAACATGATGTTAGCGTTTTGACATAGTTTACGTTTATATTTGACAATTTGTCAAATTAAACTATAAATTAAAAATATATATTTCTACCGATGGTCTCCAGTGTATATATGTGATACGACTAACAACATTGTTTCGTATAGTTGTATTTAACAACAACAACAATAATAATAATAATAATAATAATAATAATAATAATAATAAATTTATTATAATCTATTGACTCCAAATTAGGTCAATTCAAGATCATGCTAAAATCGATCATTAAGCTAAGCATTGATCATTAACGTCAGCATCCCTTTGTTTTCATTTAGTACTTAATCAGATTGATCAGTAAAGCAAAGAACACCTATAGGTTATAAAGGTATTTTCCACTGCAATTTCATCGAGTCATTCTGGAGTTTCACTCGAGAAATGTATCCGTATTCTTTCCTTTGCTTTATGATGGCCTTCGGTTTAACACACATCTCAATTTTCTTGTATGCAATAAGCAATTATCGTAGACATGCAAAACAGCTGTTCTTGCTCTGGAAAATGTACGAGGCTAAGCAAAATAAAAACCTACACATCTGCATAATAAACATATTCAATTTGTAATTGCCTTAAACGAGGTTTATAGAACGCCCTGGATATCTCTGCAGAGGCAATGTTATTTTTCATATACGTGTAGCCTATAATGCACGGCATCCGTAGCAAATGCAAAATCTGTAATGGAATAGGGTGTGCTGTGCTTCTGCCTCTTTTCCGTGCGCTGAGATTGATTGCGTGCTCTAGAGCAGAAGTGCTGTTAAACCCCTAGGCCAGCGCTTCGGCTGAACTTCTTTCAGGCTTTCAAGTGTTTGCTTAAAGTCACTCTTTCTGAAGCCACTAAGGAGAGACCGCAACATAGAAACGCGTATTTCACTCTAATTATCACCTGGCTGTTCTACCAAATTGCACTGTTTAAATGTGTTTAGAATTAGACGAAAGTCTATTATTTTCCTAAGTGAAAAAATAGCACTTAATGCCAAGTGAAATACCTGCGTAAAACAGGAAACGCTGTATTAATCCCTCGTTCACATTTCATTTGAAATGTTTGAATTAGTTGCTCTAGTAGGTGAATAGCGTGAACTATTCTCTCATCAATTAATCTGCACATAATTAAACTACACTGAAAGTAAATTATATTTTAACACAATTACTGAGCTCGAGCCCCTGGTCAGGTTTTTTATTTATTTATTTATTTTGTTTTTATTGTTAATTTTAGGTAGGCTTATGTCGCTTTGCCACATCAGTTGGCGTTGTTAAGGTATGGCTTAAAACAAACAAACAAAAAAAAACGTTGGCGATTTAAACATGGTGCACGTTGATTCTGTGGCAATACAGATAATAATACTGAGATTAACGGCACACAACACAACAGAATCCTGTGCTGAAGGTATTTAAGTGTATTTATAGTGAGGCCTATCGTGTGCGATATGTACTGAATTCTGCCTGTAGCTGCCTGTGGAAAGCCATATCTGACGCGACGCTAATACATTTAGATCTGAAACTATATTCTACATTATGGTGCATTTCAACACGACTTAATAAAGTGATGAATAAAATAATGTAACAGGATAATCGAGAAACATCGTATCTGCTGCTAGTACGAGAATGCCTGGTTTAAGACAAATTATTATTATTATTATTATATTATTATTATTATTATTATTATTATTACAAACTAGAACTGCACATCAAAATACAACAATAATGTCTGAAGTTAGTTTTCCCGTAATATATAATTTATATGTGTGTGTTATTTTTGTATATATTTATTTTAATATTAGCGAAACTTTTTAAAAACCTATGCAACACATTGCATGCAATCAACGTTAATAACCAACACGTAGAAACACAGCAGAATACAAAACAAAACCATGAGGCTGTTTTATTACAGAAAATGTTAGTGGGAATTTGTAAGGAGACTCTGTTGCTTATTTTATCCACGATAGGCGCGTCTTGCTTCTAATTTATGTATACAGTGCAGCAACATACACTATATACAATATTTCGTATTGTCTGCCTATCAGCTTGTGTTTGTGTTTGTTTTAAATGATATGCAGATATAGCATGCTTAGCATGTAGGCTATTTGTGGTATGAAAATATGAAAATAAAAAGATTCGGTCATTGAAATTTCAATACATAACATAC
This sequence comes from Polyodon spathula, assembly GCF_017654505.1. Classification (NCBI taxonomy): domain Eukaryota; kingdom Metazoa; phylum Chordata; class Actinopteri; order Acipenseriformes; family Polyodontidae; genus Polyodon; species Polyodon spathula. The sequence goes on from NC_054545.1 coordinate 12,591,731, forward strand.
AAATAAGTTATGTAAATGTAGTCCAGGAGTTGTATTAATCAAATGTACACCTCAATTATAATATTTCAGACACTTGGTTATATTTTAAGTATATTTAGCAATATCTAGCCGTTACAGCTTAATCTGTACACATTACATGTAGCCTATGAATCATATATTGTAGGTAATTTATGTTTGCTGCTTAATATAAAGCTCTACCATTTTAAGATAAAAGTAAATACATTATTATTTGCATAGTTTGCACCTGTTAAGTTAGAAAACAAACAACTCACTTTCATTTAAAAAAAAACAAAAAAACAACAACAACAAAAACCCCGCTTAACATTTTCCCCAAATAATACTGTTGTTTCTGTTTTTGTGGTCTTCGAGGCAGCAAATATAGATATGGAAAAAAAAACAAACAAACAAACAAAAAAGGAAAAGGCTGAACTATCTTGAACTTGGTCCTGTGGATCGGTATCGGATAGTCAATAAGCTTTTCGCCCTCCTTTGCACAAACGGGGTTTTGATAAAGAAAAGCCCGATAACAAAGGGAAATAGTACATGAAGTTGTTCAAGGGCAATTTGACTGTTTGGATTTCATTTTGATTGATATTTGAATGCCCTTTGAATTATGTTTACTTGATCTCATAGCGTTCGGAAAAGAGCAGTGGAATCGTCTTTACTGATTCAGAGGTAAACTACACATCAAGAAAGGCCGTCACCGTTGACGAGGTAGAGAAAGGAGTTTACTTAACCTGATCTAAAACTGGCCTACGCAGATAAGACATTGTGTACATAATAATCCATTAAAATAATTATGGAGTCGGACTATACACTTTGAAAAAAGCTTCAAAAAGCTGGAGCGACTGCGAGAAAAGGGATCAGTTCTTTGTTTTGCGTTCCACGAGGTTTGTTTTGCGTACAATGCGTAATGCATTGTATATAGTTTTTATCTTCTTCTCATTTCAGTATGGAAACCCCTTTTTGTTTTTTTTAAACAGCTAATATAAAAACACAGCACCAAATTGATTACGTTTACTGACCCCTGGCTCATTTCTTGTTTCATTCCCACAGGCTGGCAGTCAAACAAACGAATTGGGTTTCACTAATGCCAACGCAAACAACGCCATTCACTAAATGAAAAATGTAAAAAAAAAAAAAAAAAAAAAAAAAAAAATGAAACTCTTAATTATATTCATCGTCACTGGGGTTGCAAAACGGTTCGCTTTACCAATGCAAAACGAATTCAACGACATTTTATGAGCAAAATACAACATTATCATGTTTGTATGCACTTTACTGTTCTCTAGTCTGAAATCATTAACATGGGGCTCCGTGGACTTTGTTCAGCCGGTGACCGCATGCATTATGTTTGCTTTCAACTCCTTCTTTACATATTAAATATGAGTTTGCTTTTTGGTGCACGTGTTTAGTTTTACTACTGCTTTTTTTTTAAACTACTCAATACATTTACTCCACCGGTGTTTGCTATTATACATAGTACTAGAAAAAAAAGCTATTTCATTATTCCACACACCCAGTTTGTAAATGGGGAGAATCATGTTTTCAGTTTTCCAAAACGATATGCCTAAAGTTAATCATATCCTCAATTCTTAAAGCAACATATTTATAAAATTGAAAAGTGTACACTTTTACGCAATACAGTATGGATTATGTTCTTGGTGTCTTGTTTACTGTAAATTACATTTTATTATTTCAAAATCTTCTTATTTTAAATAGCAACAGATAGCATGTCAACAGAATATTTCTATTAGAATGCACATATGAAAAGCCTGATTTTTAGCTACTATACGACCAAATGCAATACATGAATCTGAATATTATTTTCATAATTTATTAGAAGCTTCGTATGACTATATTCAAGCCAAATCTCTACATAAGTTACAAGAGGAGGAAAAATACGCGGTCAGATAACAAATAAACTTAACTGTGCTACAGGCAGTCTTCAAATGTCCATAAAATTTTTTTACAACATAATATACAGCTTGCTAAAAACTATGTATCCAATGCAAACCTTTTACAGAAATATACAGCTACGTTTTACATTAAAATCTACTAAAAAGTTAAACCAACTTAATTTACCCTACAAATGTATTTGTATGCCCACACATCTTCCTTTGCATTAACCCTGTTACGACTTGTTCTTCCAGTTTCCTCGGTATCGGGTATTTACATGTCAACTTTTACAGATACATGTCTCTTGTATAAGAGTTTATTTTGAACCAGGGATTTTATTCAAATTCACTGTAAAATAAATCCTTCCAAACTCCACTTACAGATTGAACATTCGTCACTTTTGGTCCACGAAGAGTCGCCTGCAAACCCAACCCAAAGTAAACCATTTACTTAGAAAATGTAGAAATGACTCTGTCCGTTATCATACACACGTCTTAGTTATATTACATTGTCACCAGGTCCTACCATATAATAAAGCAGAGCACTGCATGGCGGTGCCATAATCAGAACCAGAAGAGTTTAGGTGAGACAAACTGGAGACCTGGCTGTGAAGGGAGGGAGGGCTAGACGAATGGCCTAAATCTGGTGAATGGCATGCGCTACCAGTCTGCTGATGTTGCCCAATTCCTGAATTATTCGTGGCGCTAGTTGTTTGCTGGTGGTGGTGGTTCTGGGCGCCTGTTGTTGGAGTATGTGTGCCTCCTTGGCATGGCTTGCCATCCTTCACTAAAACGGGTACGGCCACTCTTCTTGGAGACTGCTGCTGTTGTTGGCAAGAGCTGGCCTCCTGTTGCATTTGCTGTTGGGTCACCTTGTCTTTGGCTTGGCGTTTCATCTTGTACCGATGGTTCTGGAACCAAATTTTGACCTGAGTTGGAGTGAGGTGGATCATGCTGGCCAAATGTTCTCTTTCCGGTGCCGAGAGGTATTTCTGTTGCTTGAATCGTCTTTCAAGCTCATAAACTTGGGCTTGAGAGAAAAGCACCCTGCGCTTTCTCCTTGGAGTGCTCTGCAGAGGTCCCATGCCCTTGCCAACGTCTGCCAAAGAGCCCAGGCTTCCCATACCGCTCATGTTCATTCCAGAGGATGGGCCCATGAAGCGGGAAACTGCAGAGTGAAAACACTTTTTAAAAAAAAAAAAAAAAAAAGCAAATACATACATACATACATAAATAAACAGATAAATAAATAAACAGTCATTTCATTCACAATTTCAAACACGAAATTGTGAAAGTAAATAAAGTAATATTTCTGTCTTTGTCAATCTTAACAAATAATAATGCCTGGTGAAAAAAAATATGGAACTACTTGCGTCATCAGGCGACACGCATGTAAAATAATAATAATAAAAAATGAATAAAAAGGAAAGAGTCAGATTGATTTAAAATATAGAAAATACTATTTTTGACGTAAAATACTAACATCCGCCGCTGTAAATATGACAAATAAAACGAATAATATTTCATTTACGCCTACGGCAATAGGCCTGTCTGTAAGTTTAGTATTTATAATTTAATGTGCAAAGCTTAGTTCAGTTCTGATGAACATGTAAATTTATTCGACACCCAACATATTATAGTTAAATACTATTATTAACTCTTTTAAAATGAGAAAAATGATCGCCGTATCAGGTTCGTTGTAAATATCATTGCTTTCTAAAATAACCTCACGCTTCCCTTGTTGTAGCTTTAATTTGCTGTGAATGAACTGTTTTGTGTCTACTTTGCATTTGTACAAAATCGAATATTTTGCTGAAAAAAAACATTTTGCTTTTCAATTGTAATAATTCATTATTGTACGTTATAGTTATTGCTGTACTATATATACATACATACATACAAATACGAATATATATATATATATATAATATATATAGATATATATATATATATATATATATAATATATCAAATTCATTCAATAAAATACAAGAATTGGGTAGTTAAAGTGACATATTTTCTTTGATAAAACTAGTAGTATACGAGATTTTAATGCCCAACAGATATAATTGCATGAATTGTAATTTAGGTTCGTTCTTCTCAACATAACGGTATGAAATCATATGAACCACGCATTACACATATGATAAATGTTATTCACAATACATTTAAATAGAAATGGTATATAGTTGATTAAATAAATTAAACTACAACAGGTCTTTTTAATTAATCGATGTATACATATTTCATATATTTAACGATGTTTATAATACATCTCAATTCACTGCATAATATGCGCACTCCTATTTTTTTTTTTTGTTTTTGGTTATCCCCACACCTCAAAATTGTCATAATTATTAGCAAAACAGTTTTTTTTTTTTTTTTTTTTTTTTTTTTTTTTTTTTTTACAAGTTTACATACTTACTTGAAGAAAAGCGCGGATCAGGATTGGCTCCATACCATCCTGTGGCTGATGCACTGTTTCTCATTGTTTCCTGGTATGGCGGAAGCTCGCTCATGTTGCCCAGAGTGCCCAGGTTACCGTTACAGTACCCCCCCATGGATGAATGAGAAAGCTGAGGTACACCCGCCGCTGCCATGTGGTAGGTGGCGGGCACCGTCCCGTTATGCCCCATATGGTGCTGCTGCTGCATGGATGCCTGAGAGACGTGAGACTGCCGGTAAACTGACAGGGGAGCCCCCAAGTTGTTGCCCTCCATGCTCACTTTCTTGTAACTCTCCTCTAGGGGACTCAAGATATCAGAAACTGAGAAAGGAGTCGTATGCTTGGGGCTCATCGACATTGTTTTGTGCCTGGAGAGGGAAAATGTAGAAGGCAGGCAAAAAAAGGGTTTTGCCAAAGCTCTGGTAGTGTTGTCTCAGCGTCGATCTTGTTGGGTGAACACGTAAGAGAGTGCCTGAAGTCCGCCTTAATTGGATTGAGTGGAGACTCAGGGCTGCCTTTCGTTTGTTTTAGCCAGGCGCCAGGTTTAAGGCTGCCACCAGAGGCGGGGCATAGGCTACCAGGGCAACAAGACAATTGAGCCTCTCCACGATAATTAGCTTACGTGCCGATGACAAGGTAAACACCTTTAAGTTTGTTTGCATTTCAGATTCTGTAATTTTACAAGATGTGGCTAAAGGTGGTGTAACCTTTAACAGTCACCCAATTCAACAAATAATGTACAAACCTTGGTCATCACCTTAAATACTTATGCAATAAAATGTGTATTTGGTACAAAATATGTATGACCGGTGGGCTTAGTGTTGCCCACTAATTGTGTACATGCCTGCCAATGAAATTAAATAATAATAATAATAATAATAATAATAATAATAAATAATAATAATAAAAAAATAATAATAATAATAAAATACTATGTAACACAATTTTTGTTCCTGGGTAGTAAGTTTTATTTCCTAATTGCTTATGCCTCAAAAGTATAGAAAGTGGCTATTATTACTCACAAACTTTGCTTTTGTGACCAGGACAGTGATATTTCAAAATATCAATATTTCCAATGGGAAAACGGGCAAATGTGTGTCTTTTCGTTCACATAAAGTCAGAAAAAAACAACATATGAATCCAAATTAACATGTATTTATACTAAAGTAATACAGAAATGACGATAAAAGATTTAGAAGTGAGTAGTTTTTCGAGATTTACGATTATACTGTAAATGTATTTGTAAATATGGTATAATCGTAAATCTCGAAAAACTACTCACTTCTAAATCTTTTGTCGTCATTTTTGTATTACTTTAGTATAAATACATGTTAATTTGGATTCATATGTTGTTTTTTTCTGACTTTATGTGAACGAAAAGACACACATTTGCCCGTTTTCCCATTGGAAATAGTGATATTTTGAAATATCACTAAAATTGCATTTTATTGTATATTCAAATGTAATTTTGTTTGCTAATTAGCCTTGCGTCTTTCTTTTTTTTGGGGGGGGGGGGGGGGGGGGGGGGGGGGTAATTTTAATGAATGGTGGCATATAGGCATATACCATGTGACATAGCAAGACTATTCGAAAAGGGTTATTTTAAAATGTACAATACAGTAGGTTCAGCTGATATTTTGAAATATCACTGTCCAAGTCACAAAAGCAAAGTTTGTGGGGAATAATAGCCATTTTCTATACTTTTGAGGCATAAGCAATTAGGAAATAACACTTACTACCCAGGAACAAAGATATACATTATATATATTAATAATATATTATATTATATATATATATATATATATATATATATATATATATATATATATATATATATATATATATGTTACACGGTGTAATAAACCTACTGATCACCTGTCTGTCTGCTTATATCTGCCCACCAGTCTGTCCATTCATATCAATACGCGTTAAATACAGAGAAATAAATGTTTAGCCATATCGCTCATATTAGAAACGATTTGAAAAGTGCAGTTGAACCACTCTATTTTAATGCACCTAAGAGCCACCCAGTGATTCCACTTGTAAATCGTGTTTGTATTATGCTTGATCGTACTTAAAAATGCAAAAGTGCTCTTGCTACACGGGGAAAATGGTAAAGTGGTTGAGTAAATGACCGAACGCATTGTGACTTTGCTTGATATTAGGACATAAGGATCATTTTGCTTCACCCTGTCCAGGAGAAAGAAGGTTCCCGTATGCGAGTTAACATCGTTCAAGTACAACACTCTGCCCTGATTGTACTTTGCTAGCACTCTGCAAGAGGTGAGCTTTCCCACGGAAATTGCACATTTCTTCAAAGGTTCTTCGTTTTATTCAACCGTTATGGTTAGAGTTTCTCTTGCAGGGAGCTGCACGCTCGTGTTACAGTTTGCACATTGTCATAGCAGGCTGTTGTTGTGTTTTTACAGATACTTTCTTTTGTCTTCCTGTTGATTTTGTAAAATTGAATAAACATACCTGCATGTATAAATATAAATATTAACAAATAAATATGCGATTATGTAAAAAAAAATAAAAAAAATAAAAACCTTTATTTGGGAATAATTATTCCGCTAATAGATATAGTTCATATTTCACTAGTTTTTTACCCTTAAATTCCGTGAATTTCATACTCTCCAAATGCTTTCAACAAAATAATTAATTTTTTTTTTTTTTTTTTTTTATAGCCTGAATACATACAAGCAATATACTAAAAAGGCTCGCAGTTTGTAGTACGTGGGCTCTTCATAACGTAGCGCGTTTGATTCATCTTCTGAGTAACCTGGTCCAATCTTTGGGTCGCAGGTGGCAAAGCGCTGTGAAGATAGTAGAAGGAATAAAGTACAAGGCATGGCCCTTAAAATCCTGTTGTTAGAATGGAGGAGCTCTAGTTTGCTCGTGTTTGCAAAATGCTTTGCTCCTTTGTGTTGTTCGTGGAGAGGACTGGATATCTCATCAATAGCTGCTGGCAGTACGCAATCCGTTCAAGAACACTATAGATGTGGAGAAATGGGAGACATTGTTAGTCAAATGGTTCCAATGCTAATGGAAACTTTATTAAATAAGAGTACATTACAACAGCTGTTTGTAGAGAAAGAAAGTGAGATTAACACTGTAATCTTCTGGTATGGATCCGACACTAAATTTGAAACTTACCTGGCCATTAAGGACACGAGAATATGAGCACAGCTAACACAACAAAATGCCTACTACTACTACTACTACTACTAATAATAATAATAATAATAATAATAATAATAATAATAATAATAATAATAATAATAATAATAATAATAATAATAAATAATAATAATATCCAGTTTCTAAATTATTTTCAACAAGTTCAGCAAATCTGATAGTTTGAAGTTTCCTTTGTCAAACAATTTGATGGACTAACACCACATATGGAAGTTTCTGGTCGAACAGGCAGTATACACTTGTGCGCACCACTTAAAAAATGCACAAAGTTTCAAAGAAAGAAAAAAAGGGTGTCCAGAGAGAGTACTGAAAACCCTACTGATATATAATACATGACAGTACAGAAGTAGCATAAGCCTTTTACGTGTTCTCTAGCTACTGAAAGCGAGGTTCAAATAAAACACACTGGGCTACTTTAAAGTGCATATTTTGTCTGAGCGAATACACTTGAAACCTATACATAACTACCACCAACCTTCTGTAAACACTTTTGTATGTATGTACTTTTCACTATTGTTTATTGCACTGTGTTCCCATGTCTATCTAAAGTATAGTAAATAAAATAATGAGCATACAATTCGTTGCATAAGAATTATGTTTAATTTTACAGCACACTTTCATCAATGTTCAATCAGTCTTTTATTTAAGGAAGTCAAATTCCAATATTCAGTGATAACATGTTAATCACATCAGGAATGATATATTAAAATGCTTTTTTTTTCTCGTTATAAGGATACAACCTAGTTTTTGCCTCGTTGTGACTTCTTTTCCAGGAGTATTTTAATTCATAGAGTAATTATATATATATATATATATATATATATATATATATATATTATATATATATATATATATATAGATATATATAAATAACGATAGAGTACATTGTAATTACAAGTTGAAATTCGGTATCATTCAGAATTAATTTTTTTTTATTAATGATACATTTGTATATTGTTAAAAACATATATAGCCAAAAAACTAATTGTGTGTCTCATAGGCCACTTTTAATAATACATTATATTACACCAAAATCATACACAGCCCAACAGTCCTGTCTGTAAATTCATTGCAGGAGCTTTTTGTTTTGTTCTTTTTTTGTTCAAGTGAACAGCTTATAGACCTGTTGGTACACTAAAGAAGACATTAGCCTAAACGTCTGTATCGATTGGCTTTTTTCCTTTGTCGAATAATTAAGAATGTATAACTGTTGTTTTCGCACACGTATTTAAATATGTTACATTGCGTTAGAGAAAGCATTTTGTTATATTCTATAACACAGCTGTACCTATACTAGCCACTACAGAATACGTGTCTTAAATAAAGGTATTAACACATTTCGTGTTACATATATGCGATTGATGACATTCAACACATTGTATTATCTTTTAACCCTTACTGTGTTGCCTTTGATGCTGCCTTTTGATAAATATACTCCAGTGAGTTTAAAATAGTACAATACATGCGGACACATTAGCAACTTACAAACTATCGACCATGACTGAACCAAGTAAAACGTGCTTATGTATGTATATATTGCAGACAAGAAACGTACACCACTGTATTTCTTTTTCATCGGCTTAGTTATAGGGCAAAGCCTAAAGTAAACTTATTGATTACTTAATAGGAAATATGTGTCAACGGCACACGTTCTATTCCTTAACGTAACAACAATGAAAATTGGTATTTAATGTTTGTTTACAGCATATGATATTATTTTCAATTAGATTTCAAATTAGATTTAAGTAATTACATCCCAAGTACATCCCCCCCCCCCCCCCCCCCCTCATTCATATCATTCATTCGAACCGGTATTGATATTAAATTTGGCAATAAGATGGACATCATTCCATCATAGGTCTGACGTTTAAATACATGTTAAGTTGAACCCTGTAAAAACAAAAGCAGACATATGGGCTTGACGACATCTTGACGAGAAAAAAAATAAAAAATATTATATATATCGATATATAATATATATATCATCTATATAAGTATATATTAAATATATATATATAGCTATATATATAATATATATGTATATTCACAAATACAACGTATATTTGCAGAAAATGTTTTCTCTGATCCAAGTTTTGCCTTGCCTTTTTCTTTTAGACCAGTCTTGCATGCCAAATGTTTTGTTTCCTGTTATCTTGTCACAATTACCAAATACTTAACATTTAAACAAAAATGTTTCGCAGCAACACATTGTAATAGTTATGTTAATATTTTATGTTGTAGTATAATTGGCTGAATTAATGTATACATCATAAAAGGATACAGCTTTGAAAAAACGTCCTGGCATAATACATTTAACTATTTTATAAATATTGTTAGATTAGTGCCTTGTGCTAATTGTGAGAATTAAACACATATCTTATGGGACAGATTTGATAAAATTCTATAAAAACGCATGAGAAATACCAACATAAACAGTTTGTATATATAGCCAAATATTATTTAACTCTCGATTTACAGTTCATGGTTTAGCTAACAGTTCACAAATATCCACATTTTTAAGTTGTTTGGCTACCTACAATATATAGGTAATTACATTCAAAATAACTGGGACTAGCGCGATTTGTGTCAAAATAGCTTCCATCACGGAAAATATGTAAGTCATTGATAAGAATAAATTAACCAATCAATTAATGAGACTCAATGAATGAATGAATCGATGCAATGCTGTTCAAAAATATATCTGAGATCTTATAGCGACCCCTGGGAGAGTCTGAGAAAACTGAACTTTTACCTAAATTCAATCACAAAAGCTACTGCTTTGAGTACGATTCTAATCTTCCAGTTTCAAGTGCTTTGAGGCTAGATTCACTTTATATTTTTGAATCTGAAGTTAAAATTGGAGGCAAGAGTGTAATGATTTGGATTTGGAATAACAAAGACAGTGAGAAAATCAGACGTGTCTGCCGATAAGAAGTTTGTAAAACCTGCGGGTTGTAGTTCCTCTAACTTACTTTGGCAGATAATGTGCCCCATGTGTTTTACTCGTTAAATTGGGATGCTCACGATTTCCACCCTACGTCATGTCAATACTCATCACGAGAGGGCTGAGTAAAGGTTAAACTTTGTGCTTAAAAAAAAGAAAACCCTTTATTTTAAAAGACGTGTAGTAATATAGCCAACACAATACAAATAAGAAATAGAAGAGGGTTACAACCAAAATTATTGCTGAGTATTATATGGATGCCCCAGATATATAATCTATAAATCAATCCACCAATTATAGGGTCTTGCGACATGCACAATCACTTGGGAAGCATAATGCGAGTAATTCGGTTCTCCGTGCTGGATGTTCGTTTCCTATAGGTATAGGCCTATGCCTAGCAATGACAATTAACCTAAATTACAGCATGCAAGGTAAGGCTAATTACAATTATAGCATGCGCTGGTGAAGATATCTTACTGCACTAATTGTTGAATTTCAATAACTACAGCTACTTAGTTTTACCTAGACCCTTTCTGTATCCTAATGATAGAAGCTTATTAAGGTCAATTAACTTTAATTAGTGCCGCTGTTCTCAGCTGAACCTACTGTATTGTACATTTTAAAATAACCCTTTTCGAATAGTCTTGCTATGTCACATGGTATACGCAGATCATTATTAAAATAACATCCCCCCCCCCCCCCCCCCCCCCCCCCCAAAAAAAAAAAGAAGACGACGCAAAAAAAAAAAAAGAAGACGACGCAAGGCTACTAGCAAACAAAATTACATTTGAATATACAATAAAATGCAATTTTTTGGACGTTGTTTATACTGGCACAAAATAAATAGACAGAATTAGTTGCATTCGGGTCATGATGACGCCTAATAATATATTATATATAATATTTTGTTATATATAAATATATATAATATATATATATATTATCCAGAATTTGAAAATAAATATAACTCCAGAAAACTTTTTTTTTTATAGAAGTAAAAACTGACATATTCATTTTACATTTCATATTGTACAAGTATAAGGGCAAGTATTAATGTGGTGTCACAGTATTTGTACATTTAAATACTGTACATTTATGAGCCATATGTCTGCCCCCCCCCCCCCCCCCCGCTCCCCAAGTACTCTTTCCAAAATGGACAAGGAGGTAATAACATCGTGTTCTATGCCTATTACAAATTCCGAGGGTCTGAAGTGTAATTCGGATTGCAGTGAGTATTGTCGATGGAAACTTCGTAACTCACCCTCTTCTTAAAATCACTCCCTATCCAATATTGCCACCTAGAGGGTCCGTGTTAATTAACAGATCAGTTCTTTTCAGACTATCACATGACCAGCCTAAGCAGCCTTTATTTTTCACAACAGGTTTAAACTTCACTGTGTTAGAATAAGTGTCTGTTTCCTCCAGACGTTATTTCACTATGAACAATGTTTCATGTAGCTTAGATATGAAATAGCGTCCGCTCTCCATTGAACGTGCGGAGCGGGCACTAGTTCAGGGACTTCTCAGCTTGAGCTCCATTAAATCCATTGACATTCTCAAAAGACTGTGTACTACTTTATGCCACCCATAGAGGGTGATGGTGGCATGTTCATGGTGTGATTTCCTCTACTTTTCACAGTCCATGCAGCTGAAACTCACAGTTGGAAATAAACGGCACTGTTAATAAGGGTATTTGTGGGAATGTAAAAGACTTTCGCATAATACATTGCAAAAGTACTTTTTTTTTTTATTAGGATGTATGTTCAATTTGGCAAGCAATGTGTTTCACATTTCAACAAGATATGCATGTTGAGTAATATAACTCCTTGCTATTAATCACCAAAGGGGCTAGGGAAGAGAAAGAGTGGGGAGAATGGAGGGAAGACATGACCAGTCGACCAGTAGACAGGGGGAGGGAGACACAAGGAATTGGAGGTAGGAGGGAGCAGTGTGGTGTCGAGAGCAGTAGGCAAGAACAAGGGTCTTTAATTTATATCCTGTTTGAGTAGGCTGAGTAGACATTGGCTGTTTAAAATCACTTTTGGCACCCAGAATGGAACGTTCTTTTTCTAGAATTTTTTTTGTCATCATACCATACTTTTCTAGAATTGTGATGTCATACAATACTTTCCTAGATTTTGGAAATGCGTGATCCATGGGTGGAAATCCTGGAGGGAGGAGGTGAGTACCAATTTAGTAGCCTACTACTAAATTCGTTCCATGACTCAAATTCAAGACAAATTGAAAAATAATCTTCAATGAGACACAAATATTCTTCCCTATCTCCTGTAATCCCTTTTCAAATCTCATGTTAAGAAAAGTTGATCAAAACAAACAGCAAACGAGCCAATGAAGCTCAGTTTTGATTTATTCAGCTCAGATTAATACTTACTGTTTTGTCTTTGCAGAGGAAACCTCAAAAGGAACAGATTGCTGAGTTACCTAAAGGTATTGTAACACCTAGCCAATTAGGGCTGTATACAAAGTTGTTGTAGCCAACTGCGCCAATCCCAGGAAAAATGACTTATTTAAACAATACACTGCAGGTCCTAGTTCAATCAGATGGGGTCACAGTATACACTCAATAAAAAAAATAAAATAAAGTAAAATAATTCAATACAGAAACTTTCATAAAACAGGTAAAACCCAGGCTTTATTTCAACTGGAACAGGAAGGGGTGGGTGGCTGGAGATGCAGCTCTGCTCAACCCACAGTGTAAACTATAACACACAAGATGAGTACAAAAATAAACAAATAATAACTTAATAACAGCATACTAGTTAAATACCCAATATGCATAAAGTAATCCACTTAAATATGAATAAAACCCAAAATGCACACATAGGAATTATCCTAAAATAATAATGAAAATCCACACTCAATAAAATAAACCAATAATAATAATAATAATAAATAATAATAATAATAATAATAATAATAATAATAATAATAATAATTGAAAGTAAACGTGTGAAATTGGCAGGGCTGCAATGCAATACCAGCCAATCCAATACCTGCAACTGTAGTTTTAAAAGAAGACTTTATTTTAAAGAGGTATGCATAGACTAGAGCTACGTTTAACATGCATCCCAGGTCTGGGTCTTGGTAAAAAAAAAAAAAAAAAAAAAAAAAAAAAAGCTTTAAAATAACACACAAAGCAAGAACAAAGGTTTACAACAACCTCACAATGGGGAGAAGCCTTCCCACATATGAAAACACAAGAATCCGAGAGAGGAAATGCAGATAACAGCGGCAGCGGACTTCAGTAGGGCGCATCTGCACGAACCACCACCCTCTCCTCCTCTTTTGACAGCATTCAACAAGAAAGTTGTTGTGGAAATCCACGCCTTCAAAAGCACACACATATGCTGATATGATACTCTGGAAGACGAGACTAGTCCATTCATTTGAATTCAGCACATTGTCTTGTTGTATTAGTGCCTTTTTTCTTAATATATTTACCAGAAACTTCGCTTAATATAATTTTACGAAAGGATATGTCAGCACTGTACTTGCACCGAGAGCACGTCTGCCGATGAAAATAAAAATACGGCTAAAAACAAGTCAGTAGCTTAAAAACAATGTTCCGTGTCTATCTGTGTAGTTTGAAATTTGAATGTGCCGCCCCTGCTTGCTCTGTGGCGCTCAGCCAATAGTCAGGGACGGGACGTCGAATAGAGTTGTGGGATATGTGGGACCGAGTCATAGAAACAAAGGGTATATTTCAAGGTTTTAAAACGACATTTCCCGTAATTCTTTTCAACGTCCCGTCCCTGCCTATTGGATCATTTAGTTTATTATCCGGTCTTCCCCTAACCTAGTCGTCAGTTGCACTGGAATTGATTTTAACCATTCTAACAACCCAATATAAAGTGGATAAATAAAACAAGCATCTGCTTGTACAGTATCAGCCTGAAAAAAATGAATAGAAAACATTACCCAGGTAAAGGGAATCACTGTGTACACTCGTGAATACCTGAGCAAAGGGAAAGTGCAGATAAAGGGGCCCCATTTGCCACGTTCCCTAAGGCAATTGCAAAACACTTGCGGGCAGTTAGCGTACCAAAATCAAGCGCACGTGTGGACAAACAGACTTTGCCCATCTATGTGAGTTAGCAACCGTGTTTTAATGCCCACCGGGCAAGTCGACGTTACATACAAATGTAGCGATTAACCATCAACAGTTAGCGTTTCAATGAACATGGGTAAAGAAGGTCTAAACTGCGCAAATAGCATGGTCGACTATAAATGACTCTGCAACTACCAGGGAAGCAGGCAATGAAAAGAGGGGGAAAAGAGAAATAAAAGAAATATGCAGCGCGCACTGGATTCCTACCTAGCCAGACAAAGAGGAAGGAGGAGGGAGTGAAGGCACCCGTCTTTTCCGAGCTTGTTTGACACAATGTATGCAGCAATTCTGCCTCAACAGACAAACAATAACTGACATTTGCCAAGTGCTTCAGGCTGACCGGGAAGGAGACATGCGGAGAGCACACTGTTTGCCTGTAGCACTAAGGGGACCCGCTGCAGGCATTTTATGCCACTGGCTCGTTCCAACAAACTGTGGGGTATGCTGCTGCTACTGTCAAGCCATACATATTTGCGACCAAAATATTTGGCGAATCACACCCATAAAACCTATTTTGCTCCAGAAATGTTGGCTACCTGTTGCAATTTATGACGCATGTGTTGTTATTGGAATTTGATTTCGTGCCAAAATGTTTTGTTTATTTTCATCTGCGAGAAATGCATAATAAAAGGTTTGCAAATAATTATTGCTTTACAGTACATTGCAGATATGCAGGCATGTTTAGTGCTTTATACCTGCTGCTTTGACAAAGCGGGCAGGATAATTAATCAATTTCCCTGTCTCTCACGAGCTGCAAAATGATACAAAGCAGGGTTTTCTTGGGAGGTGTGGGTGTCGTGGTAGCCATCGATTACGCACGTGTGCAGCTACGCGCACCAACACAGAATAGGCACCTCTACATAAATCGTAAGGGGACCTATTCTGTCAACGTGCTAGAAGTGTGTGATGCCAACAACTACATCACAAATGTGTATGCAAACCATCCGGGCTCCGCTCATGGCTAGTTGATTCTGGTTAATTCGCAGGTGGCAGCTGCGTTTCAACGGGATGACAGTCTGAGAGGCTGGTTAATACGGGACAACGGGTATCCACTGAAGCGATGGCTACAGACACTGCAGCTTAACCCCACGACCCCTGCTGAGATATATAAGCGTACCTAAATGTGCCCGTACTGTAATTGAGTGAACATTTGGAATCCTCAATGTTTGGATACCTCTGTACTCCTCAGAAGATTAGCAATATCATCCTATTAGCAATATCAGAGCTATGTTGTATAAAGACAACTGAGGAAGTTAGCACCTCCGGTCAATTGTTTTTTAAAGTAACAAAAACGTTTATTCACTGCCAAACATGAGATGTGTAATGACTACAGTATAGAACTTTAAGGTTAGGGTTTCGGTGTTGGGAGAGGATTGTTCGTTGTTTTATTAACAATAATATGATAGCCAATCAGAGTGCAGTGTCATGACGGGAAATTCGTGTTGACAGCGTATTGCACGTATTTGCTAAATAGGGCCCTTGGTGTTACATTTGAAACATGGTAACAGTTTCCTACTTGGCTCTCCCATCAATTTTAAATTTTTGATATTTCCATAAAACTATAAGAAGAAGAAAAGTTTTGGTTGGTGCTTTATCAGTGTCATCATCAGAATGTATTGGATTATGTATTGGGTCACAAATATATATCACACGCTAACTACAAATCTTACAGATTAACATAGATACACGTCTGAAATAATTTATATTTTCAAAGTATTAAAAATGTAACCACACCAGGAGCATCATGACGATGGGACAGGTATATTTCAATTTCAATATGGCGTTCTATCTCCATGGCAACATAGAATATAGTGATAATGCTTAAATGAACAACTACAATAAAGTGATGGGTTAGTTGTTGATCCAGGACACCCATGTGAAAAGTGTTCAGCTGTTGGACGGCCAGCCATTGTGTTGTGTATAGGCCACGATGGCTGTTGCTGTCTAACCCAGTGATGGCTGCATTTCAGTGGTTGCTTGATTGCTTTACAAGTGTGAAGAACAATGGCTGATGTGTTTACCAAAGATGTTTGTGAAATAGATATTCTTGAATGGAGGAAAAAAAAAGTGCGGTCCAGAGCCACACTCTACCACAGCGCCTCGTAAGCAGTTGAGCTTTGTTTTATGACTACCATATAGTATTGCAAGAATTGCACACTATTGACAATAACTGGTAAAACACTGCATTAAAAGGCAAATATATGCAATATTATCTGTAATCATTTAACACAATTGAATTCTAGTTCTTATGCACTGTACAAAGTTGTAACCAGACATATTTGAATGTTAGTTTGTTATAATTATGTACAATAAGATTGAATGTAAGAACTCAAACACATTAGTCACACACACACTGCGGTACACTTGACCACCATCTTGTCGCAGTGTGAGCCCAGACCGAGTGGAGTCAAGCTCTGTAGGATTTTGACCAATCAGACAGTTTTGCTACGGATGCCTTACTTTCTATAGGTTGGCTGCTACAGGGACTGAGGCAGAGCCAGAGGCTGTGAAATGTGAATTAAATGTTGTAGTGAGCTTGGTGCCTGAAGTCAGACCCAGGGATCCTTTGGATTCATGTATTGAAGATTATTATTTTGTGTACCTTTTACTATTTGAATAAAGCATTTTAAAAACCAAACAAGACAAAGAGCTTTCCATTAAACGCAAGCGTGGAAAGCAGAGTTCCAGAATCCAGCATTGCCCGAGTCAGAGACGGAGCGGTGTGGTGAGGAGCAGCAGCAGCAGATCCAGCATGTATACAGAATAAGCAGCGAGTGATACCTGACTCAGAGACGGAACTGGTGGCGACGCCACTCATTGGCAGCAGATCCAGCATGTGCGCGGTGAGGGAGTAATTCTTGAGTCAGAGACAGAACAGCGCTGGTGCGGATTTCATTAGCAGTACAACACATAACACAATAAGCAGCAGATCCAGCATGTGCGCGGTGAGGGAGTAATTCTTGAGTCAGAGACTGAACGGTGGTGGGTCCCGTTGAGTCAGAGATGGAACACCACCGATGCGGTTCTCATCAGAAACAACACACAATAAAATAATATAACTAAATCCACCAAATCTAACAAAGATATCCAAACACATGTCTCATCCTGTTGTGAAATATTGTGACATTGGCAGTACAGTAATGGATGAGGAACACAACCACAGTCCTATCAGAGGCATTAGTCAGTCTACATAGGTCCACACACAGCATTGCACAACAACATCACTTCAGCCAGTCATCTGCTAGGTTTTGAACAAGTTCCTTTGTTGCACAAGCTTCAGTTGCACTAGAGGCTGTGGGGATTAACTTTACAGATGAGTACGGTTGTGTAAGTGATATTGGGAGACAGAGCAGTTGATCACCTAATTTAGGTATGAACTGTCATACATATTACTTGAGTGATCACAATGACATTTGATGTCAGCATGCAAGTCCTGGTGGACTGATGTGGAGTGTATTCTTGGAGAACGACCGTGTCCTACACCCATACTTTTTTGATGGCAACATCATGCCTGAGATGTGTCTGGACATGTTGTCAAGGTGGCCAATAGATCAGTTGAATGAACTCCAATTACAAGGATTTTAGCCTCACTGCATTATAGGAACAATGTTTGCAACTGTCCGTATCATAATTCAAACAACCATTGGATAGGCTGGAAAGGGACTGTGCTATCCAGATATGACATCAATGGACATTTTCCAGTAGGTCCTTAACACTTGGCACTAAACATTGGCAAATATTGTTACAGGAGCTTCGCTGTGAAATCTCTGTTATTTGTCGAATATTGCAATGCTTTAAATAATGTGCAAGTCTGATAGCGAAGTAATGACCAATCACTTTGTATGTTTCCACTTGTTGCTAGAATAATAGAATACTGTTTCAGACAAAACAAGATCACACTTTACTTCTCTGCTACTTTACAAAACAATCCCTTATTTCTTCATTTCAATCTTATGTTATCCCACACAAACGATTACATAACAGAACAGGCATGGATAATCTAGCATATACCAATGGACTGCCTTGTAAATTCATGCAAGTCAGATGAAAGTACAGGTCGGCAGTTTATTTGTACATTATTTAACAGTATTATTCAATGAAAACATTTTATACACAAGCTGATTTTATAATCATAGGGAAATAACCATTAAACTCTCATAGAAATGGGTTGTACAGATTTTTTGGTGTGAAATACACACACACACACACACACACACACATTTGTATTCCTATACTTGTGGGGACTTCTCATTGACACTCACTATATTTTTATTTACTATTTCTAACTTCAGTCAGACGAAACTCTACACCGGGTGAAAGTCGAGAACAAACTAGATATTTTGGCACTTTTAGTTTTTTTTTTTTTAAAGGCATATTTAGTTACATTAAGGTATTTTACAAAGTGGGGACGCCCCCACAACATCGTTTTTTCAGGAGTTACTATCTTTGTGGGGATATTTTCTCAACTTGTGTCCCTACATTGACAGTAATACCCCCCCGCCCCCCCTCCCCCACACATACTATTTAGAAAAAAAAAAAAAAAACATTTAATAGTTGTTTTGCACAATGAAGTTGCTGCTAATAGAGGAGTAAAGGTCTGTTTTAACGGGCAAAAACGCGATAACAAATTTACAGCCTATTAATTAGACCCCGTTCCTCCCTGATGTCCGCACAGCCATTGCGAGCCCATACAATTTACGCCTTTGTCATTATGAAGGCTGCAATGTTTTTTAAAGATACCATTGTACCCGTAAATCCCATAAAATTGTCACTAGGGACTGATTAAACAACTCTGAATTGAAACACTGAGGATTGTGTAGACGTCCATTTTAGGCCAGACAATATCCTTTTCAGTGCAGAACACAAAAAGAGGGTTTAAGAGGCGATTCTCTGGGAGACTCGTCACACTCAACCCCATCCATACGGAATACAAGGTGGCCAGCATCTGGGACAAAGGATCCAGGTGACAGAGACGGTGCAATGCGCTGTCCAGCAGCGAGCAAACAACAACGCAGGGGTCGAGGAACCGCCAAACCCTTCTTCAAAAAAATGCACGCCTACTGCATTTCAGCCGTCCTCCCGACAACATTTTCTATTCATACTTTTAAAGCACATTGTCTCAAAATAAACTGCTTAACCTCCCACATACATAAGTCCTCGCTTCCGGGTGGAATAATATAACAATACATTGTATAGGATTTAGCGTGTGGCCGCTTGTTCCAGTTCTTAGTGTTGGATTTGATAATTTGTTGTAAAAATAAATAAACAAATAAATAAAGAAAAAAAAAAAATACATTACTAATTTTAAATACAGGTCTATATCTTGTATGTATTCATTTTATTTTGAGAAAGATAAACCCCTTCAAATGATAAAGCTTATTATTATTATTATTATTATTATTATTATTATTATTATTATTATTATTATTATTATTATGTTTTTTGCTTCTATAGATAGCATGCCCATTATTAGACCCACCTTTTAATTTTATAGTGCAGTAATTAAAGTAGCACTGCAGAATAACAATTGCTCCAATTTACCCTGTGTAGAAAAAAAATTAAAAATCCAATGCATTATACAATAGTATCATTGTTACTATTATAAAAGGCTTACTTTTATTATTATTTTTTAATTATTATTGCATTATTACTCTTGTGCTTTTAATATCCACCAAAGGTTATCAACCTTAGTCCAATAAGATGTTTTTTTAACCAGTTTGTTTCAAAACTTCTACAATTTTATGCGCATTCAGAAATGTTTCAGAATTATACCTCAATCTTATGGACCCGATACATAAACAAAGTCTATATTGTTTATTGCTGTTTTAAACGATACTTTAAACTCACAAAAACAACAGTAAAAAAAACAAAAAAAAAACAAAAAAAACACTTTGTAACTGATATTAGTACAAAAACGTATGATATGCCGATTACTTGATTCACAGTGTACTCAGCTTGTGCTGGTACTGAACGTCTCCGAACCTTATATTAATGCTCTTAATTATAACTATTCACGGTGTATTGTACTTGATTTTCCTATTAGATATCCATATTCACGTGTTTGGTAATTGCTGTTATCTGAAATTGTTCTTATTCATTTATCATACTTACTATGTGCTCTTAATGGACTTTACTCATAAAAGTAAATATAATTTTACTATAAGTTAACTGCTCTTAGACGAACTTGCTCTTAAATGTAATTATTACTGTATTCTTTATTTTGCTCATTTGAATTTGATCTTATTTTCTACTGATTTTACTGTACTTTATAACTTCTCTTAACTGTACTGTGATATTCTGTAATGCGATTTTCTGCACTCTGATATTTTGTAATAACTGCAATTTGCGCTGAATAAGGGCATTTGCTAAATCAATATTGACACATTTACAGCGATCATACTCATGGTACTTGTGTTAAATTTCTAATTGCATATTTCATCTTGTTTCCTCTTTGTTAACCAGAAAATGGAAGGTATTTTTATACCATGCACGAACAATTAGCCAGCACGTTTTATTTCTTTGTGTTCAGTGTTTGTTTTGTACAGCCGAAGCAAACATATTTTCCACTATAAAAGCTACACACCTGCTTCTTTCTGATAAAACCTTTCCCACTTAACTTTCCATTTCTAACAAATGTCTTGTTCTACAGACAATGGACATCCTGCTGTCACTGTTAGCATCAGTATGCCCCACTACAGTGGGAATTTGCATCTAAACACATACATGCATGCGTTCCTTTAGAGGGCCATTGCCTTAGGTTAAGCCTTATTTCCTGGCAAATATTAGAACTTGTTTTGCTGGTGCATTTTTGCTGAGGATATTTTATAAACGAGTTTAACTCTCATGGTTAATTCAACTCCATATTTAGGTTCTCTATATATAGGCTACTGTATTCAAATATTTACATTGAAACGTACACAACTATAAGATGAAAGACGATGCATATACTCTCAGACTACCAAAATGTTCTTTAAAACTACAAGTTTGAGAATTAACAAAAATCTTATGCAACAGATTTTTCACACGTTAGTGCGTATTTAACTGTGTGAGCATATATGCTCTTTAGAACATGAAGTGTTGCCACATTAAACATTGCTGTGTATATAAATACTAAAACGTGTTTAAAATATTTTGCATACTATTTCTTTCATTGTTAAACTTCTGGTTTGCAGTACATCCATGAACTGAATATTAACAAAGATTTCGTTTCCACATCATTCTGTTAAAAACAAAAAAGTTATTTATTATATTTCATTTAAATTTTCATTAATACAATCTCATTTTGGTTCCAGTTTGATAGTTCACATAACAAGTCTCCCAAAATTGTTATATATATATATTATATATATATATATATCTATATTATAATCCCAGTATGATAGTATATATATATATATATATATATAGTAAGTTCATTGCTTACAGTACAACGAAAATCTCATACACTAATGATACAAGTTAACAAGTCTAACTGTACACATCTGTGTATAAACCATCAGCTATTCGAGGCATGTGTCAAATGTTTTCCATTATTTTCCCCAATGCTTAGGCCTTGGTCCAGCATGTTAAAATGCTAGCTTAATTGATTCAACCAAATCTATTCTATACAAGGCCGCAGGCAGCTATGAGGCACCTGGAACAATGCTACCAGCAACAAACTATTTTTTACACTGAGCTTTTAATATACTCACAAAAAATACAGAATAAACAAAAACGGGTTACACCACTACAGACAGGGTAGCTGAAATAAAGAAAAACATAACTGTATCTTTTGTGTTGGAAAAAAAGTGTACAAAGCTGACAAACTATTGACAGAAATTACCATAACGGTTCATAATCACCCCGATTAAATCTGTTAAACCCTTCGGTAAATATAAAAGTGAGGAAATTGAGCAGTTCTGGTCAGCAGTGATGGAAGAGTTTGCAGCTTAAAGTCAGTAACAGCATTTAAAGTGTCAATCGTGTTGTTATTGAATCGTAGCTCCCCCATACACAAAAGGAACAGCTCCTACAGTCTCATTCAAGTCCGAACGCAAAGAGTCTGCTTTACCAACTCCAGTGATGTCTCGGGTGAGATAAGTGCTGGTAACCGGGAAATAATGCCAGTTGTGCCGGGTGCTGCAGGTGCTGGTACCCGTGGAGTGTGAAGGAGGGGTGTGCAGCTGCTGACACGGGCAGACTGACACTTTGTTTGTCCTGATAATGTACCGGGTTGATGACACATGTATGGCAAGGTTTCCCGTCTCTAACCAGAACTGGCACCACCACTCTCCGAATCAATGGAGACTGGTTTATATCTATATGATCCTCTGCTCTGGCTCTCTTCATTTTGTACCTGTGGTTCTGGAACCATATTTTCACCTGCGTTGGTGTTAAGCTGAGAAGGTGGGCGAGCTGCTCTCGTTCTGGGGCAGACAGATAGCGCTGCTGTCTAAACCGTCTCTCCAGTTCGAACGTCTGGGATTTGGAGAAGAGAACTCGTCGTTTCTTCTTCTTCTCAGCCTCTGTCTCTGACGACGGTTCGTCTTTCTGCGTCGAATCCGGTAAAGTCTCTGTGCTGCTTTCGTCAGAGGCTAGCAAAAATAAATACAAAAATTAGCAATTTAGTAAAGCAAATTATATGCAATATTAGCTTTCAATGATAAAGCCGTCTGCCCAATAATAATAATAATAATAATAATAATGCAGACAAAATGCCGATATAAATATTATATTATGTCAAAAAATTCAAATGTAACTGATTTACAAAAAAAAAAAAGAAAAAAATGTAGACTATATTTTTTTTAATATTTAAATTATTTCATATTATGTGCTTCTGTTCAAATATTTTCATGGCACGACATTAAAACAAACAAAAAAGCGCTTCAATACATGGATGTGCCCACAATCCCACATGCACCCGAAACTCGATTTCATTTAGGCCGGTTCATAACAACGTACAGATGTAGAATATTGTACAGAAGGCAATGCCGTTTTCAAATACCAAGCCCACACACGGGAGTAAAAATAAAATAAATATCGTAGTACTTACAGAGGCGATGGCTTCTGTCAGAGTCTAACCATTCAGTGTAGGGTGAGTTAGAGTAGCTTTCCGGAGAATGGTTATGGGCGGTTTCAGCATGCTGTTCTGGTAAATCCAAAATGCTTCTCACTGTAAAATTTATTTTAGCAGGCGCCGACATAATTTAACCCTAAACCGTCAGTACATACGATCCTTGGCAGAAGAAGCGGTAGAGCTACTGGAGTGCTGCCCAACGCGCCAACTGTAGACCCTGGAGCACGAGCCGAGATGTGCGCACCATCAAATATGGAACTCAAATATTAGTGTCATTTACAGAGTGGTGCTGTTTATATAAACACTGTTCTGCACGGCAAACACGGTCAGCGTGCAGATTATCCCTGTCTATAGGACGCTTAGTACCTGAATTATCAAGTGCCAAAATTTTAATGAGGGTAGGTGTAACCACATAGGAGAATAAACCCTGCTACCTTCCAATGGCAACAGGAAACGAGCTTCATCATTGCATATTCTGTCCGATTAGCCAAAAGTGGGACACAGATAATGGTAATTCCTGCTGCTGAATTACGTCTTGGGTGGCAAGTGATGAAAACACCCCTCCCAACAAACATCACCACTATTTGCATACAAAGTGAACCATTAGAGTACTGTCCACAGAGTTAGTTTTACCTATTCGTTACTGGATTGTTTCATTCATTCACTCATTTATCGGTTGCAGCAATTTATTTGTTTACTTTTCCATTCATAATTCAGCTAGGGAACCCCACTGGAGCACAGTGCTACTGTTTCAAGTAAACAAGTCACACCCACGGAGATTACGTTTTTATGCCAAAAGCAAAACCGTTATCAATGTAAAAATGACATACCAATCTACTATTTGAGAAATTTGGTTTACAATGGAGATGAGCCATTTTGACTGGAAATATATCGTGCTAAATTAAATATTTAAATGTTTGCTTTCGGTTGGATTATTGACAAACTAACCGAAGTATTTGTGACGAGTATTTGGGGGGGGGGGGGGGGGGGGGGGGGTTAATGACTTTATTTCTTTATGCAAAATGTTACGAACTTGTCAAATAGTAGTAATGAGTTGACATGTTACTGTGGCTCTTGTTTTTTTTTTTTGTCAGTATGTAATTAAAAATGGTGAGATAATGGTGAGATAAATTAAAAAGGTCATCTTCATGTATAGCTGAACGGTATAATTTATTTTTCAATGGAGTTCAAATAGAAAACACCAAATTAGTTTGTAGTATTCATATAAAATGCTTTTTGCATTGCATTCTCCTGCTTTCGATTCCCCTTTAATCAAAGAAAAGGGCGAATTACCGCTTACTGAAACATACATTGCAGGAGCGTGTTTAATTAAACATAAAAAAAAAAAAAAACAATAAAGCTTTGTAAACCCTGTCCTCCGCCTATCTGCAAGTGTCAGTACACATGCAGATGGAACAATAACGTCTTTTTGACAGATCAGCGGGGTAGGTGAACAGGACACAGGGCTCAATTTGGCATACTTCCTACATATTTCTTGAAAAGTGGACGACCATTCGGTAAGGTTCCCAGGCCGTGCTTATTAGAGCCACCTATCAAGTGTGCCTGGTGACAGTCGCTATCTTCCATGTTCCATGATCAGCCTCCCAAGCATCCTGGGTGGTCGAACTAAGGAGAACACAAATACATGCCAACTGCTAGGCTGAGAACAAAAGCGGGAAATGTAGCCCTACGTCCTGGACCCGTTGGAAGCATTTGTTCCAGTCAAGATTTTGCATTTGTTCAGTCCTGGAATAATGCATGATTGACGCCTCCTCACAATGTGCTTTAACTTTCTTGGATAAATCCGAGCTTGTTCCTTGTTGTCATGGTTTTCAATGGGCTTCAATGGGATTTTGGCAACTATCGACTCTGCTTCACGTCAACTGCAGCCAAGTCTATAGAGAATTATTAGTTATGTGTTCCTAAACTGAATTAAGATCCTTTTAATTTATACTATCAAACAAAGTCTTTGATATTGTGATTCTAACGCCTTTTAATAACTATGCGAATAAATGAATAAATAAATGAATAAATAAATAAATAAATAAACGTATTTATATACTAACGACGAAAACCACAGTCTAAGCATTACATTTTGTTTTTCAATCAAATATTATATTTTACCAATACAATTGTGTCCATATTAATACAAAGAGTTTTTATTTATTTATTTTTTTTTAAAATTTTACATTAGGATTTTATTTTTATTTGTATAAAAGATGACGACTTATTTCCTGGGTATTTGTAAAGATATTTATGTAGGCTATATTATGAATATCTGATAAATAGATAATAGATTATATACAATGCGAAGAAAAACATCTTTAGACATATGGTGTGTGCAGACAATCACTTTATTCATCGGTGCCCTTAATTTCGTTGACACACAGATTACTGTATGCAAGGTACCACAAGGGTTGTTAAGTTTACCAAGGGCACTTGATCTAAGTGCAAAACAGCGCAAGGGGTAGAAAAGTCATGTTCAGAAGAAGAAATGCTCTACTTCAATGACCTCTCGTAGTTCCTAGTCTCCTATTTAACACCCAAAGAACACACTGTTGTGCTGAAATAAGTAAACTGTGCTCTTAAACTATTAAGGGCTCTTCACTATCAAATATTTGCTCTCGTTACAAGAGCCATTTTCAGAGGTATAGTGCAATTCACACCAAAGACCCGAATATGCTATAACCAGAATCTTGAACACACATGATATATATGAACAGCTTGATGTCCGTACTATAGATATATGTAAAAGCGTATTATATTTTTGTCTTTTATATCGGATCTGCCAAAATCTTCACACTGAAAAAAATGACCATTTTGAGTGAAAAGAAGTAACTGGGAGCAAATTCAAAATAAATACTGAATATAATTATTATTATTTGTTATTGACTAATCAACTGTTCGATTTTTTTTAAATGTAGGCATATGCATTTTCTTACTTTTAATAGCAGATTAATTCCAATTCGCCGATCATAGTCATTTCATTGTATTTGTATATTACTCCCATTGCATTAATGGGCAAACCATCGTTTAACTGTTTAATTATTATATTAATAATTTCATTGAGAGTGACTTTTTAAGACACTTTTCTAGTGGTTGTTATTATTCTAACTATATTTTCACTTAGCCAAGATTCATCAACCTGTTTTCATACAGATTTATATAAGAAAAAAACCTTTAATATGCCCCCAAAACCAAATGTTTATGAAATAAACATAATGACACATATTTTAATACATGGAAATAAACAAAGATTTGTTTAAATTATGTTGCAAAAGATTTATTCAGAATTTTTTTAGATATTTGATTTGAAAGTGGGCAACCCTTTACACATATGCTGTTCTTCATTATTTAGTGCCGCATATCTTACTGCCGTTGGAACCCACAAGAATCCGGGCACTTGCAGTCTTAGCATTAGTGGTATCACTTGATTCTAAAGCATCGCCATGAGATGGTCACCATGGAAAACAAACCTTTGACCTTCTGTGTCATTTATAAAACAAGAGGTGTCTTGAGGCCACCAAAGTTTCAGTGTTGATTTAGTTCTACGCTACAGCTATTCCTCATACAAAGTGATAGCCTATCTGCATATGACGCACCACGGGTCAGGCAGCGTACTGATACAGCCAAGCAGGCAGGCATGATATATATATATATATATATATATATATATATATATATATATATATATATATATATATATATATTAGCTCAGAGCCAGCTGCCCAACGTTTCGATATGTTGTACATATCTTTCTCAAGGGAGCCTGTGTTTGAATCAAAACATTAGAGGTATTTATAGGTGTTTGACGGCATGACAACTACTTGTTATTGTTTATATTCAAATCCATGATTTATTCTTACATGATGTAATGGTGTTCTATATATTGTGACATCACTTTTATTTATATCTTTAAATCTGTATTAATTCTAATTAACATTATTTTATATAAACTTATATTTATATTATCATGCAATGCTGGCTCTGAGGATCAGCCTTGATTTGGTCTCCCCAGCGCATCATCATGCATAACGTTTGAATTAATTTTGTTTATTTAATTATTTTCAACTTTTATATATTTATTGGAATTAATTAGTTCATTCTTTTCTGTTGAGTCCCGCTGGCATAATTGTGTTCAGTCTATTTACCCATTTACTTTCTTTTATTCTTCTATATGTCGCATTATCTAATTTTAGCTGTTCTAATACTACAAACTTTACATCATTTATGTCATGTCCTTGACTGGTGAAGTGCTGTACTATTGGTTCATTCATTTTTTTTTATTTCTAATTAATGAAAGGTGGTTTTGAATTCATTTATATAAAGTTGTTCCAGTCTCTCCAACATGTTTTATTTCATCACATTTTTTACAGGCTATTCCATAAACAACATTGCTATTTTTACAGTAGGTATTAGTTTTTAGTGGATATGTGGTGTTCTTATGTTTAATTATAGTTCTACTTTTGTCCATGTATTTACAAACTTTACATGTACTAGTGCAAGTATTTGTAGAACCTATTCTGTCAATTATTCTTTTATGTTTACTGTGAACTAGAATATCACCTAAATTAGCTTCTCTTTTGAATGTAGGTCAGTTAATTAAGTTAATCACTTTTCAATTTAATTTATTAAATTATTTATTTATACTATCTGTAGTCGAGGTAAATGTCATCTACAAATCGTAGTAATTAAACGTTCGCTCGTAATTAGAATTCGTCCTGTGAGTAAAATTGGAAACAAGATCCATTTAGAAATCAGACTGTAATCTAATATCTTTGTTTAATTTGATTTAAAAAAAAAAAAAAACATAAAACAAAAAAAACGGTGTCAGTATATTTTGTTTTCCATATTGTATTCCTTTGGCCTTTCTCATGCCCTTTCCATTTATCGCCACATCCGTCAGGTTTTACCGACCAGATTTGCTGTAGCTACTGTTTGTAATATTAATTTGACATTTTAAAATGATCAACTTCCATTAGTTATCAAACTTGACAGATTCGGTGTCTTGATTTCTGGATGCTATTTTTAAAAAAGCGCAAAGGGCAATTTTCAGAATAATACGCCCATTTTAACAGTATTGAACTATAGCAGATACTGTAAGTGCTCCTTCTTGTAATAAAGTTGTGTCTTACTAGTTGTGGCTTGCATCAAAATATAGGGCACTCGGTGTTAAAAAGGCGCTAGAAATAATATGACAAACAAAGGTGCAATCTGCGGGTGAAAAGAAAACTTGTTGTTGGTGCCTGACTGCGCCTTGCATTCCGATGGGTACTTCAAGCTGCACTGAACAAGAGAGCAGAACACACTGAACAAAGGAAGGAGCGCTTGTTAAGAACATACTTTAAAAAGCTGCCTGCAAATAAATAAATAAATAAATATCCAATTACCCGGTTTCATACAGCTGTTACCATTAACACATGCTTGTTATCAAATCGAATAGGCGTCCGTTTCATACCGTGTCGCCTTTTTGAAGCGAACTAATCATATTGCAACCGTTTTAAAACAGTTTGTTTGAACTCTATGGAGTTGAAGAAGTAGCCCTACCAATACTTTGAAAAAACAAAAAAACAAAAACACTATTCATTATAAAAGAGATACACAGATAAGAAATGTAACATGGCGCAATTATACACGTTTACCATCGTACAGTAATCTTGACATATACAGAACAGGTGTTTCTCCATGCTTCTACTCATATGTATGCGGTATGCTTTATCTTAATGATGTGGTCTTTTGTATTCGTTACCGTACTTTAACAATGCTTTACCTCTGCTAGTTTCTGAACAGCTTATAGCCTACAATTGCAAATACATAAATCAATAAATAAAACACAGGTGCATAATTTCCGACAAGGCTACATAAAGAATCCATGTGAACATGTAGCAGCAGCTAAGATATATACCACCCTCTAGAGGATGAGCAATGTAATTTCAGTAAGCAGCTGGAAAAAACGCACCATAGTTTAACCCTTGTTACCTGTATTTTTTATATGAAGAAAACCTATTATATTTATGTACCTTAAATACCACCCATTGTACCAAACATTGATTTTTTTTCACCACATGGGTCTTTGCTTGTGGTCTTTCAAATTTAGTCCCTCTAATACAGTGCATGAAATTGTAGCTCATTTTTATTTTTAGAAAATAGACTCATAGATCAGAGAACTGAGCAGGTATAAGGTTTCTGTCATAACAGAGGACCCCTCTGTTAAGTTCTCTCTTTAATATCATTAATATAACAATATCTTTATCTTTATATAGTGCCTTTCATAGTGGACCACCATCACAAAGTGCTTTACAGAGGTAGGCTGTGAAATGTGCGTTATATGCAGAGCACTTACAATAGGACATTAATCTCATCTGCTTCAGAACTGGTTAAAGTATAAACTACATGAATTGTATGATCAGCGTCAACTCAATATATAGCCCAAGAGCCTATATTGTATTACATTACGTATTGTAATGTGCTAGGAGAATCACAGGGAGAATCTTAATGTGTCTCCCCTCATGTAGATGGTACTAAATTCTCCACCTGGGAATAACCAGAGATTGTTGTAGACTTTCTGAAAGTTTTTATATTTCCAGAGTATTCTATTAATCCATCCTTTTATATATTTGTTTATATAAGATATGGAGAAGAAAAAATGTTTAGGGAGATTTTGTGGTGGTCTGTTACTTACACCCTGTTTTATTTAAATAACAGTGGTTAAGATTACCCCACACAACCACAATTGAACTGGACGGTTTTCATGTATAACCTTATGCCTCTTATTGTAGTACCTCCACAAACTTTATCCTATAACATTGCGCCAGCTCCTCTTGGTTCAGTGCTCCAAATATCGGGCAGGCGGGGTGGGGGTGGGGGGGAATGTGATGCTCTCCTCACTTTAATCACTAGGCAAACACAAAGAAGCAGTATACATTTTGATGATTTACCATATTCTGATTTGAAGTAAAAGAAAAAAAAAAATCTAATAAAACTAAAACACAAGCACAGAAACAGCAAGGTTAATAATCTTCTAAATAAGAACAGTAATACAGCTGAATGCTATATTAAATACCTCAATTGAACGCATATAGATACAGTACAGTTTACTTTGTGTTAGTAATACTCTATTCACATTTCAGTTTACCCAGCAGTGTATTTAGAAGTTTAGTTATTTTATTACTGCCAATGAGAGCTTTTTTTTCAATATTGTAATCACAGAGTTTAACTCACTACTGTAATGGTATTCAACAGGTGTAGCCAATGATTGGAAAATGAAGGGTTTAAAAGCAGCACAGGATGAAGTGCTACAATAAACTGCCAGAAGATGTCGCCATAACCCTGTGAATGAAAAGAAGCCACACGATTATAAATAAGTGCCTACAGTAGGTCAGTTAATTAAGTTAGAAAGGCTTATTCCAACGTTGAGATGATGAATTGAACTGAAATACATCAGTTCCCAATCAAACACGGTTCAGGCACTTACTACAGATATCCCGTTGAACTTCTTTGCTATACACATTTTAAACTGTATTGCATATCACAGAAAAACAAGAAACGTCCAAATAGTTTTTCTCTGTGTGTTATTTATGTTTTGTTCCAGACGACCTGATTGAGCTTAGTCGATTGAATGGGACATTACCAGCAAAATTCATCTCATACGAATGTGTCAGTAGGTAACTACTAGCCTACTAACCCCTAAATCTACCCCTACCCCTAAACCTAACTGTATTTTTTACTATTATTTCAAGACCGCATTTTAGCGCCCTCTAGCTGCTATTACTCCGGCGTCCATTAAAGCCCTTGATCCGGACCTGCACCTGTTGGTAGGCTAGTAGGTACCTACTGGCTGATTCCTATTGGATGATTTTTGCTTACTAACATCCTATTGAATGGACTGACCTCAGTCAGATCCGGCGCTTGTACACACATAAGTTAGCGAAGTGCGAAGTTAGCTAAAAAATAAAACGTTATGGTAAAGAACTTAAAATATGTAACTTATGTAGGATGTGCTTTAATTCTTTTCATACTAATCCATTGTTTTTCTTTTATCATTATTACTATTTTGGTTTTATAATATGTAAAATAGTATGCATGTTCGTTTAACTGCAATATAGGCTGACCAAGATGGCATGGAAGCATATGCAGTACTCTCGGAGATACGAATCCCTTGGGAATGGGCTCGAAAGTCTGAAATGCGTGTAACACTGAAAATGAGTTTCCGATGGTTTTAACATATGTGTACACCTGCTATCTACACCATTAATCTGGCGAATAATACAAGGATAGAGCACAGTAATGCAGTAATCATGTTGTTAGGGTTCTAAAGTCTTTAAAACAGCACTACACATGGGAAAAAAAACAACATTTAAGTTACAGCTGAAGCTGTAACTGTAGAAAAAAAAAAAATTTAAACGTCCAAGAAACTTAGGTTAATATAGTAAAACTAAAATGTTCCTAGTAAAATTGCTCGTGTTTGCTTTGAAATCTGTCTCACCTTTGTCTTGATACATTTGTCGGTCCAGTAATTTTGCCTTCATCACCAGCACGTCACTTACAGGAGTGCCTATCTGGTTGCATTGCCTGCAGTGATTCGCATACTTCCGGCTCAATGTGGAGCGTTCGGTAGATCGGTCAGTTTGTAAATTTGGTGTCTGAGGTTCTACTGTCTAGCAAAAGAAAAAAAAAAGTAACCCCTGAGATATATAGACAATGGATGTCCCTGCCACAACATTAAATTGTAATGCAAATGGAATGCCATGTATACTATATAAAAGCTGCATATCCCTGTTGTTTAAATTAGTGCTAAGGTAGGAGTTTTTCATTTTGAATTCAATACAATATAAATGGTAATACACGCTGTTTTATTCTGTGTAATTGCAATGTGTCTCACTAATTCTATGCACCAAGGGTCAGAACCTCCAGAACGTCACTCATATCGTCATAGTTCAAATGACTTTAGCTGAAATAAAAGGCATGCCCTATTTCCCTTTTCCTCTTTTTTATTAGCCACACAAACTCCCTATGTATAAATACAGTTACATTCTGAGATATAAACATATTTGGTAAAGAACTGAGGATATATCAACAGGCAGATGACACTACGATCTTTCTGAAGGACAAATGTTAAGTTGCAAAAGCTATTGAGAGTATAAGCGCATTTTTCTCTGTATCTGGACTAACCTTGAATACTTCAAAAAAATATATTATTAAAAAGAAGAGGGTATACTATGTTATAGACAAGAACTAGGAGGTCTCAATGTTCTAGACTTTAAAACTTCAAATATTATTTTTAAGGTAAATTGGATACTATATTAAAAATAAGAAGTGTTTCCAAACTATGTCTTGCACAAGGTTGAAGGTCTTGAATTTTTACTAAAATGTAATTTTGAATAAATCTCCTACTGCTCTTGTTAACTTTCATAAGCAGGCACTGCTCAATCCGATGATGGTGCACAAACACAATTACTCTGTTTGAAATAACAAGGATATAAGATATAAAAATAGACCTTTGTTTTTCCAAAGATGGCATTATAATAACATTTTGTTGGTGAGTCAATTACTTAATGATGATGGGCAATTGTTAAATTATTCAACATTAAACACTTTTGGAATTCCTATTACTTACTTTTTTTAAAATACAGGCTTTCAAACAACATATTGTGGCAGACTAGGGAGAGAGGAAGAGGAGGAGAGAAAAATGGAGTCCGGAATGGCCTAAAGGACTACTCCCCCCAGAATGCCACGGGAGGGAGCCAGGATGAGGTTCATTCGGATCTAATATTTTATGGGTGTAACCTGCCTTTAATTAGCAGGCAGGTATAAAACGAGAACAGAAGTGTTTGTTCAGGGAAGGCTGCATGAGAAGAAGAGGGTGGGTCATTGTTTAAACCGTGTGTAAGAGTGTTTTTTGTATTCGGTAAATGGCTTAGCCTTCTGAGACAGAATCGTAAATTCTGTAAATAATAAAAAAAACGCCACGGAAGGGCTTAAACTGTCATTTTTTTTGTATCTGGGTCTGCTACAAATGTCCAATCGAACCTTTAAATGAAGTGAAATCCTTCATATATTTACGTGATGTACACATAGGGCTTCATAAATGTGACAATAAGCATATAAACGTTCTATATAGTGGTGCTACAATTCTTTCTGCGGGTTCATATTGCAGTTCCCTATTAGGTTATCTAGATTGGAAGAACGTTTGGAAGAACGCAATAGGAATTGCTCACCAATAAGTTTAAATAAGTATCTTAGAAAATTGTTCATAGGATCTACCGTACAAAAAATGTTTTTGCTTGGTTTAAAATTGACATAGATTATAACTGTGTATTCTGTAATACTGAAATACTTATGTAATAAATGTAATACTTTTTAAAAAATTGTTATGATATGCAGCGTTATTTACTATGAATGTTTGACAAACGAATGAGATTCGATGGTGTTGATATTTAGTTTTATCTTTCAAAGGTGCATGGCATGAACCAGGAGATTACATAGGCCTATGTGATTCATCTTTTGATTATTTTGGTGAAATACCATATTAAAATGAAATGGTTAAAATATGAACCAAACTTTACCTTGTTTTTTAAAAAAAAAGGGGGGGGGGGGGGGGGAGCAAGAGATAGAATTACATCAACACCATCAGGCAAAAAAAAAAAAAAAAAAAAAAAAAAAAAAACACGTGATATCTTTAGTTTATTAATTTTCTGATTAGTAATGGTTCTCCTGGCATTGCCTTTGTATTTTAGTTTATATTTAGGAATTGTTTTTGGAGGTACAGTGTAATCGATTCCTCAGCAGCGGGTGCCCCTGGTGGCATGCACATAACGTTGATTTCAGTTTTAGCCTGCTGCCACTAGGTGGCACCTGAGAGTCAAGTTGTGCCACTTACCAATTCTTTTGCAGGTGCATTTCCAAACTGAAGGTTGTATGTTGCTATTTTCTATACATCTGCAAAGAACATGTTAGAAGATGTTAAAACAACTGAATATCTACAACAGCACAACATCGAGTAGCTAAATCAATTCTGATATAGAAATATCTGTTAAAAGGGGTATTAAAAATTGAGCATTTTACATGCACCAAATCAATTTTGTGCTGAAATTGTATATGACAGTTCAGCCCACAGTATGACATACGGCGGGAATAGAAGAGAAAGAGAGAACGTTCATGGGTCTTCGCACGGGGCATTGTTTTCTATTACCTGAATGGAAACTAGCCAATACCAAATATAGCCAGTGTTGTTTAATATGATCTAGAGTATACAGGCATAGCGTTTTAAACAATTCTCCAAAATCCTACGCCTAATTATAGTTAATTATAAAATAGATTAATGTATGTATCAGAATATATTATCTTTCCCGTCTATTGTGACTCTTGTAACGAAAGTTATACATAGATTTGTTTTTAAATGAAGCTACCGACCAGCGAGCATCATGACGTAGGCTACAGATATGTACAGTATAGGCTGTTATAGGAATATATGTTGTGCAGTTACCTACGTATGTTCGTGAAGATTACAAGGATATATTTCTTGCAAAATAGCGTTCTGTCTCCATTGCAACATAGAATATAGGTTTACTATGTTAACCTCCCCCCATACTGTATTTATTAGATTACAAAGCAAATATGTTACATTTTATTAATCGTTGTGCGTAAATGCAAAGTAAATGTTTATTTCCCCAATTGTAACAATATACGGTTTGCTCATTAATTAGAATAAGTGTAGTTAGTGTCGTGTCTTTTTATAGAGCATGTAGCGCTGTTTCCCATCTACATTTCTTTCCGCAAATATGCATATATGCCAATACAAAAGAAAATCCCAATTAAACATGTAGGCCTATAAACACAGAGTAAAGTCTCTGTTCAACAGGTATGTTGCTGATTAATGATTCTGACAAGCAGTGACAAGTGATTCTCTGAGGTGGGAAACACACTACCCGCGTTCCTTTTTAATGATCTTAATCCTCAAAAAAAAAAAAAAAAAAAAACACGGAATACACAGAACGAAATATCTCATTTTAATGACTTCCAGGTGACTGGGGTAACAACTGTCAACATGATGGATTGTTAAAAACATCGTAAACATTGTTTCTTTTGTGCGTCTCCCATCACACCACATCTCTATGTAACTTGAATACTTGGATACATCGTTGTTTATAACTGATCTTTTGGAATACATTAAACAAATACAAGCTGTAAAATTATGCCCCCCCCCCCCCCCCCCCCCCCCCCCCGAAACGTGAGGAACGTGTGAGGCACACTTGTTTTATCCATATTTGACGCAGGCCTTTTTGTGTTTAAAAAGATGTATTTATATATTTTACATTTAGACTTGTTATTGAAGCGACATAGCGCAAAAAGATAATTCCTGGATAATTGTCCCTTGAGAAAAATTGGGTCTTGAGCGAGTAAAAGCAATTTTGAAAGTATGCTATTATGAACTATTGTTTTATAAAGAATAAAGTTAATTATTATGAAAACATATTTTATTTAAACCTGCTAATAAAGTTTTTGTTTTAAGCTAATGAGTGGCGGTACAGTGAACAATGCGAATAAAACATTGCACTAAAATTATTGTCATAAATTCACATGATCCGCAGAATTTCACAGGTTCATATACTTTTGAATAACTAGTGATTTGTAATTGAATATTCTATGTTTAAGTTACAGATGAATTATGACCTGTCATCAGTTGAACGTCCTGCAGCGGGCACAGCTAACATGAACACTAGGAATCAATCCAGGAGAGTCAAGTACAGGCGAGTGTGCTAATCAGTTACTTTCCTTTTTATATTCCATGTTGCTATTTGAATTGAATCGTTTTTTAAAACCGTCATTTTCCACTGAAAATACAATATTGTTTAATTAATTGTGACCACGGGCCGCGGTACACATTTTGCTCTTCATGTCAATTTATGACATCTAACTGATTTAAGTATAAATCATGAAATCGAGACTCCTCCCTGTGGGTTGGTTTATATCAGCTAACAAGCCAGAACGAAAATTTGAGTTCCAGTTGTTAAATTACCGCCTGAGCTATAAAATCTTCTTGTAGGCTATGTGTATGCTTTTAGTAAATCCAAACTGTGAATTCAAATGGTCTTTCGATCACTTATCACCTATACCAATTCGATAGATTATCACCAGTTTCTGTAATCCGCTCGAATCGGTGGGTGTTGTGTTTCTAAACTACAGATCTGCTATCAATGCCGTATTACTTGAAATTTCATGAATCACGCAGCTCGGGGATGCCATGTATTTTGAATAGTCTAGAAAACTAAGTTTGCGTAATCATTACTCATTTAACAGACAGAAACTACAGTTTTAAATGTCCTACTAGCACATTTTCCATCTACCGCATGTTTGTTTATTGTATTCCCATGTAAATTAAAGTTTGGGACTGCACCATAAACACAGCATTGCGTTGCCTTGACTAATTATTTAAGCACATGAGACAAGTTATAGGCCTCAATATATATATATATATATATATATATATATATATATATATATATATATATATATATATATATATATATATATATATATATGCTGTTCCTGTTCCCTTCAACGACTAACACAATCCTCTGTGTTCGGAGACGATAAGTGGGAACTATCAAAAAAAAAACAGCAGGCCCAAGTAAAATAAAGCATTCAACAGGACTAGCTTG
Source organism: Polyodon spathula (assembly GCF_017654505.1). NCBI lineage: Eukaryota > Metazoa > Chordata > Actinopteri > Acipenseriformes > Polyodontidae > Polyodon > Polyodon spathula. Next base: position 12,629,061 of record NC_054545.1, read on the forward strand.
CAGGTACTATAGAAGTCGAAAGTTAGAAGGATGTGTTATTTTCTAAACTGAACAATTGTGTAACAATTATCTCCAAAAAGCAAACATGAACCGTAATTGCTAACAGGATGAGTTATGTTAGTGAAGGAAGGGCTATAATATGGTTGCAGGTTAAAAAAAATAAAAAAAAGAACTTACTACAGCAGTTTGACCCGCAAAAGACACCAACAAGGAAAGCGTGACAGTGAGAAAGCCCGTGGAGGCCCGTCAGCACGCTATGGAGAGGGTGATTCAATTACTGGGGAGGTCAATGCCCCCACACACCCCAAGCCCGGGTGGGGGGTGGGGGGGTGACTGTGATTGCAGTGTTCAGGGTCGTTTTCGTCGGGACCTCAAGGAGATCGGCAATCCAAGTAAAATGATTAATAGGCATTAAATTAAGTATGTAATTAGTGTGATGGGTGATTCTGTTTCAAATCTTGTGATAGACAATCCGATGTCTGTATGATTTGCCTTTATGTGTGTGTGTATAATCATCACAACAGGATTGGTATATCTATTACAAATCATGCTTTCCCTCTTACAAGAACCTCTCGATCTCTTTATTCTGCACCTCCAAGACGCCAATCTAAAGCAAAAGTATGTACCTGTAGTGTCGAAATAATCAATACAGATAAAGCCCGCCTTGAATTAGAAAAATACATATAGAAATAAAAGCACTTCAAAAAGAGTCTTTGCAGGTCTTGAATTGAATCGCTGATACGGCTGAGAAAAAAGCTTTGGCTGCAGAGACATTAATATTGATGCTACTTCGGTCAGACCCGTCTGGGAACTCCTCCTCTGCCCTCCGAACTAACTGGTTAAAGCGACCTGTTTTGCATATATCGGTTTTAAATATTGTACACATACACATTTTCTTTCATTATATACTATATGTATCTAAACAATATGTGATATTTTTTTCTGATATATTCTTTCATCAAGATGAAGGCAACAATTAACATATGGGGTTTATTTGCTTAGTTTTGTTTGTTTGTTTTCAATAATTGTTTTTTTTTCATTTATTGGTCTAATTGAAGTATTTCCAACTGTGAAACAAACACACATACAGTATGTAAATAAAAAAAAAATATGTTGCTTTGAAGCAGCATTTTATGAAAAAAAAAACGGTTTTGTTTTGTTTTGTTTTTTTTTTTTGGGGGGGGGGGGGGGGGGGGGGGGGATTGATACAAATATAACATTGTAAAATTTTGGGACCGTTTAAAAAATGTAGCGTTCCTCAATTAATTTATTACGAATTTGGCGCCCTGCAGTGTTTTGTGGCTCTTGTTCGGTCTCTTAAGTCTAGGAATTCATGATGATCCTCTGTCTCTTCAATTGTTAATCTGCTGGGCAATATTATGAAGAAATTGTGAAGAAGCTGTATTTCTCCTCTGCTCTTGTTGTAGGTGTGGTGACTGGTGTTAGAAGAGAAAGAAGAAGGGGATATCCACTGTCTCCCAGCAACCCAGCCGCCTTGGAAGCCATCCTCCTCTCCAATGGCTTTAGCACCGCAATTTGACCAGATAAATGCATCCTGTGTTGTGCCCGGCCACTTAGCTACCAAATTTCTCATAATGAGTTTCTGGCCGCATATTACCTGGACGTTCATTGATTGGTAGGGGAGACCGGGGACAGTAACACAGGATGATTGTAACACCTTGAATTTCTTCAATCACAAGGAAGCTAGAGTGGGCACATGCTCAGTTCAGGTCTCTGTCTGACGTAGTAGAGTACAGTTTTTTCCCCATATTTCAAAAACAAATATCTATATATTATATATATATATTATAATATATTTATATATATAATATATATATATATATATATATATATAATTTGCCTACGGATGTTAAGTTTTAAAAGTAAGACAAAAAAATATTTGCTTCATGTGAAAATTGATTATTATCAATAAATGAATTCAAAGATAAAATGTGTTGTTATAATTTTATTTTTCTTCACAGAATGTTACATCTGACCCAACCCTGCTAAAACTGGCCATGCGGTCAATTGTAACATTGGACACCTTACATTTTAAGTCATCTTGCCATATGTCTATCAGGTCTAGGATAGCTATGGGGATTGGTAGAGAACAGATGTAAGCTGTTTGTATCAAAGTCTGGCCAAACTAGCCAGAAAATGTTACAACTGTCGTCGGTCTCCCATAGCCTTTACGACAAACATAGTGGTATTCATCATTACTCTGTGCCAGTATTTGAAAATGTACCACTATTACTCCTACAACATTTGGAAAATTCCAGATTGCATGGAAACCTTCCATAATTGTGTGCAGCTCCGGCACAGCTGGCCACCTAATGTAATGTGCTGCGTTATCTTTAAGAGCAGTTGTCACGTTTTCAAGACATCGGCACACTGATACCTTGCTAATCGCCAATGTGTCACCCAATACACCCATGTTTTGCACACATCTTCTATTAAAATTCCTATGAGCCGTTGTAAATATTTCTGTCTATGCATACACTGTATGCATAAAAGCAGTCATGTTTCCGAAGGTTCAAAACAGGTAATGATCGTGAGATCTACCTGTCGTATCTATACACCAAGTAAGTAATACGACCGCTATCGTATATTCTGCTCCCGACATCGTAATAATAATAATAATAATAATAATAATAATAATAATAATAATAATAATAATTGCTCATATTTGTATTTATAAAGCTAATACCATATATAAATATATTTATAAAGCTAATTGCAATTTATATAAATATATGTTTTATATATATAATATATATATATATATATATATATATATATATAGATAGATAGATAGATAGATAGATAGATAGATAGATAGATAGATAGATAGATAGATAGATAGATAGATAGATAGATAATCAGACCAGACACGAGACATAATGAATTTACATAACACATTTAAAGGTACTTTTAAAAAATGTATTTAAAGATCTTCGAATTTCTTGGATTCGGCTTTGTTTATCCCTCAACTAAACTTGTGTAACCCTTTCAACAGATATATAGATCAAGTTAAGTTATTTTGAGTGATGGAAAAGGTACCTTTGGCGTGATGGGTTAACATACAAAGGTACTAACTCTTTAATATGTGCAAAAAGCCTTCAGACGCATGGCGTCCTTTTTGCAATAAAATGTTATTGATGATCGTTTGAAAGTTATGGCGACTCAAAAGTTGTAAAAGTTGTAATAAACGAAGAACCATGTCATTAGTTCACCAGTCCTTATTTAGGGTTTATTTGAACACTTTGCTCAAAATAAAATGAATACTAAAATGTTGTTTGTTTTATAAAAATACTGTTAGTTGAATGGTAAAAAACAATTATTATTAAAAAAAAAAAAAGTAGGCCTACACACAAATATATTTATGAAAATAAAAAGTAGCTTATATGCTAAAATTATAAAAACCACCATGTTATATTTTTGGAGCCCCACATTAAAATAAATAAATAAATTAATAAATAAATAAAAAGAGGATGTTTTTCACATGATCTTCAAATATCTTCCAGCATAAAACCAAATCAAATTAATAGTAATTACTTTAATTATTCTAACAATATACACAAATCAACTAGGGTTACCAACATACATATTACAGTGTAAACTATAAAGTATGTGTTTACTGAACACACAATGGTTGTTGCATTAAGGTGTACACATTGATATTTCATACAACGTATCCTGAACACAAACTATGATATATATTATAATATATGTATATATATATATATATATATATATATATATATATATATATATATATATATATATATATATATATATATATTATATATATTAATATATATAGTATATATATGAATAAATTAATGCAATGCCCTCACGTGTATTTGCACACAAAAATAAAGGCAATTAAAAATGGGAGAGCTTGCTGACTCTTCAATCGGCTTTGACCTTTCATTATTAGCGAGATATTGGTCCTTTGGGCTGTGGTAAAAGCCCTGTGGTTTTAGTGTGCCCTTGATAGCAACAGACAGGGCGGATTACACAAAGCGCCTCTCTGGGCGTCTATGACCACTTCATTGCCCACCTCATGTATATTTCATAAGTGTGCAATTGAAAAGTAGGCCTAGCATACCAAAAAAAAAAAAAGATGGGAAAGGCTGATTAGCCATACTAATATTTAGGATGTATTGTGCCCATTTGGGATGTATACATTTGTAATGTAGAGGTTTATCGTAATCCCATCACATTTAATTATTTACACAACGGTTTTAGTCAAAAACTAATATTCTGGAATTGTTGTGCTAATCTATATTTAATAAGTGTGACAATATATATATATATATAATATATATATATATATATATATATATATCTAATCGTGATAACATTGTGAGGCCCTTGTCGTGTATGTTTCCACACAAAGCAGTAAATATAATACATCTGATTTGATTCATTCATGTAAAAAAATATCCCGACCGTTGGAATATATGTGCCTCTGCCAGCCGATGAGCGGAGGATTCATCTGCAGCACTGCTGTCAAAATTCACAAGCCAAAACACAAAGATACGCGTGGCCAACACGCCAAACAAATGCATGGCGGCATATACCACTTATTATTCAAATTTTAAGAAACGTAATATTTTAAGATAATATCGATAACAGGAGAAATGAGTGAAAGACGCGAATAGCGGTTTATTTATTTATTTTTGTAACATTAACATAATCAATTAAATTGTACTGCCGTTCATTTGACATTTAAATCTATTGTTTAGGCCTCTCTCTGTTGGCAATGAAAATAAATGACTATTAATTCACTTTGTAACCATGTAGATACATTATAATGTCCACGGGGTAACAGTGTAATGTAATAAATCCCCCCCCCCCCCCCCCCCCCCCCCCCCCCCCCCCCCCCCCCCCCCCCCCCCCCCCCCCCCCCCCCCCCCCCCCCCCCCCCCCCCCCCCCCCCCCCCCCCCCCCCCACGTATACTTTATTAAAGAGACACTCATAAAAAAAGGTATTCAAAAGGAAGTATGAAAAAAATAAAATCAGTTAAAACTTCCACGAAGACTTAAATAACCAAATCAATAAATGGGGTTAACAATTCAATTAAGAATCCTATTGATCCAATTATCATTGCAATTTAGTCAGAAATAAACAGATATTTGAACTTAAACTGAATTTGATGGTCTAGTTATTACATCAATCGCTGTAACATAAACACGCATATACACACGTCTATATATATATATATATATATATATCTATATATATATATATATATATATATATATATATATATATATATACACCCAACGCTTTGAACAAAAAACTAGAAAGTTGGCAAACTAAGGAATATAACATAGCCAGTATAGTTAAAATATTTTTTCTATTGCATCTTGTAAACTAATACAGTATATTGTACTATTATTATTATTATTATTATTATTATTATTAAATACTATTAACAACAACAACAACAACAACAACAACAACAACAACAACAATCATAATAATAATAATAATAATAATAATAATAATAATAATAATAATAATAATAATAATAATAATGTTTACTACACGTATGACATTCCTAAAAGAAAAACACTGTATAATGCTAATCAATAAAGCAATCTATACTGTCTTTTACCTGTTGAGAATTGTTTTTTTAAATGACAGACTCCAGAAATTAGACAAAGCCCTTCCTTTATGTATTAACCTTGTTTATTGTGTTCTGCAAAATATGTCCGAATATTGTCACAGGCAACAACGTATTGTGTAAAGACTTGTATGGCTGATAGTTAACCGGTTACCGTTTTTATTCTACACGTTAGATGTCCATTGCCTCATGAAATAAATTCATTAGCAACGCAAGTCAACCTTTGGGGCCTTCTGACTGTACTTGTACACAAAGACTACTGTAAATAAAACACAACTGTTCGAACTGTGTGTGGAAACAAACCTTTCTAATTTGCAGGATTTAAGTGGATTATAGAATTATCCCCCCCTTCGACTTCGTCTATGTTTTACTCAGTGGCAGAAGCCTGGACGCTCCCCAAGGTAACGAATCCATTATTTAAATTTGTAGTTTGATGGATTGCTGCTTGCGCTATTCCAGGAATATATACCCAAAGCGAATGAGCTATACGGAAGATGCAGAAATGAAAACATTTTGCTCCGTATACCACCCAGGGTGTACTTTAGAGGCAATATATTTTCCTAATAGTTGTCACTGAAAATCAGAAAGGACCAGGGAAGCAACTGTTTCAGGATTCTTTTCACATAGCCTGCATTTTCAGGACAACTATCAAAAGCCCATTCATTGTTAGCTTTGATATAACACAGAGTGCCACTTCATACAGAAAATCGGTTTTGCGTTTAAACAAATCGATAGCATTTTTTTTTTTTTTTAAAGAAACATAAATAATTTTTGGGTTAAAGTTATTTATGTTCATTCTACATTGTTGACAAATCACGTTGTGTATACTCTTGTGTATATATGTGCTAAATTAAAAAGGAGTAAGCAAACTCGAATCTTCAAAGTTGATTTGGTAACTTATTTACAGGGTAAACTTCTTGTTATTTATTTATTTATTTATACTATCCAGTGCTTTTTAAACATGTTCATAATTAAATTGCATAGCAATATAATGCACTTTGCAAAACGATAGTATTTTAGATTTACCTGCCTTTTAGGAGGATTTACAATACACTTGTCTCGGCCTGAGGTTGACGTCATTGTGTTTTAATTGAGGTAGATGTATGCTAAAATTATATAAAATCAACTTACTGTTAACAGCGAAGCAAAATCGCACATCACCGTCTCACATTCTTCAAAGGTGCTGTTTGTATACAGGCCTACTGTATAGTTAGCAGATACCGTTATTGCCTCCAGAGCAGCTATAAACCCAATACGTGGTTCGAATCTTAACTCAGAGCGAGGCAGAAATTTGAACTTTCCACTTATCACCTGCTGTGTTCTAAGAGCTCACAAAATAATACCTATTACAAAAGCCGACGTCATACAGGTTTGCTTTGGATGAAGATGTCAGGTGAGATATGATCATTAGTCTCTGTGTGCGTTTGCGATATCAACTGCAGATATACAAGCATTGCGTGCGCATATAACAGTCCTCGTTATAACCTCATAGAAGTCCTATGAAAATATGTCGGATACATTATTGTGCTACCCCACTGCTGTGTTCCTAAAGGTTAGATATTAAAACAATTTTAGCAATTTATAAATTAGCTTTATTTCTGGGCACATACTTACCTTTTTAGATGATTACCTTTTTAGACAAGTCAGGGATTTTGAATGAGACTTTTTTTGTGTTTTTGTCTCAGTTATATGAATAATTATTCCTGTTGTTCCCACCATATGACGGAATAGATGGTACAGCACGTGGATTACACCCACCCACCCCCGTGTGTTACTACGAAAGTAAGTAGCGTGACAAAGTACAGTGTATGAGAAGATAATGTACCATTCTGCCTTGTTAAAAATCGCGGTAAACACATTTATAATATCATTCATTTAAAAAAAGTTCCTAATGCAAGTAACCTATTGATTTCATGTATTCTAAAACATCGTTGTCTTATTGTTATATGTAACTATACAAATGATTATGCGGTCGAAACAATAAATCGTATCAACTCAGGTTAGACAGATGCAAGGCTAAACACGTTGTAAATTATTTTTAACACCACCAGCACGAAACCCCCTAATTTATAAAACATGCGTCTAAATGACACTTAGCTTAGACTAATTATGGCGCAACTATCCTTATTTACTTCATAAGGAAAATATCGACGATTAAGAGCATAACCTGTTGTGTTGCCTTTTAAAGGGAAATCGCGTGCTGTGCACTCTATTTGTGTACTAAACATATTTGAAATAGATGAGATGCACTGCAGTATAAATTTAGCCTGAAGGGGTCGCAGTTTCAACAAAGATCAATTTTAATCGAATCGTTTTACGCTTGCAAAGTTTTAATCTTACAGCTTCAACACACACACACACACACACACACACACACACACACACACACACACAAAAAAACCCATACATTATGCAAGTCAGCATGAACGTGGTATAACAAAATAAACCTGTTCTCTGTCTAATTATACAATGCATCCTTGCTTGTCACACTGTAAATGCATTTGTATTACTGTCCTGTGTTAACACATCAGACTATAGTTTTAAAAACAATAATATTTAAAGAAATAGTTGGGTATGTGGGAGGAAATTATTAAAATCTGTTTTGTGATGTTAACAGCCAGGATGGTGTGAGTTAGTGGGTGAATGATTTTTATTTGTTTTGTTTTCTTATAAACAATAGTCGTGGTTGTAACAATATCAGTTGCTGGGATCATCGTTCGTCTTCATTTCGAAAACATTTTGACTGTGTGTGTGAGACATTGGCAGCTGATATATTTTAGAGTTGAGAGAGAGAGAGAGAGAGAGAGAGAGAGAGAGAGAGAGAGAGAGAGAATGCAACTTTTTACATTTTAGGGACTAATTTAAGTTAGAAATTGAATTAATAAGATAGGACCCTTACAGTAATAAAACGGGTATTTGTTTTTCCATGGCAAGGATGCTACATTCATTTTATAAAATGTCTGGTCTGTGTAGGCCTGAATATACGCAAAGTGTTAGGCAGCATTTCAAACTGGGTGTTAAAGCCGCGTTACAGTTGGTTTTAGAAGTGGCTCATTGTAACTGTTTAACTGTTGCTAAAAAAAGCTTTTTTTTAATGGTGTATAGACTTGAGGTTGCGACGTATTTTACCAGATACCGTTGCCAATAGATTGAAGTAGTGTGTTTGTGGTATTGTGGTCTGAAGCAGTACTCGATGTGGATAATTTTGCATCAAAGATGAATGTAATATATTATTTGGTTACAGATCAGCTTTCATCAATATACAAAATTATGAACATGTGTGATTATCCAAACTATTAATGTGTACCGGGTACAACATGTCATTATCTATTTACAAACAAAAAATGGATGCTTTATCACGAAACATTTCTTTATTAAACACAATATACCTATGTGCAACGGTCTCACTGTGGAGACGTTATCACAGTAACGTTTTCTACTGCCTAAAAACGTCACTCTCTGTGTTTAGTGCGTCGAGCTAAATGTACTGGCCGAAAACAAAACCTGCTATGTCACAATATGCACGATTGCATCCCATTTAACAAAATCCAAACACTTCCATAACGCTTGCTTATACCACACACGGAGAGACAGGGTTGTAGTGATATAGTGTACTACAATTATCCACACAGGCGTGCATGCTACATAAGCATGGACATTTTGGTGTATAGGCTAGCTATACACAGACTAAAATCAAATAACCTCTTAAGTGTGTTACTCATCTGAAGTCTGACCTGTTGGTCTCCTAACTGATAAAGTCGATTGTAGACTTTCGAGTGAGTGTGAACGCGATTACAGCAATACACCCAAAGTAAATGTTTTGCTTCTGACGTTGTTCGGAATTCGCACATCTGTCTCTTTCAGAAGTCCATGTGTTGCTGAAAGACAGGGACTAGTTTTCAACAGAAGGGATTTATCCAGGAATCCTGCAAAGATTCCAATACAATATTTAGTTAGCTTTTAAACAGTCAATGCTTTGCTGTTTGGACTTTGTTTTAAAATGGCAAGGATGAAATTAAGAAGTGTAGCTCTAATGTATACGTATCAGACAGCAACATATGGTGTATCTATTTCCAAGAAATACATTTTATGATATATATATATATATATATATATATATATATATATATATATATATATGATATATTTATATATATATATAAAGTCCAGACTGTAAACAGTCTCCGCTTGCACAGTCCCTAGTGCTCATAATAAATAAAAATTGACGTCTCGTGTTTTTTTTATGAATAAATAAAGGCAATACGATGTCATCAAAGTGCGAAAAAGAGAGAAAACTGTTCGAAAGACTCGCACAATATCTTTGGTGGAATAATTTTGCTGGTGTTCTGTATAAAATACACAGAACCACCGCATGCGTCTTTATTGTCATCAAATAACCACCAACTCCACGGGAAAAAAACCCCAGTCTGTTTAATAAACGATATGGTTTAAAAAGAAATAAATAAATAAAAAATATGGAAAGCCAATCTGAACACTTTAACAAATACAAAAATGTCTGTAAATCCGTATGAAATAAGCAGTTCTTACTGGAATTCATAGTTGATTCATGGGCGCTATTTCCAAGCTGATTTAGACATCTGTAAGTAACACTATTTCAAATCGCTTACTGCTACTTTCCTGCCATAAAAATAAAATATAATAATATAGTATATCATTTGATAACGCCTAGTGACCGATACGTTGTTGTTGGGCCTATAGGTGAAAAAACAAACAAACAAACAAAAAAAAGTTTAAATTATTACTCGAAAAATGATTAATTATTATCTAAACATGTATTGCACTACTATTATATATTTGCTATTGTTAGCTACCATAACAAAAGAAAACTCAAACATTTTATTGAGGTTAAACATTGGACTCTAAATGTACGTAGGTAAAAATGGAAAACACGATACGTAATGCATAATTCATCAGTCTGTATTATTGTTATGAAATGCGTTAAATTCGCAGTCTAAGACTCAGAGATATTGTCATCATATCATACCTTTATAGAGTTCCTGTTTATTGTTTGTACAATGTATAGTGTTTGTACAGAAGTGAAACCGGTTTATAACGGTATGCATTGCATTTATTAACGAAAAAATAACAATAGCCAAATCTGTGGCTCTTATACTATGAGTTATTCCAGTTGGTATTATCATATGATACAGGATTACTCTGGTTGTGGATGTTATATGATACGGCTAAGGGTAGCCAAACAACATGAACTGTGACTAAAACTAAAATTTGAACTGTTAATATACGTAGTAAACGTGTTAACATTTTGTATAGTTTTTTTTTTTTTGCCTAGAGAATTGGCCTAGAAAATATCATACATCGATAAGTCGGGAATATACAACTACAGAATTATTTACACAAAACATTGAAGTTAAAAAACAAATAATAATATTTTATTGCAAAATCATTTACTAGACTATATTTAGGCTACTTCAAGTTGCTGCTTAATGATTTAAAAAATATAAAAGCTGGTCTACATTAAACTGAGTCCTTGTTTGCTGATCGCAGAATGACCAGATCGCGGTGTATTTGCTCAATCACACTTTTCGCAGGACAACAATCCATATCGTGAGATGTAATTATTGATATAATTATTTGCCAATGGACGCTTGTAAGTACCTAATGACATTTCTCCTGAACACCGAGTGGGTACATGAAGCGGGAGCCAATGATTTGTATCAAAGAATAATGGCAAATGAATGACCCAGCGCCGTGACCACCAATAGAGGAAATACGTGAATTAAATATTGACAAACAAGTTATCCTTGATATCAAAACTTGATTGTTTTGAGTTGCCCAGCCGAGACTCATACCCCGCTACAGACTGGCTGTGGATGTGACCTTTGTTATTTCAGCCCACACTAAGCACCTCAGTGGAAACAAGTTGAGCACGTTCACTTCTGATAAACATTATCTTTAAACCACTGGAGACCGAAATAAGGAAAGCGAGCTCTTCCGACAGGGGCACGTCAGCAACACACATCGAGAAAGCGAGCGAGAGAAAGGAGAGAAAGAGATAGGAAGAAATAAAGACAAAACAGCCAGCGAAGGTTATAAAGTCATCGGTAAGAAAACACAGCTGAAAGGGTAGCCATATTGCAATGTATTTAGACAAGAAATTGGTTTATGCGGAAGCAACGTGTGGGGGAAAGACGGTACAATTGTAAGATACATAAATTGGCATTGTATTTAAATAGGACTGCTTCATAAGGGTAATACGAGAACACAAAGGGCGCGTTTAAATCAACAGATTACTTTGAACTGCAAAGAAACGAGCGAGCAAGAACTACATGGGAACAAATCTGTAAGAGAGAGGTTAGAAATAATAAGAAACAACACGAATAAATAATAGTTAAACGGCAGATGTATGAACCTTGAGGGTGGTGGAACTGCATTGTAAACAGGAAACGAGACAATGTTTGAGTGACACAGAAATAAATAGGCTGAACTCAGACACTGCAATTATTATGCATTCAAACGCGCAAAAACAGAAACCATGCATTTCCAAGCAAATTTATAATGACTTAAAGGATTTTTCTTTTAAGTCGATGAACGGGCTGTATTCCAGGCCTATGTGTTCTAGGCTACATGGTTCCATTTCTGTGGGATTCATATGTCTTTATTAGATAAGGGTTAAAGTTATTAATGTATTATGAAGTGTGGCAACGATAGATAGGCCTACTGGACTATTTGCACGATTTAAACCAAAGCCTAAAGTTTTTGTAAGAGGAAAGACAAAAAAGAATATTTTTCGTACCAATTATGTTGGCTATATTAATGGAGATTATATTTGCCGCACTTAGAAGGGATTCTAAGTGTTGGGGTTTTATCAACACAAAACAGAAGAGAATAAACAAACACCTATAAATACGAAGTAAATACAAGCCAACCAGTTTACCATTTTAAAAAAGCGACCATGTTGAATAAAAAAACTAACAAGATATATATATATATATATATATATCTATATATATAAATCATACATTTATGTTAAAGCTTAGTTGTTTCCAAGAAATCAACAGTCAGTTTTAATTGCATTTATTACGTTTATAACTGATATGATTACATTTGTAAAAACAAAGCACAGTTTTTAGTTAATATTTTATAACAAACAAAATTGTATTGTGTACCGGTTGCATCATGTAGTCCTTAAATCTATTTCATTAAAAAAGAATACCCGACTCTTGCCATCCTTAACTTTACTGGCAAACATGACCTTTTTTCTATATCCTTAGCATAACTCAATGTAACTTCGTTAAGTGTTGCATTCTGAAACCTCGGCATGAAACAAAACTTGCTCTAATATTCGGTCATTAAACTAAGTGATGCAGGAAATATGTACGCTAACCTTGCTAAATTACTCCCAAAGGTCATTTTGCAGATAAAAATAAAACAACATACAAAAAAACATAAAGTCGATCATTAATTCGTTCATTTCAAACAACTTACTGTAACTCGAAGCGATAACCCGTTGTCTTGCAGTAAGAAGAGTTGGTATTTATTAAATTTAGAAATTTAGTTTATTTTAATATAGAATTATTACATTAAAAAAAAAAAACAATATATAACTTTAAATAATCATGATTACAATACACAGTAAGGTTAAAACGAAAGTTTATCGTGGCAGATATCTGAACAGCGCCAAATAAATATTACAGTTAAAATCCTATAAGTAAGTTTGACAATAATATCGCCTATATATTGCACACATAAATGCACAACAATTCAAATATTCTTATTATAATGGGTAAAATTAACCAAATGAATTAAAAAGTGCAATAAACTAAAATGTTATATGTTTTAGATCTGTATTTTCAAAAATAATTTGTTGCTTAAGATAATTTATTTGATGTTTGGGATATTGTGGACAGATACAGTGCCAGTATTGTACAGACATACATTTGCGTATCATATAAGTCTATGTATTGACTGTTTATAACATAAATACAAAGCGTTACATTATTTGAATAAACTTACCATTCCTAATGTACGTTGTAAAGTAGCCTATAGCTTTGTATAGAGGTTGGCAGTATGTTGGGCATGCCTGTTCGGATAAAGGACAAGAAATCTCCACCATTGTGCTGCCATGTCAATTTCACTGGCCAATAGGAGCAGGTCTGTTGCAAGTCCCGTCTGTTTACAGGCTACTCAACGGTGAGTGACAGGCAAAGTTACAGAAGTCCGGCCCATTCTGGTATTAGATTGTAATGTAAGTCAGACGTCTCTCTCATCAGGAAACAGATCCCGATTTTACTCCTCATGCTACGATCTTTATTACTCGGATAGTGGATAACAGACTTTCTCCCAACACTTGCATTTGCACTCTGGAGAGAAGGAGTTCTGGAAACTGAAACACTTGTAAAGTCATTCCGAAAACACCGGGTCATTATTGGTGTACTAAACGCAATGGGTAAGTTTATTATAAGTTTTGTAAGCTGTCAGTGGGGCGAATAAAACAGGCGCCTGATACTTAGAATTTACCTTGAGCCGGGGGTGTTTACACTTTTCATGTTCATACAAGTGAAGCAAGCGTTAAAGGTCACCAACCCAGAGTGCTGTGAAATACATTGGTTGCGCTTTATAATTATGCTGATAGAAGAACAAACACATGTACTTGATTGATTATTGAACTACGAGTGTTCCCACTACAGAAATGTATACAAGAGGAGACGTTGCAGCCTATGTGTTTTTTTTTAACTTCACTGTTTGGTCCTAGTATCAGTTCCATGTTTTTCAAAGCTCCGACATGAATATAATAATATGGGAGATGTTTTGTGCAGTTTTATACAGTTTGGGAGGGCTAAGTAGCTATAATGTAAAATGTTATGATATGTTAGTAAGTTAGGCCTATATATTATTTTCTTTAAATACTACAGAATGTAATGTACGTTTTTGCCGAAAATGGGGGAAACTGTATTACAGTATCAATATCAGATTTGGCTGAATTTCGAATAATAATAATTTTAATAATAATAATTCATTTTTTTATCCCCCCTCCTTACATACTCCAGAGCCCGCCTTTGGGGAGGTGAATCAGCTAGGAGGTGTTTTTGTCAATGGCAGACCCCTACCTAATGCCATCCGGTTGAGGATTGTAGAACTTGCACAGTTGGGCATCAGACCTTGTGACATCAGTAGACAACTGCGGGTTTCCCACGGCTGTGTGAGCAAGATTCTGGCCCGCTACAACGAGACTGGCTCCATTCTACCTGGAGCCATCGGAGGCAGTAAGCCCAGGGTGACGACCCCGACCGTGGTTAAACATATCCGGACATACAAGCAAAGGGACCCCGGTATCTTCGCTTGGGAGATCCGGGACCGACTTTTGGCTGACGGTGTGTGCGATAAATTCAACCTCCCCTCAGTAAGCTCCATCAGCCGGATCCTTCGCAACAAGATCGGGAATCTGTCCCAGCAGAATCATTACGAATCGAACAAGGCGGTGCACCACCCTGCACCGCAACCTACTCTCCCGTACAATCATATCTACTCATACCCAAGTCCCATCGCTACAGCTGGTGCTAAAGTGCCAACTCCTCCCGGGGTACCAGCCATTCCAGGACACATGGCTATGCACAGGATATGGCCTTCTTCACATTCTGTTACCGATATTCTGGGCATCAGATCAATAACAGAGCAACAAAGTAAGAAATTGAATACGTGTTGTCGAGTCCACATTCCAAGCAATCACATTGCCGTCTTTAGCTTAACAGAACAGCACACAACAAATAGCCCAGTCTCTAAACCCTTTCTCTCTTTTAATTTATTTTTAAATATTTATGGGATCAATGATTCTACACATTCTAACAACTGTTGTGTTCTTTGGGAATTTTTAGCTGTAACCCAGTTTTCCCGAGAGGAACACATTATAGAAACCAACATTTTTGCCTCATTGCGTGCACTTTGAAAGCTGTGCTCAAATACAGTTCAAACAGTTACATTAAAACAGATGGTTTATTGCTTCAAGTTATAATTAAGCAGCGGATGTAGAATATTAGTAGCGGTATAACGAAGGGAAAGAGCAGAGCACAGGAGATATTTTGAAAATTAAAATGAGGTGTTTAAAACGCTGCCACAGTGTAGCGGCACGAGATCTTTAAAGGAAATGAGGGTCACCATGTTGTTTGCTTATTAATTAATTCAAATTTGTCCAGTTAGTGAGGTCAAATGTCACACAATGCATAGCACGCATAATATTCTAAGCTTCTATTTGATCAACTTTACATGATCGGTAGAACAAAACTAGAAGAGAAAACTTGTGTTTCAAAATGCGATTTATTTTCACATAAAACAAGGCTAGGTCCTAGTGTTAAAATGTTCAGCACCTTTACATCAGCAGCCTTAAAATAAATACGATGCCTACAATAATGTCAATATAAACAGAAAACACAAAACTGTTGTGTTAATTGAAAAAGTAAACCTGAGCAGTTTTAGTTCTGTTTTTATCATTATATATATATATATATATATATATATATATCTATATATATATATATATATATATATATATATATATATATATATATATGGGATTCCTAATTACTTGACAGTAGAAGTTGACAGTTAAACTTTTTGATCTCCTTTTTGAACAAAAAAAGAAGTGCATGACAAAAACTAAGTTTATAGTTAAATAAAAAAATTCGTTCCAAAAGAGGATGTCGTTTGCAAGGATAATAATATATCACAAGATCGGGCAGCAAAAAATATTCAACACCACAGTTCCGGAGCTTCACCAATGTTACGAAAAATAAAATAAAAAAAATAAAAAATAAAAACAGTAAATTTAACGCAACCCATAACAGTCTATGGAAATCCCCAGTCATTCGTATTGGACAAAAAACATCCAAAATAAAAAGCTTCTCAAAGGAGACTTTTATAAACAATGTATGTAATTTTAAATGATTTGCAGATGTTAGCTGCATGTTTTGAAAGCCGAAATAAATTATATTCTACACTAATTTAAGTGATATATTTACAACTTTCCAAACAGCTCGTCTACTCGCGAAATTAGCTTTTCAATTAGCTTGATGGAAATGTTTGTTTTTGTTCTAGAATTTTATAGCTCAAATAGATCTTCGAAATAACAAGTTAATGTGGACTGAGTAGGTACAGGAATGGGTTTTGTTGGCTAAGTAATTAAAGGTCTGAAGGTATTAAGAAAACTAACATCTACTGCATTGAAAAAAAAAAAAAAGCGAGCAATAATTGAAAAGGAAATACAAACATTGTAAATAACATTTTAAATCAATCGATCTAATGATTTTCGGTTACATTAAAAAGGCCCAATTTTTTTCACTTTTTTTTTGGGGGGGGGGGGGGGGGGGGGCTCAAACAGAACCTTTAATTTGATATCTGTTTATAAATTCTGTACACATACACACATGTAGACTATGCTCCATATACATGTCTGTAGGCAACTTGATATATAGCCTATGTTAAAATCATTATATAACATTTAAGGAAACTCAGTTTCTATTAATGAGGCAAATCAACGATCACATAGTGCTAACGTGTTTAACATTTTCATAAAGGAAGGTTTCTAGTTATCGCCCAATGCCTGTCAATCATGCGCAGTTACAGCAGGCCTGAACCCTAACCCTACCATTAACGACTCTTAGTTAATTTCCTAAATAATACCATAGCTTGCTTTTTCTAACTAAACATACAGGGCTACAAATATGTAATTTTGTTAAACTCACACTCCCCTTACTGTCTACAAGGGTTCTACACCATACTGCTGCGGGTTTTTTAGTACTTTTGTAACTACTTTTAAATCCAAATGTCAACCGAAGAAGCGTTTCCGTAGACCAATTAATTCAAAGTGGATTAACACATAACAAAACATGATAATAATCTTTTTATATTGTTGGTTTGATCGCTCAGTTTAAAACCTGAGTTGAAATGATATAAACAGCTGGATTAGTTTCACTGGTTACTGATTTTTATCCTGTTTGTTGTGTTTTGTGTTGTGTGTGTGCTTTACCTCCAGTTAGTGACAGTTCTTCCTATCCCAGCGCCAAAGTAGAAGACTGGAGCTCCTTAAACAGAAATAATTTTCATCCACCAAGCTCACCTGTAGTCAATGGCATGGATAAAGCCCAGTTAGAACAAGAAGCCAAACATGCACAGGTAAAATACATATACATATCTATACAAATACACTCATTATTATTATTATTATTATTATTATTATTATTATTATTATTATTATTATTATTATTATTATTATTATTATTTATATGACATGAGATCAAAATAACTTTTTTTTTTTTAATCTGGAAACACAAGTTTGTGAATTATCAGAATATTTTTTGACGTCTGACTAATACATCCTATTCACCGCTGAATTAAAGTAATTAACCATACATATATTTGTATATTAGTGTCTCTGCAGTTAACAGCAATGACTTATAAGCCATGTATCCTTTGAACGATGATGCTTGTAGAGAAGAGGCTGGTCTCACACTCAAATATCTTTAGACCTGACCGCTAATATTATGCATTAAATTCCTCTTGCATATCATATATTTTTATTTGTCCAATGTTTGTTTATTTACTTAGAGCTCTTTTTACAAATTTGTTTTCATTTGGTGCAATCTTGCACAAAAATAAAGATTATACAATACATAATGAAAGATGTGATACTATAATACCTATAATTCAATACAACATGTACTTATTCACGTCTAATGTTATAATATATTACATAATCTCCCTTTATAATTAATAATAATACGATAATAATAATAATAATAATAATAATAATAATAATAATAATAATAATAATAATAATATCTAGCGATAGATTTTCTACCACATTTTCTTTGTTCTCAATAATTTTCTAAGCCAGGGACATTATTGGGAAATGATTCACGTAGAATGCTAATATCCAGTCTATTTGAATACAACAGTTTAGTTTGGTAACACAAGGAAAGATATATGTTTACCATAAAATCAATTCATGTTTAATTTAGACCATCGCCATTCGAAGATTGGCCTGCATATTTGCATGGGTATATTTTTGGAATCCTTATACAGATAGCTGCTTATTTCTGATAGAATAAAAGCGCTCAGTGATAAAAAAAAAAAAAAACAACCAAGGTTGCATGTTATTTATAC
Source organism: Polyodon spathula (assembly GCF_017654505.1). NCBI lineage: Eukaryota > Metazoa > Chordata > Actinopteri > Acipenseriformes > Polyodontidae > Polyodon > Polyodon spathula. The sequence goes on from NC_054545.1 coordinate 12,647,834, forward strand.
GATTAAAATGGCATGCGTGGTAAACGTTTTGTTTCATGTAAGAACATACTTCATTGAGGTTAACATATGCCGCAAATTATATGCTCAACTATAGACAGATTTTTTTGACATTCCAAAGGCAGTTCTGCTTATCCCTTTAAACGGGGCCCTCTATAATAAAGAATAGACTGTATCTTCCACCAACATGACAAAGGACATATTGAGAAAGAAAACACGTAGCTGTCGTCCTGTCAAAATGGTCTGAGTGTAATGAATAGTATAATTTACGAACTCGGCTATTGTGGTGTATTTGTGTCTCGCCACAACGATGACGTTTTAGACATGTGCAGGTACCAACATCATCAACATTGCCATTAAGTATTAATCCGTTTCTCAATCAACTATTTTTTTTTAAGCCAGTGGTATTATCTATTGTATAGAACATGTCCAAACAGTTTCACGCAATTAAACCATAGGTCAACAATGTTTTAATGTCAGGAACTCTTCAGGAGCAAATAATGTTTTTCATGGAATCAAAATAGCAGAAGACTCCTCAACATCACGCAATGTGCACATAGGCCTACTGCACATTGCACAATGGTTATAGGAAACAGTGCAGTTAATCATTTCTAAATGTAACGACTTCAATCAGAAATATAGCAACTTTTTTTTAAAGTAACCCAAACGCTTTTTTTTCTTTACAGTTAATACCTTCTGAATTGCTTTTCTAGTTGTCTACTCCTGTAAAGTATATCAATCAACTTGCGTTGGATTACATTTAGCGGTACAATCAAAATGCTGTCGAATGAGAAAGATCTTTTAAAATAGAAACGTTTATGTTTAAAACTCAATTCCAGTGCATATTGCTTTTTTGTTTTGTTTTGTTTGTTTGTTTAAATCATAGCATAGGCAGATGTCTGTGCCAAAAACAGAGATTTCCAAATTGCAGTCCTGTATGTTTCTCTCACTGCTGGAAAGGTCAAATAAATTATAAAATCTGGTATTTGTTACAGGAGAAAACATCAGACGAATTGTAAAATTTTCTAACCCTTTTCAGTCAAATGACCATATGGATGTTCCCTGTTCATGTTACTGTGGAAGCCACTTAGCAAATCTTCCCAATTGTTGTTATTATTATTATTATTATTATTATTATTATTATTATTATTTACAGTATTTGTAACATTTCTTAAACAATACGATTCAGAAATATTTAATAGGGCCAGTCTTCCGAGAGAAGTTGGATGGTTTCAGCAGAAAAAGAGTTTCAGTGAGATCGTTGGTTAACATGCAGGCAGTTCAGTTTTGGCAAGAACTGTTATTATTTCAATATGCAACAGCATGCTGTCGTAGATGGCATTGCGCACGCACGCTGATGAAATTCAGACTTAGAAAAGGTGGAATTCATATAATATTCAATGGAGTTTAAAAACAGCTTGTCAGTAGTCAGTAATATCCCTTTAATAATCTAATAATCTCACCGTTTAATCATTTCAAAAACTCTTAGTTTCGACGCGAACGCGTACCATATACAAGGTAAGGCTTGACGTAGTTTTGTTTATTACAGTCTTGTTTTGTGTAAATATCTTCATTTCAAATATAATTAACCCTAATATAGTGCACAAGAAACAGTGTTGAAAGAAAAACAGCATCGTGATCTTAGGAAGTTTACTAGCTCAATATTTATAAGTTATGTTCTTGATATCGTTTGCAATATCTATCCAGTGACAAAATATAGTCACATAAGTCAAGTAAAATTGAACATTTTATTTGGTAAAATTATGAACTAACTATAAAGGTAAATATCTTGAAAATTGTAGTGACAGGTTACATCATTCTGAAATGGAGTTTATCGTTTTATTAATAAGTGCTGGCTTTTTTCACATGTGTGCCGCAAAACCCCATACGTGCAATGTACGCAATTCACACGCAACATGTTTAAAATAATACAAAATAAATAATAATACAAAATGCTCTTTATATCAACTGTGCCAATGGATGTGTAATGGTAACAAATGACAGTTTGTAAAAAGAAAAATACGCGTTAAAGACAACCTATATCTTTAAAACATTTTTTTTTTTTTTTTTTTTTTTTTTTTTGCAGGGTAGACATTTGAATAATGTTTTAATAATTAGCATTTATATATCCAGAATATTAAAATGTTGAGATAGCTTTCATTACGCATTGTTAAGACTTAGGTGGTTTGTGTAAAACTATAGCCAACTGAACTACAATGAATTGAGCTATCAACTGACCTCGCCATCAACTCAACGAAAAAATCACTTTCCAGGTTCTGTGAAATATTACACCAGAAAGCCGCAGACAGACTGCGGGGAATTAATATACGTACCGCAATTCATAGTGTTATTATTCAGATGTTTTGAGGAACACTGCAAGGTTAGTGTGACCGCCGGCGACTCACTTAGTGAACTTGACCTTTGTCCTCCTCCTGTAAAATTTGATTTGAAACGATATTTTGCTTATGCCTGGGGGTAAATTAAACATCTAGTTGTTTTTAACAAATGAAAAACAAATAATACCTCCCAATGGTTTCTTTCGTTTTGTAGTTGATCTTGACGTTTGGGCACTGACACGCAATTAAACGTCTATGTTTGTCTGTCTGTCTGGTAAGACTAGTAAATAAACTGTAGGAGGAGAGCCACTATTCGAGATGAATGTGTGTACCGGTATATTTAAGCGTCTAATTTTATAAATACGTTTCCTTTCGTACCACTACACTCCTTCTGGCGTTTGATTTGCAGTTGGTGTTAAACTGCACAATCATGTGTTGGCATATGCACAAACAATGTTTAAGGTGATTTTTTTTTTTTTTTTACTGTAATGGAACAAATAATACAATTTTACATTGTTTATTAATTACCAGGTCTTGTCTGTACATGTATATATACTTCTAAAATCAGATTCCTGGTTTCACTGCTATTGTCAGTTATCAGGTTTTCAATGTCTGTTGCTGGCTTCTCATTCAACATGTAGATTACTCATCCCTTGGGGTGATTTATAGATCCAATTTTGAATCTGCAATTAAACAGGCTATTAATGAGTTTCTTACCTGTAGCACTGCTGGTCTGGCAGAAATCCTCTTAATTGTTTTGTTGTTATTTTTTTTGGTAATGTTTCCATTTTACTAAAATGCCATGGAAGCCAATCTAATCAGAGCTGAAGCTTATGTTAAAATATGCAAAACCCCAAATGCAAATAGTGGATGGTCTGGAAGGGCAAACCAATATTTGGTAAAACAGCCATCATGTTGTTGTATATATGCACAGGCCTTTGCTGCAGCAATTAAAGATATATTGCCTGCCATTTGAGTAAATGTTTATACATATCTGCAATGTGCCTCATTGTTAAGAAGACTGAGGGCCAGTTCAGAAAGTCTCAGTTAGCTTTTGTGCTGATGATAAATAGAGCATATAAATCACATTGAAACAGATCCTTTACTTTGCCTGTAAACTGAACAGTGCAATAATGATACACGGCTCATTAGCTAACACAACATATTAAGCTTTAGCAGTGGCATTGCTAGACCATTTGAGTGGGGCTGGGGGTGAGGGGCAAAAGAGGGCAGAGGCATGCTTAGAAAAATGCTTCGTTTCACCATAGCCAGCACATCATCACCATCATCAGTTTATACATACTATATTATATATATATATATATATATATATATATATATATATATATATATATATATATATATATATATATATCGTACTGCATGACATAAATCAGTTTTATCCCGAATTATAGGGCTTAATATTTGTGTTTCTAGGTCATAAAGAAAATTTATTTACACACTTTGACAAATACTGTTGAACCTTTTATGTAAATTTTAAAATAATATTTATTCCATTTGTCAACATCAAAAAAAAAGTAGTTAAAATCTGAGCTTGTAAGGAATACTATTTAAATCTCATCACTGATTGACTAAACTGGATTCTAGTCAATCAGTTAAGATATAAATATATATATATATATATATATATTATATATATTATATATATATATATATTATTATATATAAATATAGTCATATATATAATATATATATATATGACAAATTAGTCGTCAATTTAACTTATATAACCAACATAGGTTGTTTTAGTAAATAAAAGTCGTGATTGGAAGAGTCTTTTATGTACGGTTGTACATGCCAACATTATTTTATAATTTAATATTAACCTCCTGAAATGTAATTTATGAAAGACAGAGTACTGTATTGTTTTGTATTATTACTATCCATAATTTTTAGATATAGGGATCATGCCAGTTCCCCTTTTCCTAATAATAATATTTGCATATCAAAAAGTATCTAGAACTGCAACAACATTTAGCATTACCCGTACTTCATTATGTTAAGAAATCAAACAGGGTGCCATTTAACAAATGTATATATATATATATATATATAATATATATATATATATATATATATATATATATATATATATATATATATATATATATATATATATATATATATATATTGATATGCTACATTGAGGGGAGGGGTCAAACAAGTCTCTTATTATCAAATTTTCAACTTCAAATGTTGGAGGAGCAATTCTCTAGTTAGAAATTGGAGATCATTTGAATGCAATGTCTATGTAAATTAGAATGTGGATTTATTGAAAGTTAACAGAGGTTAAACTAAATGAAGGCATTTAGCCAATACAGTGGCAACATCATTTGATTTTCATTTTGATGTCATAGGCCATTCATTTTTTGCATTTAACATTTTGTGCATTTTTAAAGAGACAATCCAGGCTTGACAATTATTTTGCTACAATTACCACTAATCTTTGCTTTTTTTTTTTTGCTTTGCTTCCTGATACCTTATTAATTCCTATGCTGCAGAGTATAGCTGAAATTATTAGAGTGAGGATGGGAATGAGCTACAAGGTGCCCAGTGATATTGTTAGTAATGCTAATAAGATATAAGAAAATACATTTCAAAGCCAAAATCCCTGCTTTATAAAAACACCAGCAATGCATTTTCTAATTTCCCTTTCTTTTATTACCTCCAGACGCTGAATGGATTGCCCACAGTGAACAGCTTTGTCTCGGCAGCCAGCATGGCGCCCTACCACCCACCAACCCAAGTGTCACCCTACATGGCGTACAGCGCCACCACGTCGGGCTATGTGACAGGTCACACATGGCAGCACCCCAGTGGCAGTGCTCTCTCTCCCCACAGCTGTGACATCCCAGCATCGATGCGCTTCAAAAGCATGCTGACAGCCAGAGAAGGTAGTCACCCTGTCACTGCCTCAGCTCTCTAACACACATTCCCCACTGAAAACAACTTTGGGGGGCCCACACTTGGCACAGTGAGGTGTCCACTGTTTTGCCTTCTCCAATTCAATGATTCTTACACCCTTTGAGGACCTTCAGAAAATTTTTTTTTCATATAAGCCCTGTTTTGAGCGCAACAGAGGTTTTGCCCAGTCCAATTCCCAAGCCAAGTGGCCTCCAAACTAGAGCAGCGCTATAGAGCGAGTTTACCTGTGAATTCCAGGTTTCAACACTGGACTTGTATACAATTTTACGGAAGCACATGTTATACCCAGATAATGGTATAAAGAACATATTTGATGTCTCATTAGAAAGTAATATTGGTGGTATGATCAAAGTGTTTATGTGAAGGTGATTTGATAGATTGTACTGTGTGGAATACTGGTACACAAAAACTGATTATCTTGTTCTTAGCCCTTGTGCACTTAAGCAATAATGTAACCTTTCTTCCATAAATCAGTTTAGTAATATCATATTTTAACACACCTGGTACCGATAGGTTTAAGGTTCAAATTTGATTTCAAGGTTACCAAAACAAACAATCAAACAAAACACCATGTGAGAGAACTTCTTTTGCTTCTGAATTCAGTTTCCTGAAAGAGTTACAGGTACTTGGTCCATTTTGGATTTTTGTTTTCACAAGGTCACAATTATTTATTATGGGATCACAATGAGCATTGAAAAATAAGTGCAATTATGGTGGTGCGACACCAAGCAAAGATTTTATGTCCAGCTAGTTAGTTAGTCGCCTATCTGCAAACTTGGCATGCCACCGTCAGACTGTATTTATTAAAGAACAGTAATACCAAGATTGTTTTAATCTGATCATGCTCAGTTGCTTTCTAAAATCCACCTTTACTGAGTATTTTACAGCAATAGCCCAAACCCAAAGTCTATTACATGTAAATTAAGATTTACAGTACATTTTGACTGCAACAGCAGGAATTGGTAAAATACTACAGGTTTTATCTATACAGTATACTGTATTTAAAACCTTTGTTTGTATGCAAGAATAACATTACCTTGCATTGAAAATACAAGGTACAAAGACTGCATGAAAGCTAAAAGTGACATGGTCTATTTATGTGTAAATACCATAATGTAATTGTGAAGACTGTTTAGCAGAAAGACTGTGACGGTTGTTTTTGATTTCTAAGCTGTACTTGACTGAGGTTAAACGATAATGTATCTTATGTTGTTTGTAAATACAAAGGACCAAATTTATTTTCTTAAACTGCCATTAAGTCTCTGCTTCGCTTTACTGTCCCCGACTTCCTTTCTACAACTTTACTCCTCCCTGTTTTGCAAACCTGCTCTCCTCTCTCTTTGTTAATACAGTGCTACATTTTATTTTGAAATGGAAAGGGCATTTGAAGCTTTTTTTTTTTTTTAAAGGGCATTTTCTTTCTTTAGCAGATCGACAGAAAAAAAAAAATCAATTAGCCAAGTAAATCCCTCGGACAAAAGCTGAACCACTGACACCACAAGGGTACAAATGAAATTAAAAAGCAATTAATAAAACTGTTAGAGGTTCCATAATGCAATGCTTTTGTTTGAAACCTCTAATTAGGGGTTCCCAATATGAAGTATCACATTGTGGACGTCTCAGTTTTTCTTTTAGAAATTCAAATCAATATAATATGTCCAGTAAATACATTCTGAATTTGAATGCTGCTTTATAAAGAAATATGGCCCTGAAATAATTTTTTAATGGTTTATTTCCTTCATTCAGAACAAGTATATAATTCTCTAAAATACTGCATACTTTAACAGAATGCAACCAAGACAAATGACTGGAAAATTCCTGAGTCCCAATTGAGATAATGCCATTGTTTTATATATACATACCTATTTAATTAATTATCCATACATTACCTTAATGTGAACTAAATGTGGACCAAAAGCAGACTTTTGCCAACACCACTGTGAAACTGAGCTGCCTTATCTTTTCTGGTCAACATTTTCTGAACACATTTAAGCAGAAATAGTCATTTCCAGCTTTTCCTTTAATATATAGCTTTAAATGAATGTAAGGGCAGCTCGCTGTAAGGTTTACATTGATGTAAATATTTATTTGTGTGTATGTATACTGGTGGTGGTGCTGAGTACCGAGTTATTTAAATGTAATTAGTTATTATTTTTAATATAGTTTCTGCATTATTTGTAGTTTATAAAGCCACACAAAAGGTGCATTTACAGAGGTCTGACTGTATATTTAGAGACACAAACATGCTTAAATTGGGCAAAAAATAAATAAAAAAATTGTACTCAAGTTCTATTAAAATTAGTTATCTAAATCCAATTTGTTATTCATGAAACCTTTCTAGGGTGATTATAAAGAGAGTTTAAAATGTATTCTCTCTCTGTTGTTGCAGTCTTGTATAGAATTGGTTTCAAAACATTTGAGTGCCCAAACAAATTCTGGACACCTGATTTCAACTAAGAGTAATAATAATAATAATAATAATAATAATAATAATAATAATAATAATAATAATAATCTCTTCAGCATTCTGCATTAAACAGTGTGCTTTTAGATCTCCTTTGTATGTAATTAACTCGCAGCAAGAGACCCAGAAAGTCTATCCAGATGCTGAAGGTAACTAAAGTGGCCAAGGTAATGACTTTTCAGATATGGGTATTTACAACTCTTTTAATTTCATTGTATCACACCACACCCAATTAAATCTATAGAAAATGTAATGTCTCTGAAATTCTTCTAGTTTAGAAGTGAACGTGTTAGGTTTATTTTTTTCATGATGAACAAATTACAGAATCCTGGTACAAAATCAACTAGCATTTTGCAAAATTTGGCAAATCTTTTGCCATGTACAGTAAATGCACCTTTTGACATTTCACACTATAGAATGAAAAGAATGACCCTTTGAGAACTATGCATAACACAAAGACATCTTTATAAAATATATCATGGAAAAATGGCATTGTACTGCTAATATTCCATTAGAACATATGGAATAAAGATTTTCCATGAGGTTAAAACATACCTTTTTTCAAAGGTTTCTACATGAGAAACACAAGGTGAGCTTGCATTTGAAAGGCTGACAAAGGACAATCAACCCAATATGGAAACTAACATTCTAACAGAATTATAAAACATACAGTTGTGAAGCAAAAAGACACTTCCGTCATTTTCATTATTGCTTCTAATTCTACTTTCCAATCTGGATTATTGAATGTGTTGTTTGTCTAGCTATTTTATCCTCAGCATTATTTATCATCAGTTCACTCATCATGTACAGTAGTTATTTAATTTTTTATTTGTACAAAATCTCAACAACGTCAAATATATATTTTTGACCAAACACATATTAGTAAAAAGACAAATAATTGCAATTATTATTCTTATTATTATGAAAATGGAAAAAAAATCAAGATCAGTAGTGCTGTAATAGCTGTAGACTGAGATAATATGAACGGTCTGGAGTATACATCATTTAAGGAAAGGCACGGAGCTTCAGTTTTGGTCAGTACTTGTCACAGTAATTAGACTAGCAAGTTAATTTTCATTCACTAGAGTAGAGCAATTCCTTTCTGTTAGCAATCGTCTGGGCAAACGCCAGCAAAGAAAGTTATCTGTCTGCAGTTTTGAGTTTTCGGTATAGTATATAATCCAGTTCAACTGGCCATGCTATGACCTTTTCTTGTTAAAACATATATGGTTTTTTTCATATATACTGTGGTTAGAAACTAAAAGACTTTTCGCCAACAGTTCTGATTTTCAATCCTAGCTGAACCCTGTGTTCCTCCCATACAAGGAACATCCCAGTAAGGTGTAGTCTCAACTTATTAATTATGAGAATTGAATGTTAATCTATTTTTTTATTTAACGTTTCTATTCACTTAAATGTTACAAAGTGTTCTCATGAAGTAGACCATAAACCAGGAAGCCCATGCAGTGGTGTCACTTCTTGTGCACATTTTGTCTGACTCACATTTGAAGGGATTTTTGCAAAACTGGTTTGCCCACTCCTAGTGCTAACAAGAGAGTACAGTCAAATAGCAAGCCATCTCACGTTATGCATGTGATTTTTAAACAACTAAAACACATTTATTTAAGTGCTTTGCTGAACCTACAATTGACCACAATACTGTATATTACTAAGGTATTGAACAAAAATAAACTAAAAAAAAAAGAGTAAATCACTGTTGTATTTTGGATCAGAAATAAAACAAAATAATTGGTAAAATAGGGTTCAAACAATATCAGAGCCCTAGAAATGTTATTGCTTAGTTCTCAAAGGTTCATACTTGAATTTTATTAGAAATATTCAAAATTCAGAGCTTTTGTGAAAGAGGATTCTTGCTTTTATGGTAATCCTAAACGTTTCCTTGTATAAGCCAATGTGTCTAATTCAAAGCTGAAATCGTGTTTCTATTGGATGGTCATCATAAGGCTGTATCTGTATATATGTATAAAGCCTTTTTTATTTTTATATCTCAAATGCTCTAAATTAAAAATATTGGAAGTTATTAAGCATCTTGTTTTTATTTCCCTGTAACTAAAAAGATAAATGTTTGTCATCATTTCTTGATTATGCAGTAGTTCTGGATGGTGTACTGTTTGCACATATAATACAAGGTTGAGACTTTAACCCTTTGTTGCTTTTGATCCAGTTTTATTTCAGGATTTAAAATGTTGCTAGTAAGATGCGCTTGATTATTTTTATGCTGATCATCTTATAGTATATTTCTCTTTTTTTCTTTTTGACAACAACAAAAAAAAAAGACCTAGATAGGAGTTTGGGGGGGGGGGGGGGGGGGGGGGGGGGGGGGGGGGGGGGGGGGGGGGGGGGGGGGGGGGGGGGGGGGGGGGGGGATGACGACATTTAACGACAAAGGGCAAATTTCATACGTTGTGCACAATTTTTTACTAGTAAAAGTGTGCAACACAGGGTTTGTATATCTGGAAGGCATCATCAATTGATTTTTATACTAGTTCAAAATTAATTGACTAAGACATAATTCCAATACAGATTTATTATTCTGTTCACGCCGTCAAACTCGTGCTCACTTTCAAGGCTATGCTTAGGTTGATGAAAGTGTGGGGCCCTTTACTTCAAGAATATTTGTAAGACGGCAGGTAGAGTATAATACTGTTTATAGGAAGTTTAAAAATAAACCAAATAATATATTGTATGCAATAAATCGACTCAGAATTGTTGATTAAATTTATTTCAATGGAAATGGCAAAAATGCCATGTAACAGCAAGTATTTATTTCTGGCAAACAACCAAAATATTCAATTTAGACTTTTTTCCCCCTATCGACACATTATTTTACATTTTTCTCTGTCTGGAATCAACATAGGTAGAAATTGAACAGCGTTTTATGGTACTCTGTGATGATCCACGTGGTTCTGGATGCTCTACATCAGTATTTACCAGGCTATGAGCTTTTTTTTTATTTTAATTTTTTAGCTTGGGTGAATCTTATGAGCTAGGAGGGACCAGATTTCCTCATTCCATTCAAATCATGTAGCAATGGAAACTCTGCGCCACTTACTCTACACTTACATATATAGACAGAGTTCAAAGGTTACATTGCATTCGAATGGAACAAGGAAGACTGTTTAGTCCAAGCATACTCCAGTGGCCAGACAAGCTTTATAAAACCTTAGTCAGGTGAAAGCAGATTCAGAGAAACCCATTTGGAAGGATTGCAAATGCCACAAAATTGGAAGGGATATGTAGAAAAGGAAGAAAAAAAACTAAAACAAAAAATGAGTAACATGTGGTGACTGAAAAGGGCAACCTTTCCCTGCAGTTTTTTACCTTTATGATCTTTTGTGCTTTCACTACAGGACGAACGTTCAACATTTTGTAGCTTTTCTCACGTTAGATTTACTTACTTCAGAAATCAGCGGGTGTCTTGCTTTGCCTTCTTTACTCCCCCTTACCTTTTCAGCACTGCTTTATTTCAACTCCACTCCACAGTCTCTAGCAGCGCTGACGTTTACTTGAGCCGAGGTTCACACTCTTGTTTTCTTAGTTAAGTTTTTGACACTTTCCAACGGTCTTTCATGGAATGGGAATATGGAATACGATGTATTATATATACGATGTTGTTTGAACAGCTCAAGAAAAAACGTGTCTGTATAGGCAGGTAAAGAGGCTTCTTTTTTGGGGTTTTTGCATTTTAGAGGCTAAATTAAAAAAAAAAAAAAAAAAAAAGCTCTGGGGAGCCTTTTCAAAATAGACAGAATTAGATTTACATTAGCAGTTTGAAGTGCATGAAGAGTTTGGTATACATTTATAACACAATAAGGTAATGCAGTGAGATTACCTTCAAATAGCAATACTTGACTTTATGGTTTACAGGTTAAATAGATCAGAAGCCAGGCCGGATTCTTTTTCATGGACCATACAAAACCAGTTCTGACAGGACAGTCTCAAAACTACTTCCAGAATGATGATTCACATGGTTCATACAGCACCTTGGCATAGAAAAGAATGGAGTGTATGGGGACCAATACTTTAAATCAGGCAGTTTATCAATGCTTCTTAGTAGGTAGGAATTGTTTGTGTGGGGGGATTATCAAGGAGGTGAGGGGTTGTTTAGGAGCTGTTGTAACCCAATGTTATTGAACAAATACTGAACCCCACAAACCAATGCATGCATAGTACTATTTAACAAAATACTGTTAAGAAGGAATTTAAAAGGTGAACATTTATTTCAGGTTCATTTTTTAATGATATTAACAATTTATCATGTTCTGTTCTCACAATATTGTATGTTTTTTTTTTTTATTATTATTATTTATTTGTTGCAAAGTTTGTTGCTAAAATTGGGCCTGAAGTACAGATATTTGTTTCAAAGAACAGAACAAATCTCTCTAATGCAATTAGTAATCACTTATTATTCTGGAAACTTATTCTGTAAGTCCAAAATTGTCTCCTGTTCTCAAAGTTATGACACACTACAAATAAGTTAGTTTCAAATTTCATTGGGCCATATTTATAAAACATTCAGTGCAAGTAAATGCAAAAGGCTTGAATTAATTTAAGATTATTATTATTATTTTTTTTTTTAACTCATTTGCATTATTTTTTATAAGCTCTTGATAGTGACATTAGTGGACTAATCTAGTAGACTAGTAAATGCATGCAGCTAACTCACTGTGACAGGCATAGCTAAGCACAATATTTCACACTTGTTATTTTAGTCAACTGCTGCCTAGATGTTTGGCTTATGAATCATTCTGAAGCAAAAGCAATAACAAAGGATGATTCTTTGCTAAGGCTTGCTCGATGGCAGACTACATTCTTTAAATCTTCGTGGCTTTGGTGGCCCATTTTATATTAAAAAAAAGGAAACATACCTATGGACGTTGGTATAGGTGTATGCTTGCTTCCTGTCACCTGGAGTATGCATTCCAAGTGGGCGATAATAACAATATAAGGAATAATGAACCCCCAACTGTAGGTAATAAGACTGCAATTCCATCAAGTGTTTCTGGTGGAATATAAATCATGAGTGGGCTAGTGCAACTGAAGCAGCATAATTAACTACTCCAGTAGACAAGCTTACAGAATGAGCACAGTGTAAAACTCTGCAGTTTTTTCTGAAATTGTAGTTCAATGCTTGTTGACAATAATAATAATAATAATAATAATAATAATAATAATAATAATAATAATAATAAAGATTATTTACATTTTTAGTATAAAAAAAAAAATTTTTAACATAAAAAAATAATATTTTACTGAAGAGAATGACTTCTAGTTTCGAAATCAAAGCTGCCTCTAGCCAAATTTATACATTTCTTACCAATGTGAAAATCAACTACTCCCAACAAGTAAACACACAGGAAACAAATACATACAATGATAAGACTGCTGTCTTTTTCCCACTCTTGTAAACATATATTTTCATCGCAAAATTGCTTTTCATTAAAAAAAAAGTATTACTTTATGATAAGTTGGCGGTTTGTAGCTGTATTGGTTCTTTTCAGTATCTGACTGTGTCCAGCAACATTCCACAGCATAATGCGCCTCTTGCAGTTTGAGAGGGTTAATCAATTACATAATTTAAAATTCAATTCTAATGAACAATCAATTAATGATCCTTTCAGCACTTATTCATAGTAGCACCCAGTTACTACTTATATGAAAGTGTAAAAAAGCAAAGTGAAAGCAGAGTAAACAGGTAAGCATGATAAAACCAAGAGAGCTATAGCACAGCATAATAAAAACATGGCAAATCATGGTAAACTATCATAAATGCATATTACAACCATGGGTAAACTGAAAAAATAATGTAGTACACTTTTATAATGGAGACTTCACTATGTTTCTTTCTAGTGCTTCTGCACAATGAATCAACGCTAAGTCTGAGTGTTAAGTGTGAAATGCTTATTAATGGTTACTTCAAACCATACTGATCAAATAGCTAAGTTTGGGTTCATTACTGGGTGAAATACAAGAGAAGCCTTTTGCATGTCAAGGATTTATGATAGATTTGGCCTAACGCAACATCACCTGTGATCAATTTTGATACATTGTCCAGCATCAACATTTATTTCTGCAATAAAAGAGTTACCATATTGTTTATGGTTTTATATTAGGCATTAGGGTCAAATTGATAGGCATGCAATTCAACCTCCTTATTCTATAAATCAGAGTAGAAGCAGAAACCACATTCTTCTGTTGGATTAAACCTGTATAACATTTATTTAAAAAACTATGTTTTTTTTTTTTTTTTGTTTGTTTTTTTGCTATATAAAAATTGCATCAGGTCACATTAAATTAAAATGCAATAAAGCACACAATAATGCAAGGCTTAAAAAGAGGATGATACTGTCTTCAAGGAGGTAATTATTATTACACAAATAATGATGCTGTTCTTCTAACTAACTTTTACAGACTAGCTTTAAAGCTATAATGACATATACTAAGGATTTTTTTTTTTTTAAGACTGGTTCCCTGAGAAGTTCCAGAAGACTGAATTGCAGAAAGGTAAAACATTTAAAACTGAGACCTAAACATGAGTAAATTGCTAAAATGTTTGTTCACTGTAAGAGATTATATCAAACATCCTGTATGTCCATGATTTTTACATTTGTATGGCTTAAGTTTCAATCAATGCTTTATCTAAATAGGCAGCACCCACTTAACACAGCAAATAGTGAATTTGCTTAAAAACTAAAATCATATCAAAAGCTGGAACTCCAGTACTTTTAAGTTCATTGTTGTCTGGCATGAGTTATTTCATTTTCATTTGTTGCATTAACGTTTTCTGGAACTGGCATGTGTTTTAATCAGCTGCAATTAAGTACTTACAGAGCTGTGCCAAACCTAGAATTAGACGTTATATACAGAAGTTAGTATACAGAAACCATGTGTTAGTTTCCAGAATACATAATTTGCTTAATTTTGGGTAAAGAAAGGGGATGCTGTATCTCTATGTATATGAAAAAAAAAAAAAAAAACACCTCCTGTGTAATTTCTACAGTATTCAATAGCTTTAAAATTAAAAATTATCTTGTAAAAATGGTTGCTTCATTTGTGGACTAAAAATTATTATATCTGTATATGGGTGACTGGCTTTTCTTCACCAGTTGTTCTGCAGCCAGCCATATGTGTATTCATAAACCAGCAGCATCACCGCACCTCCTGGACAGAAAAGAATAGAAAGAATTTAGTAATACTAATACTAATGCACATTACTTCAGCATGAACTGCATGGAGGAATAAGCTGAAGTTTACAGGCTTGAATGCTACTTGCCTTTTTTAAAAATTTGTATCTACCCCAAAACGTTCAGCAAACATGCATTAAAAGCATCTGTGCATATCTGTCACTTTTTCATTAAAACAAAGATTTAAAATAAAAGGAACAAAGCTGCTGTAGTCAATGCAGTCACCACTTTTAAATACAATTTGTGATTGCATTTCCATTAATGGTATTTATCAACAAAGATTCATGGGGATGTGAATCAATCATGGTTTTGAATGAATAAAATATTATGAATATAAATGTTTAATATAATAAGGCATTAAACCCAGCATTGTTAGGAATGAGTTAAGTGTTTAATATTTCAATTTTATCATCCATATTTGGAAAAAGGCTTAAATTTTTTGTGTAAACTAAACACAAACTCACCAATCAGCTCTCAAAGAATGCTTAAAGATTGATGTAAACGAATGGTTCCCAATCCCGGTGGGACCAAAGCAGAACAGGTGCCGTTTTAAATACAGACAGTAGGTCCTGTGTATACAATAATGTGTCTTTTAATCATTTTAATTGTATTACCTGGTCCGAGCCTCATAATTTTGGGTACCAATCCCTTGTACAATGCTAAATACCTGTGAAAAAAAAGAAAAGAAAACGTTCACCAGCTGGGATATCCACTCATAACACGAATTAACCACATACACATGCTTCACTTAGTAACAGAGGACTGTTGTTAAGCCAAATACATAGTGTCTGGTTTTTTAAAAGCTGTAGCTTGTAGACTACAGTATTCCATAGTTAAGCCTTCTGTGTATTCTTTCTCAGAAAACAGACCTTGTTTACCATCTTGTTTACTGTTTGCACTTACATCCACTAAAAGGAGTTTTAGCTGCAGGGACACCTGGGAATTCACTGGTTCCTGGTCTCTGCGTGGGTTGAAACTGCTCAGAGAAACACTACTCAGTGTATACAGACACTGAGAACCAGTGAGGCCTTTATACTGAAGTTGTCTTTATTTGTTAATCAGAGTAAAGTGGAACGGTAAGTTGCCATAATTGTGAGGTGTTCCTAAAGTAAGGATTTACTGTACATTTAAATCTATTTGTAAACTACATGGAGCACATCGCCTTTTAAAAACAGATTTTGCTGTTGACACAAGTGCTGGATAACGAAACACTTTAAATGAAACTTTTAATAATACTTTAACAATAGTTTAGATGTCAGGAGCTGTTGTTTTAGTATAGAATTTGCTCCAAGGAAACAAAGTGTACATTTTAAAAATAGAAATAAACTAAACTACTCAAAGACATTTGAACTAGGCGCTATAAATATTTCGGCCTCTTACTGTCAATCTATATATCTACATAAGCGGCTGTGTGTGACCATAATTTTCACCACTCCCCACTGACATTTCCTACAGGAAACCAAACAAAACACTGAAGTGTTCCCTTTTAGCTTCAATTTAATTACATTGGAATTTTTAGTTTTAGCACTTATTATACAGTTCTCTGGCCAGTATGAGCTATTACTGTAGTTAACCACGTGCCTCTTTACAGCTCTAAGGCTAATGTGGGTTATATTCAAGGTTAAAAAACCCTGTTTCCTTCATCCTAAGGCAGTTAGACCATTTCCCTCCTGATCACAAGGCTCTTAATAACGCTACTGTATCATGCCTCCCCAGCTATTCTGAATCTTATTAAAATTGTAGCTCATTATAACCTGCAAAATGCTGGGCTCCTAAAGAGTGCAGTAATTACTGGAGACTGTATATATTGTACTGTTCATGAGTACGAAGTACAATAAAACACCCTTCTTTAATTCTCTATTTCACAATTGAAAACTCATTTGTGTATATTACATGTGCAATATAGGGCTCAATTCTCAGAGATATATATCCCAAATCATGAGAACAATTTCTGTCTGAAAGGAAAAAACAACAAACTAAAACATGCTTTGGGGTGTTGACGTGAACAATTAATATTCAAGTTTAGTTCTCTGTGACTGAATCTAATCTGCAATTAATGGAGTACATTAATTGTAATAAAAAGATACATATTTTACTATAATTTATACAAAACGAAGCTCAGCTGTGTTTTGCTAATTCATGATAACTCTAGCCTTTAAGATATGTGCCTTCTGGGCCATTAATAAAATAAATGCAATATGGCACAAAATATTCAATTACATTTGAGATGCTTATATACACACTTATCAGCTTCATCCAGAGTACTGCCTCTTGGGGCTATGCATGTAATTGAGTCCAGATACCTAGCCAACATCACGTTATTTAGGAATCCATGTACACTTCCTGGTGTTCAAATATCTCATCTTTTGAAATGGCTTGCCATGTGTCATTGGTTCTAAACATGGAAAGACTATTTATACACAAAAGGGCCAAAACAAATACCTTTAGTAAAATATATGGTAACAATTACTGGAAGTATTTAATCCCAGATAATATATACTGTCAACCTTCTAATAGTCGCGTGCCATTGATTTGAGCTAATTTTGCAATGTCCATTTCATAGCTCAGTAAAATGGCTTCTAATTGCACAATGCACTTGTATACAGTGTCTTTTATTTTACTTATTTTAATTCCTAACCTTACCAAAGTCATGGGTTCATTTTTACATTTAGCCATGCGAGTAAGGGGAAACTCATTACAAATAAATGTTTATTTTAAGACTTTACCAGCAATTAACTCTTCTGCTGTCAATAACCATTAAAATACAGAGATATTGGATGATGAAAACTGTTCTATGAGGCAGTATCGGCACGAGTGGAAGGGACCTGACCAAGGCTAATATAACCCATACAAAGGCACTCACCATCCTATAACTCTATTATATAGTACTGTTTTACTGTTATTATACGAGTCACAAAATAATTTTCACTGGAACAATGGCAAATGGTGGAATAGAACACCATTTAGTGGCTGAGATACATGGCCAATTGTGATGTCACCATTTTGAACTCCAAGTGGTGACTTCAGGTTAAAGCAGGTCAACCATATGCTTTGAATAAAGCACAGTACAAACTCAATATAGTTCGGCTGAGGTCTTGAATGGGGTTTCTTTGTGACATGTCGTGCCGTGCTGAAGGTGAAACTGGTACGCGAATGGCTGAAAGATTATGCACCATACTGAATATACCAATGTTTTATATTCTTAGAAAATACACAGCTTTCAATAAATCTAAATGTATGTTGATGTGGTGCCCCTGTGAATCTCACACTGATGTACAAGAGTATATAAACAGCAAAGCATTACCCTTCTTCCCTGTAGATAACTGCCATGGTCTGAAAGCAGGTCCGGTACTTGATTTCTCCAGGGACAGGTTGTGGCCCTTGAATGCGGCTCTTGGCCACGTCAAAAGGAATGTTGACACAAGAGGAGATGGTTCCTGAGACCAGTCCAATTCCAAACTTCCGCAGGAATTCCAAAGTCGGGTCCTACAAAAAATTATTATTATTTTATTTATTTTTTTAAATATTTGAAGAAACAAATCTATTAGTTCTATGAAACTACAATTCCACAGCATTGTAAACATGAAGCGATCTAAAGTGCATGCAATCAGTTAAATGAATGAAGCAATTATAGGTGACGCTTACAATCAAATCAAATCAAATTAAGTAATCATCATAACAAAATCCACATGCATTTATGTCTTTTTTCCAATTCATAGTCCCTGACAAAAGTGTTTTGAAAAATATATCTGAAAGCTGTGTCAAACAGCTGTCCTAAAGTACTATGAAAGGAGTTATTTTTAACTTGCATTACTACTTGTTGACAATCAAGACAATGCTATAGATAAGAGCCCTGGTAGGCTTTGAGTACTTGGATCTAATAGATACAGAGGAGCCTTAATGCAGTTAAAAACCCTGTAGCAATTGTAATCTGTGTAAACTGTCCGAAGAAAGACCCATTAGTACCAAGTTACATTATTTATCTGAGAAAGAACAAAGGCACTGCTAGAAACTGGATCTCCATCACATTGCTGGGATGCTGTGGTATCCAAGTTACACTTTAAACAAAGACATACATTTAGGAGTAATCCTGATTTAACTGCACAGCAGTGTTCAGACTGAACACATCCTTAGCCAGTGACACTTGTTTCGAGTTGAGTACACCACTAACTATCTGGTATTATCACAAAATCCTGAAAAACTTGCTGCAGGGAAACTTTATGATCTGAAACTAAAAAAACAAACAAACAAACAAACAAAAAACAGTGGCAAATCTACCATATCCTGCGCTGTTCAGCAATGCACAGAGTAAATCAATGCATCTGTGCGTATGAAAAAAACACATGGTTTACATTTTTCTCTTACTTCCTAACCTGTTCAATGAATAGTTTTTACATGTATGCATACAAATTAGAGAATATTTGGGACAAAGTTTACAGAGATTAGCTTGGTCTCTGGTGCCCTAGGTAATACATTCACTGGTAGCACCAACAGGTGACTCTTCACAGTTTCTTATATCATAAACATAACTTTGCTAAATTTTTCTGCTTAACAATCAAAATATACATTTAAATATGCATGATAAAATAAGTTACCTTGGAATGAATGATATTTTGCTAGAAATAACTGTTTGTAATGTACCACACTGAATCATGTAACAGTAGGGCTGGCAATGGTTATAGCAGGGTAAACAAAGTGGACCAGGAACAAAGCCTGCCTGCTAAGAACCGGAGAAAGGACTGCTGGGCAATTGTAAATTCCAGAAATTCCATGTTTTCAGTAGGAAAGGTGGGGAATTCAATTAATCAGTGATCAGGTTGGAGGATTTAAAAGGTCTGTACAGACAGATTTGGGTGGGGGGGGGGGGATTTTTTTGAAAGGAGTGAGTGACTGGTAATGTAGAGAAAATTTAAACTGAACCAATGTGCTGTTAAGGTACTTCGGGAAAGCCTAGAGAAGATAAAACAAGTATAGTGAGGGAAATAGTTATACTTATTGTGTGGGGCGGTTACCGTGTTTAAGCCAAGCCACATTCATCTTTGTTTTCAATGTTTTTCACAGTTATTGTTTTTTGTTCTTTTCATTTGTTAAAGAAAAAGAAAAACAATTCATTTGTTGCTGTAAAACACAAATTGGAAAACAAAGAAAATAACCAATTTGAGCTGGAACATTTCTAATAGTGTCCAGTCTATAACCAATAAAATTGTGCCAAACTGGCATTTCAGCCTAAAAAACTCTGGTCTTCAGTGTCTTCTTGCTCTCCAGTCCCTCATCAGGGAACAAACTTAAACTGACTTACAATACAAATTAATGCAAAATAACAAAAAAAAAAAAAAAACTGGCACTCCTAATGGAATAACATGGGACAACATTTTCCCACAGGAATGGAAGAAATTCATTTTACTTAGAACAAAGGGAATGTGGTACAGCAGCTGTTAAATCTGAGGCCTGGGAACCAGTTGGTCTTGTTGCTGGATTGTCACTGTCACCGTGTCTGAAGCTGAATGGGGAAAGTTAGTCCACCGCCCTGTGCTTAAGCATGTCAAGAATTCTGATTAAATGTAGGAAATAACACCCCAACAGCGAGACTGGATATCATTATGAACCCTAGGTACCACAGGGTTATTATCAAAGTACAGATTTTTCTTGCAGCACAATTGAGCTCCTTTGAATGGTACATTTAATTTGAAAATGGCCACTGATCCCCAACGCCACCCAGCGACACCGAAAGATATGAGTGGAAAAGCCTGCACAGAAGCACAGACATTTTATAACAGCGCTGCACATTAGTGCTTCCTTTTCTCCTGTGCTATCTGATTGGCCCCATTTTCACACATGGTCTAAATTGCTGAAGCTCACATTTCCTCGTGGAGGATTTATAAACACAGTTCATAAAGGCAGGCTGGCAAGGCATATGGGGATCATTTGTATAATTGGACTCCACATCGTACAGGGGTATTACTGTATCAGAACAGCAGAGATCCAAAGCGTACTATTAACTAATTGGCCAGAATATTTTACAAATGACGGGAGCTTCCACCACATAGCCTTCCTAAAGTGATTGTTTGTGTATAAGACCCTCAAATGGTAAAATAAATGAAGGGCTAATCCCAGTTGGTATTTTTTTTCTGAATGCCCTTTACCCACCCCCCTTCTCTCAGCAGCTTTTTAAAATTGAGGCTTGTATGCAGCCATAACTGAAAATCACTGCACTGAGAAACTCCCAGCTTTACCTTGTTCACAATCTACATACTGGTGTTGCTAGCACATGTTTGTGCCTGCACACTGCTTAAGAACTTATCTATGCACTATTCCCAATCCTCTGGCACTTTATTGAGGAAACTTGGGTATACAATAAAAAAAATAAAAAAAAATATGAGTATGCTGCTCCATCTAAAAAGGTACCTAACCCACGAGGAAAAAAAAACCAAAAACATGTCACTATCAACTAGTTATACTGTATTTCTAAGGTCTGGATTATATTTAGCTGGTTGCATATGAGGTTTTTATTATTTAATAAGAGTTTCAGATTAATTTTATCATGTCTTTATATCTTGGGCCATTAGCATCTTTCGTAACACATAGTCCTCAGATCATATGTCTAGGATTCAAAATGTTTTTGTAAATCTAGGTTTTCTACCGCAGATTACCAGTGCTGTCTTCAAAAGACACCCAACCCTTTTCAATACAAACATTAGCATTTGACTGTTTGACAAAAAGCTAACCGAGGTTTGTATTGCTGGACATTAGGATGAGGAAGTTGTGGATTAAATGTAAATAAGGAATAAGGATAAGGCAACTTGATAGTGTTTGGTACTTGTCATGAAGACCACAAACTTGGATCACAAACGCAGGGTCACATGTCTATTGATACAGTACATCCCTTTTGGTTTGCATATACACAATTCAATGTATAACTACATGCAACATGATTTGACTAATTCTCAAAGAGCAATAATATGACATAACAGACAAATATTGATGCCGATAAGGATTTCCTCAACCAAGTAGACACCCTAATTTTTGGATTAAAGTTCCTTCTCTTGTGTTCATTGCCACATGAATACAAACAAACTGAAATTGACCAATTTATTTACCAGTCAATAACTGTTTTTGACAATTAAATCAGAAAATTATAAATTAAAAAAAAGTGTCCTTATCCTGGCAACTGAAATGAATAATTTAAATAAAATAAAATGACCTGAATACTGTAGATAATAGCAATATCTGCCTCCTGGCCAATTAGATAATTTAAAAGGATTAAAATAAATAAATAAATAAATCTGGGAATTCATTTATAACTTACCTAAAGCAGTATTAAGAAACTTATCAAAGAGTAAGTGTCATCTTTCTTCCTTGCTGTTCTCTTCACACAATCCACTGTTATTGTAACCGACACACACAACTGCTGCTACCAGTATAAGGTATAGACAGGGTATGCAGGTCATTCCAGAACAAAAGCATTGGCATGAGATTTTTCTGATTTACTGCTATATACTGGTTAAACAGCTTATCAGCTTATCACAGTATTCACAGGATCGGATTGAATAATAGCCGTGTGCTTTGTATATCCTATGCCTCTTTGTAGTTTCGGTGCTTGTTGCAAAAAACAGCTCTAACTCTCTTCTACCTCTAGTTGCAATCTGTTTCCAATTAGTTTAGATAATGTTCTTGGTTTTTATATATATAGACACACACAGATGATGCTAGAATTTCCACTTAACACAACTTGAAGTTGTGTTCAAAAGTCAGACCTTTTTAATCTATAATTTGAACCTCTTGGTCAAATATGTACAGGTTATATAGGTATTATTCTGTTTGCTCTTTTTTGTCTGTTTATAATTTACAAACAGAACAGGTAAAAACAAGATTTCGGAGTCTCTCATTACTATAACATCTTTTTTTAGAATATCTCTTTCTCTGTAGATCACAAGTGTAGGAACCACAGAATTGAGTAGGTGCTGCATTTGCAGATTACCTTTGAACTTAATACACAAAGAAAGTTGCACCTGAAAGATGACTGCACATGTGTGCAAAAATAAACCAGGTCC
The DNA here is from genome assembly GCF_017654505.1 of Polyodon spathula. Classification (NCBI taxonomy): domain Eukaryota; kingdom Metazoa; phylum Chordata; class Actinopteri; order Acipenseriformes; family Polyodontidae; genus Polyodon; species Polyodon spathula. The sequence goes on from NC_054545.1 coordinate 12,670,833, forward strand.
TTTATTATTATTATTATTATTATTATTATTATTATGAATGGTGGCAGAATTATTGGGTTTCAACATGAATTAACTGTATAAAGTCTCTAAAGTCTATGAGTACAGATGAAGGCAATGTCTAAAATATTTGTCAATTCAGCTTAGGTTCTTAAAAAAAAATAAAACCATACCTGAAAGGATGGGAACATGTTCTTTACATTGAAGTAGAACCCGAAGTAGATCATGTTGAAAACACCATGACGACCCAGGGTAGAGGTCAGTCCCTTGTTGAGGCCTTGCAGGCCGAACCCGTTGGTGCTGATTATGTGCCGTGCCTGGCCAAACGTTGAGGGTTGCTGAAGAACACAGCATGAAAAATAAAAACTAAAAAAACAAAACTAAAAACTGTACCATCACAGGGACACTAATACAGTTGTCTCTCTAAGGCACAGTGCTTTCACCATTATTTACAATTCAGTTCAGAGTTTTATTATTAACCTAACCACAATAACAAAATAAAGCCGACTTTTTCTTTTACTGTAGAAATTCAGGGCATCAACAAGTGAAGCTTTCCCTTTCCCAATCTGTTAATTTTAACCCAACAGCCAAAGGTTAGAGTAGAGTGGTCTAGTAGTTGAAGCAGACTAGCTGCGGGGGACTAGAAGAAGAAAAGAAGGCTCTGTGGTTAGAGAAGGTAGGTCCATGGTGCAGGGCCAAGGATGCAGAGGGAAGGCGGTGTGTAGTTTTGTGTCTGAATCTGGGGATAGGTAGCCAGAACTTCCCAAATCCACTCCCATTCTGCAATGCTACATGGCCCCGTGTATAATGACTCTCGAGGGTGATTGGGCATTATTTCAAAACAGAATTTGGGGATTTATATAGTTTAATGTAAATATCTCTTTAAATACTGTTACTAAATTTTCACTCATATTTCAGTATAAAATTTAACCTGATTATGAACAAAAAAAACTTTGACAGTATTTGAAATGCACCCTGTTGATGTTTTAACATTATAACAGCATTAAGCAATAAACACTCTGGGTAATACCTTCACGAACAACATAAGCACAGCTGTCACAGAGGGATTAATGAGCAGCCCTAGGCAATATCTGAGTCATTGGTTGAACTTTAGTGACGTACAAATGGTACAATAAATATAACAGTGAAGGGCTGTAGAGACTAAAATGTATTGGTACTGGGTGAAATGTTTTACCTCTGCAAATGCATTCCGATTTGCTTGTAGACTGACTTTGACAACTTCAAAGGGATTGACGACCACTGCTTCCGTCAGGCCTGCTCCTAATCCGGCGACTGAAAGTGCCTAAAAATATAAGAGTTGACAAAAAGTCCAACCACATTTTTTACAAAATAGATCACCTTTTGAGTGACCATGAAGTCAATCCTTCAGCCAGCTGTTAAAATCAATTTTCTGACATCTAAATTAGCAATATTATTGCCCCCCCCCCCCCCCCCCCCCCCCCGCCCCCCTTATTCATTTTATCCTTGAAATTCTTAAGTTAAAGACAATGCTACTACTTCCTGGCACTTAATCACTCCATGTGTTGTCGTTCAAACTCACTCCAGTGGCCATGCTGCAATCAGATGTGATCTGCAGCAACTGTACCAGGATGCAGAAGTTCATCTAATGTATTGTACAGTATTTGAAAGATTTCCATATGCTGAATTAAGAGTACAACCAAAAGATTCAGAGCACAATAAAAGGGGGACCAACAATAATGTTGATAAAGCTATTAAGAGGTTATAAAACTGTTTGTAAAAGTTAGGTAAACTCTCCTTTAAGCATTTTATGAGGGCCTTCAAACAACTGCAGTGCAGCTACAAATTAAAATGCTATTGCATCCCTTTGTTGTCAAACTGGCAAAGGAGAGCAAAGCCACCTCATTCCTAATATGTTGCCACTGGCATATTCTGAGGAGGATAGTCCTTGTATTGCTGAACCAGGTTGTGTAGTCATCATCCCAGGTTATCTTGGGCTTTGTAAAGACACACCTTTAATGCAATTTACCAAGAAGACTTACCAATAGATATTGCAACACAAGAGATTAATTCCCATGATTGCAGCTGATTCTGTAGCCAAACTGACATGATGTTTCCCAGAGCACCCATTTTTTAAGATGATCTAAAATCTGTCCTTTATTCTTAACTATAACCCTGTAGGCAGAGCTTGGAGCTTACATTTTCCCATTCTCAAAAATCCTTCATCCCTCAAAGTCTGTGCCTTTTTGAAAAGCTTTATGGTGCAAAATATTTAAGGAAGTTTGGTCCCAGAGATGTTGGGAATACACCACATTAGACCATGCTCTCACTGGAGATTATTATGTATAACACACTGGATACAAAAAAACAAACCAAAACAATTAAATGTAAGTAAAGGATACTGTGATGGGGCAAGTGTACTTGTTTCAGATAAACTGTAGCACTTTCATTTAGACTGTTTTTTGTGCTGACTTATCCCTGTCATTATAAATCACGGAAATCTAATTTTGTAAAAGCCCTTAATAATGATAATTATTGCTCAATAATGTTTGTAAAAAAAAAAAAAAAAAAAAACCCAACCCCCCCCCCCCCCCCCCCCCAAAAAAAACATTGTGAATCTTTCCTCATTATTAGAAAATGTGATTAAAATCTTGCACAGAATATACTGAAGAATTTCATCTACTTAAGAGTGACTAATAATTGCATGATACATGACATTAACTCATGACTCATAGTATTATACAATGGTATATAATATGTCAAAGTGATAGCTAGTAATGTTTTTACAAGATATTAAGACAAGAATAGCACAGTGATTTATCAATGTCACCAACACCAAAAGCCTGAGATGGAATTACTGCCAGATATATACAGTACTTTATTTGTTGCAGTAACATGCAAACAACTTGATAAAATTCACCAGCTTTTCCGAGTTCTGACACTCCTATTGCTGTGGTATATCGCTCAAAGTTTCTCATTGTTGCATCTTTAAATTGAAATTTAGACGTAATTTTGATCTGCTGGTTTTACTGGTTGATTATGAAGTAAAATTTTACATCACCCTACAGAATGAACTTCATAAAGTCGAATGAAACCTGTTGAATAATGTTACAGTAACATATTGAATTACACATCTCTTTGTTGTTTTCCACATACTTAATGAAAAACTGACAAATTTAAAAAATGTGACATTTCGAAATCTAACATGAAATACTGTACTACTAGTATGGCTTCCAGTAGACTCTTGCGATACCATTTTGTATTTGTGTTTTTTTTTAAATTATGTCTCAATCCTAAAATTCTAGGTGATGCAAAACTACTTCAAGTACATCAAAAACAATAACAAACAAAAAAACTTAATTCACAAACTAATACATATATAAAATAAAGGTTTCTGAACATATTGTCAGAATGTATTATTTATAACCTTTATTTTTGAAAATCACAGTTTAATCTGCTATCCAGTTACTATCCTCATAAAGCAGCTACTGAGCCCAGCAGCTTCTGGTGTTGTTTGTATAGAAAAGAAAGGATTGGCATCAATGGTGTTTGTTACTTACCAAGCCAGGATGTAATGAGGTGAAACCCAATATCTTCTTATATTGTTCAAAGGTGAAGAACTAGAAGAGGAAGCCAGAATGAATTAGTTGTCAGTTGTAGGAAGTGTATTCCATATCCCAAGTTAGCTTACACACCTTCAGCAAACAGGTCTCCCAGATCCCTTGTCTAATTGAGTGAGAATCACTAATGCAAACCGTGTGCTTTACTTCTAGTTTAAAATACGAACGTTGGTGAAGATGATAGATACATAATATTGTCCAAGAAAAAAAAAGCCATCCAATCAGAACACTTACATCTCTCTGCAATTTTGTTAATTTGAAGGTCATTTTCTTACTTTGCATCCATATTTGAATGTGCGTGCCATCTTTAAACAACTCCAGTCTTCAGTATGTTGTTTAGCATGATCAGATGTGATAAATATAAAAAGTAGTGATGGCACCAATATTGATATTTTGATATATCGATAATAATTTCCATATCGTGATATTGTTAGGTTACTTACTGTAACCCTGGTTCCCTGAAAAAGAAATGTCAACCATTTCGAGTTGGGAAAGGACACTTGTGTCACATGACTTCAGCACATATTTAAAAAGCTGCCTAATAGGCCAGGTGTGACCACGTGTCTGTTGCATTCTGGAAGAAGACGCTACATCACACAGCAACCGTCGCCATTTGATTCCGTATGGCAATGAAGGCGAGCTAGCGACCTCGCAAATTTAATGGTCGACATTTCTCTTTCATGGAACCAGGGTTACGGTAAGTAACCTAATGCTCCCTTTCACTCTCAAAATATAAACTGTTACGAGTTTGGAAATGTATACCCAAGCTGTCACAGTGAGCCAAAGCAGCCACAAGCCTTGCCCTGGCGTGAGCCTAACTGGAAAGCTGCTGCGCAAGAGGGCAACCCGCCTCAAGGACTCTGGACTCAACAGAAGGTGTTGCTGAAGTTTCCACATTCAGTCGGTAAAACCTTATAAGCTTGTGTGGTGTGATCCATGCCACAGCGTTACACATGCCCCATGAAAAACTGCTGAAGACGTCACAGTCCCTCTAGTGGAGTGAGCTGTAACATCACTTGGAGAGGGTAGGTTAGGCAGTTCATAAGCCAGTCAGATTGTATCCACTATCCAATGAGACAATCGCTGTTTGGAAAGTGCCTGACCTTGAGTATGCGACCCATAACACACAAATAACTGGATTGTCTGTCGCCATGATTGAGGTCTATTAATGTAACACCACAGCGCCCTGACAGGGCATACAGTATTAAGTCTCTGATCTGCTTTCGAAGAGAAGGGGGGCGAGTGGAATGCCTCTAATTCCACTGACTGGTTCAAGTGAAAATACGAAACAACCTTAGGCAGAAAAGCCGGGTTAGTGCGGAAAGTAACATTATCACCGCTGCTGGCAAAGCGCAAACAGTAACCTTCTATGGAAGGCCTGTAACTCACTGGCATATTTGGCTGATGTGACAGCCAGGAGAAAGGCTGTCTTAAAGGACAAGTAATTAAGGTCCACTGAATGCAGAGGATCGAAGGGAGCCTTCGTAAGAGCATCTGTTGACATGGGGGTTCTACCAGGTCAATTGCGAGCTTTGTACACAAAGCGTTCAATTCTTGCATGAGGAAAGATGCCTGTGCGGGGTCGGACACCAAAGTGTTCATGAGCCCCTGGAAGGGAGAAGGTCCGGCTCGAAACTGGAGTGAATAGCTGGAGTGGACGGTTGCAAGCATCCACGCATCAGTGAACGGGTGCAGGGCCTGAGGCTGGAGCCCATCAGGGTTGCTGCTGCTGTTGCTGAGCCTGCTGGGCTGTTTTTGCTGGCGGTGCCTCTGTTGAGTGCACTGCTGGGGTCTCTGCCGGGCACTGCCCGCTGCTGCCGAGTGTTGGTTGAGGGGGTACTGCCTGCTTGGCCCAGGTGGAGCAGCCACCGAGACAGTGCGCACAATGGTCTGTGGTGAAGCAGCTCTGGGTCTCTATCTCTGTTACCCCTGGTGCTGGGTGTGAATCACGGTGCATGCTGCAGCATCTCTTTGACGGCTGGCCCTAAGGTGTAGCCGGGGGAAATGGGCGTGCTGAGCAGGGACGCTTTGTCTGCGTCCAGGACCCTGGCCTGGGAGAGCCAGATCTCGCTTCGCGCAACCACAAGGGCTCCCAGGTTCCGTTCAATAGCTTGGCCACTGTGCATTCTCCATTTATGAAGCAAAGTGTCACTCAGTTAAAGTAAGTTATTGCTTTTTATATGTAAATATCTGTTATCGTCTGTTATGTTAATGTACATTTCATACAGGTGCCTTTTTTTATAACAGAAAATACTCGATTTCAAGTACTATAGAGCTTTATGTTTTTTTTGTTTTATTTTTACTTGTGTCATTTGCTTTTCTTTGTTTCATGCACAGTCTTGTTTGTGTGATTTGTAATTAGTTGTGCAGAGATAACGGTAACAATGATTATTCCTTGAATAAGAATGGGTAAACAAATACTGTATCTTCAGAAATAAAAAAACCCTCCCCAGCCTTGTAAACCAATATTGGACTATAACAAAGTAAAACATACAAAGGGCTGGATGAAGGCAAATACCTGTGCCCCTTTCTTTGTGTTGGGCACTCAATACTGTCATTACTAATGAATCTATTTAAATTCTTAACTGTGTTGTATTGTTCTCCGAAAACAGGACTGTAAGCCTAATATTTACTTTGTGTGCTGGGTGTCTGTGTGTCGCACTAATTCAGTCAGTTTTTTCAAATGGTTGTATAGTTTTGCAGTCTGTCAAATATATTAATTCCTAAATCTAATTGTGTGAAATATATAATATTATGTAATTATTTATGTAGGTAGCCAAAAACTGCATGAGAAAAGTAAACAGGCATGACTTGAGCATTGTGTTGATTTATGCTTACAGTACATTTAAAGATTCAGACATTTCTGAAAGAATCAACATGTATAGCCAGTATTTAATTCATAAACCTGAAAATAGAAAATATTTCACTTGTACTTTATCAAGCAAATGAAAAAAACATATATCTACCAAACTCCCGACAAGCTCCACTTTAGAAAAGCGAGTCAGGTTTTAGAAAACCATCATTCATGAGGTTGCATTGCGCGGAAATGCAATCTGATTCAACATGGGCCATTATTTTACACAACAGGCATGGACTAGTTCTCAATGGCCATGTTTGCACTTACATGCTGGTCTGGCCAACTTTTCCAATGTCACACACACTTCTACCACAATGTTTGGTATGAATATATATATATATATATATATATATATATATATATATATATATATATATATATATATATATATATATATATATGTATGATGATAATACATCACAGCTATTTCTATATGACTTGACTGCACAGGTTGTGGATTGAGTACTGCATAAATAATATCATTGCTCTACAGTAGAAAAAACATTTACCAACAGTATTGTGTATTTGCACTTCTAAGCCTTTGCCAGCAGTCGCTGTGCTAATAAAGTTATAAGGATTTCAGTATGGAAGTTTTTTCAAAGTTAAAAAAAATAAAAATAAAATAAATGTGTTTTACCTTGACAGCTCTTTTTGGGGTCTCTGCCAGGATGGGAGGGAGGATCCCCTTGTAGAAGCCAAGTATCCTGAAAAGAAAGGGCAGGGGTTTCCTTAATGAGAGGCACAAAATCATCATCTCCAGCTCGGTTTAAAGATTGTTTGCTTCCTCCACCCCTACTTGAATTCCAACAGTAGAAAAGCATTGTGCTTGGGAGAGGTGGATTAATTAAAATAGCTAGAAAGTTAGGTAAAGCCTAGGTTATCCCCAACTACCTATATATAGCAATCGTATCTATTTATCTACCTATCGACTTAAATGTTAAAAGGTGTCAATCAACAAAACAAAGTTTTGTGAGGAAGCTTAATTTGAGTTTTCCCACAATATTATACCACTTTCCTATCTGCCACTGGGACTGCCTTGAAAGAGATTTGAAATCAGGGCTTGTTCATTTCCATCAGTAGCAGATCAAGATCAAATTGATTTCAATGGGGACTCTGTCAGCCCTGTATGCATATGTATGTAGGCATAACAGAAGACTGGGATTAATACTGTCAAATACTGGGGGTTGGGGAATTCATTTATAAATAGAAATTATAAAGAAAATTGGGATCATGGTAGTTGAGGACATTTTGCAGATTGTCTGGAATGTGTTTAGCTCAAGCAACCTTTTTATGCTTGCCTTCAGGTAGTCAAGAGTTCTTGGACATTTAACGTACACAGTAGTCTAACGTGATCTAAAGGTGTAGTTTAAAGGTGTAAGGTAACCTCGGTGTAATGTAGGACCTCTACAACCTTTCCAATGGCCGGTATCTGTGCTGTTTAAGTCACCACTCTTTCTTTCAACTGTGTGCAGCTTTTCCCTTAATGACCATTAAAAGCAACACAGCAGGAAATAAAACATACTGCATTTCACTATTATACACACATCTCCATCGGATATCTTAAAAGGGATTATCCAGTGTTATAATGCACTGCCTGCCAGCTACTATTCTGGTGGAAAATAACAAGACCAAATTGTGTGCTAGTCTGGCCACTTTATTAGGACTTGTCCACCCAACTGGATTTGGCATTGCCCTAAATTAGAGATGCAAATTAAGTCGATCATGTGATGTTACATGTGATCTCTGAAGCGCAATAAATCTGCCATAGTTTATCTAAGCATTGCCATGGATCAAGCCAGCAATGCTGCACTTGTACTCAAATGACGATGACGACACCATGCCAGAATTGTGCAGAAATGGTTTTGAAGAGCATTAACAACACATTTGTCACAACGGTGGCCAACCTGATATTAGATACAGGTTCAACTGCAATAAAGTGGCCATGCAGAGTATGTTTATTATTAGCTCTTAAGGGATTTTGTGAACACTGTATTTACAGAATTAGTTTTAAAAGACAATTAACACAATTCTAAACTAAATCCACATATTAAGCAATTGCAGAATATACACACACACAGGATTATTTTTGTTTTGGACTACCCATAAATCCAAAGCAAAAATGGAATTGCTATATGCTCAAATTACTTGTTTACCTGCTGTTATACAATTCTAAAGTCTAAAGTAAAAAAGTCTACCAGTTTGGCAGAACAGGTACAATAGGTAATTTGCCACTTTAAACACATGCAACGCCCACCACTGACAGATTAAAACAACTGAGAAGGGGAATACTTTCTGTAGGTAGCTTTCAGTTTGTAACAGAAATTATGCTATTAAAATATAAGTAGAAAGAAGTGCTTTTATGATCTACATGTGGCCCACTGTACATCAAAGAACACAGGGACAAGTCAAGTCAAATGTCAAAACTCTTTATACAGACACTCGGGCAATTTCAACCTGGTGTTAACTTAAATGCACCAATACGGCACATACCATACCACTCAAGGTGTGCAATATGCTTTATTTACTATTGCTGAGTAAGAAAACAAACCTAAATCAGGAGCAATTCTGGTACAACTAGCATTTACAGTTGGTAACAATGAATGTATATCGGGAGCATAAAATACACTTTGTACAGAATTTATTTACACAACACGTGGTTATAGATAGTTATAATAATCTCTCCATTCATTTAGGTTTGTTTAATTCACTGACAGTACACCATCACAGTTAGCATACACATAACAGCACATGAATGCTACAATTGAAAGTATATGTTGATTAAATGTATCTTTTGTTTCTATAAATGTACACAGACCGTTGCTCAAGTGCCACTTCAGGAAGAAAACTTCCTTATACCTTAATGGGGTCAGTTTAGAAGCTAAAAGATGCTGTACATAGAAGATGTCCGTAAGCCATTTGAACAACCAAGAAAAATGATTCACAGAGTCTACAGTGGACGACTAGGAGATGTGAATTGTCAGTTTTTCTAGTCTTTGTTTCTATCATCCATTTAGGGAAATATATTCAGCACCTGCTTGGACTTAGATACGCTCAATGTACCATATCTTGGCGTTTGAAAATATACTAAATGCCCTAATTTCCTTTACTAATTTGCCTTTCAAGACTCATGAGATAAACCATTGCAGCTATTACTAGAAGTTTGCATACACCGATTCTCTTTCTTACATGTCATCCACAGACACCCTATCCACTCGCTGTGTACACTATGTTTGTTATTTTGTGGCCAGACGTTTCTGTCATTTAGATTTTTAAATTTAGGCAATAACTACAATTATAAATAGACTTAATAAAATCCATGACAGTGCTGAGACTTTTGCACAAGCGATAGAGACAACTGTCAGCAATAGCTCACTGCATCCTGAAGTTATAGAGTAGCTATCAAATGGTGAGGAATTTGATCTTACTTTTTTGATGCTATATCTTCATTAAAAAAGTCAGCTATATGTTGCTCCAGCTCAGAATGAGTTATACGTCTTTGTTGATTGGGCTCTTTAATAATGTAAGGGATACATTTAGCAGGTTTTTATTCCAAAGGGCAATGGGTACCCCTGTTTGTTGAAATGAAGATCACATGGTTACTAAACGAGTCACACACAACCAAGTCACAATTTTGAGCCTTTTCAGTGTAACCTTTTTAGTTAAGCTTTCACAATATTGTCACTACTGAGAATGTTTTCCATAAAATATTTATTATTTGCCTCAACAACTAGACTTTTCAGCTGGTAAGCAATTGCTGATGTGGAGCTTGGAAGAGGTCAGCGTGTGGGCATCTGCAATAGTTCTGAGAATTATTAAAATGGAAACCAGCCCCTTATCTATTCAAATGATCTCTGTCAGGCCAGCAGCATAATGTTTCAATCCAGTCCTACTGACGTTGCTCTATTTGCACATGGTTAGCCAGCCACAAAACCCAACCATACATGTGCTATCAACCTTCCGAAGAAGACAATACATCTGTGTAGTAAGCCTGGTGCACATCAAAGATACATAAGTGCATTAGACAGGCTGTGTGTTATAAATACAAAACAGTATATGAATAGTATTATTTTCTAAATCCTTGGATTGCAACTCTCAGATCTTATTGAGTGTCACGTGAAGTAGTTTGTGCTATTTCCACAAAACCAACCAATAGTATTTGGTAGTAGTACTCCAATAACTATTGCCCTCTGACATCACTAAACAGTTGATATTTAAAACAAACCAAAAAAAAAAAGATTGTTTTCTGACATCATTTCCCAGCTTGTGATATGCTATATATATATATATATATATATAAAATTGTAAGAGAGTGCAGGTTACACTGAAGAGTACAGTGAACGTTTAACCATGACAGGTCTATAATGCTTTATATTTTGTATTTTTATAATTTGCATAAAAATTCGGTTTGCTAACAGTTCAAGCTTCCTTCTTACATTAATAAGCTGTATCATCTGTATATAATACTGGCAACAGTGTGGAGTTGGCTTTGAGCTTTAAGAATCTACCTTCCAAGTTCTAATGTAATAATCACACTTAGGTCAGCATTCTAAACCAAGTCGTGATTTGGGTAGACATTGAAACTGCAGTGGTGTTCGAGAATGAAAGTCAGGACAACAGTTCTTATATCAAAAATGCAATGAACTTTCATTTAGTTTTTTCCCCGAATGCACAACACTGTGTTTCCTGCAGCTGGCCACAGCACACATCAACAGCCAACCTCGACCGGTCTAACTGTACCCCTCCTAACCAAGGGGCACCCCCTATATCCTGTCTCCCATCCCATTGAGAGTAACCTCACCTTACTTCCCAAATTAAAGCTTTCAACACCCAGGGGGACCATCACATACCTGTAGCATGTCATGTACTCCCAACCCACTGAGTGTGTTCATCTTTCTTTACTCCAAAGAAGCATCAACACTTAATCCCCAACCAGTGTGGGTGAGTCTTTCTACATTTTCCACAACTGATTTGTATATTGGGCACATACTAGGGCCTTTGTTTCGTATGAGTTTATTTTGTATTAGGTTTTTTATTTTCTTCAGTTATTTAACAATAGCACCAATCTGCATCGAACACAACATCAACCATATACTGGGTGCATTTACCAGGGTAATGTCATCTTCCAAACCCTCACTTTAAATCAATGGGGTAAATCTTGTCCTCGCGAATGGGTTATAAGTTTTATTACATTCTACTATGGATATAGAGCTTTTGTTTTAAAAAGTCAAAAGAATGTAAAGACCGAAACAAAACAAAACAGATATACAAAGTGATTTGAAACAACAGAACAATACATTAGTTCAGATTACTGTGATATTTCAAACTCATACCGTGTTGCTCTTTAAAGGGCAAACAACCTGACCAATACAGCACATGTATCCTTTATGGCAAGGACTGAAGCATTTTAGCAAACCGTTCCTTAGGTAAACGGTGGAGTTCGTATAACTCATCTCACAGGCACTGAATTTTTGCCAAATTAATAAAATCTATTATTTTGGGGGACATGTATTTCATATGAGAAGCACGCCCCAATGGGAAACAGACAAGACAGACAGAAAATGGCACGTACAATACTGTGCTATCTGTTCAAATCTTTGCTGATGATGCAACCCCTGTGTTAAAATATGACTTTCAGTACTCTGCATTGTTGGCTCACTGCCAACGCCAGTGCAGTATCTCTCAAACTCACAGAATTCTACCTTAAGGTTATGTTATAAATCTAAGAGATAAGAATTCATTACCCCTATGACTTTGCCAATCTTTTACATGAGTAATGACATTCTTTAGCACGTCTTCTCTGTAACTCTGGGATATTACATCAATTAAATATTTCAGAACAGTGATATTTTTAGATATATGCTTTGAATATACATTTTTCTTTGTCCTACAGGGAAACTCCTACGGTATGTCATTTAGATTTAGTGTAATACATCTAAAGCAACAATAGCATTAGCAACATAATATACTGAAGTATTTCAGTAAAGCACAATGCCACTTTTTTTTCTAAAGTAAATTCATACAGCCCCGCCACGGCTGTAAATTAAAAATGAGAGTATGATGAAAAAGTTGATGACCGTGACATATGTCAGGAGTATGTACAGAATCTTAAAGAATAAGAATTAACAATATGGATTCAACTTAAGCTAAATAACCAAGTTTCAGATTTCAGTGGATATGTGGTTCTCCAGATATATGTGAAGTGTGACGTTGTGTATGCACAAATTTCCAGCACAACCAAAACTCTATGGGTTGAATGGCGTGTGTATAAAAACAAAACAGGTAACTTATCATGATAAGTTATGTGTCAAATGATTATGCTGTGCTGTGGTAGAATTTGGGTGGAGGCCTCATTTTGTAATAAATAAAAGTTTAATAAAAGTAGTCCGTCGCATATCCAAAAGTTGGATGAATGAATCCTGCTTTAAAATACCATTATACATAGCTATAACAATTACTATATTCACACAATTATTGTTTAGATTAGCCATGTGGGTGCATGCATTCGCTGCTGAGTGACAGGCTGGAAATCAAGATGGAGGTTGAAGTTGATACACCCCGCAGGGAAACAGGATTGATTTACATATCAACACACTGAACAGCTCACGTGACACTACCATCAATGGACGCGCATGGCGCATATACAACACAGTCTACGAAAACTTTGGTAGAGTCTACAACATCTGAACTAATCTTCTCTGTTCAATAGTAAACTAATGTTGCTGAAGAGCTTGATCATGGCAGATAAACAGTTTGGGCGGATATGCAATGGATTACTGTATATTAAGTCCCCACTTACTAGTTCTTACTGAAAAACAGCAGTGGAATTAAAGGGAATTACTATAGTCATCTCTAGACTCACTGTGGAATGTGCATGTATTCTTTTTATCAAAAGGCTCTTTGAAACAGAAACAACGTTAACAAATTTTATAAAATGCAAGAATTAAATCCAAAGAGAGTCCCAGATCTCCACTATATTCCTTTTTCTTTAACCTTCTGGCCCTAGACCGTGATTTTTTTTTTTATTTCCCTGCCATAGGAAATATTTTCCCCAGTGAACGCACCAGTGGCAACGATGGAGCATGCTCAATAGCATTCCACTTAGCCTTACACAAGCACATTTCCTGTTTCAACAAACCATATCTAGTGGGCCTGCTGTTTCCAACAGGTGAGGCTGCAAACAGCAGGGTTGTGGCTAAGGCAGATGGCCCTACATGTTGCATCTGACCCCTGCTTCATCTGTGCCATTTGAATCTCTTCTCATCATGCTCAAGTAGTCTCTCCCAACTGAAGTCTCCCCCCACTGTACATTAAAACAGTACCATGTAGTCTTGCACTGAAAACGTGTTTCAACATCAGAACATAACCTTTCTTCAAATGTTTGAATGCATTGGTATCTTCCAGTCATTATAAGGTAGTATAAATAGAGTTTACAAAATGTAATGATTTACTTACCCACATTTCATTCATGTTATTTAGTTTCCAATTTGTATATTGCTTCCACTTTATATTACATCGCTGAAACTTATTTTTAAATAGTTTAAGCTCAGCTTGGTTCATAGAAATATATTCTCTACTAAAAAACATGAAAACATGCTTCTAGGTAGTTGCTTGCAAGGACTTTTTGTGTCATCAATGCTAGACAAAAAGGTAAAGATTGAGACTAATTTGATCATTGGTCACCGTCTATGTTTGCGCAAGCTTCCCTGCTGATAAGTACATTGTGATGGGCTACTTGAGCTCATTTCTGCTGCTAACAAGATGTAATGAGTCTGATGTGTTTTCTTTTCTTCATTACAGTGATTCTTGTACAGGAGTGAGAACACTAATTAAATTAGTCTCAATCTTCTAACTTTACTACTGCCTGCAAAAAGCCATTGTGGAGAACTGTTTGAATGGTCAAATGATTTATCAAGATCTTTAAACCAAAATGCAATTTGAACCATTTTTGATGACAAGAAAGACACTTGTAATTTTACAGGAACAGTTTTAGTGGCTGATGTAAAGACCTTAATATATCTGTCTAAATGTTTCTTCAGTTATAGCCTATTCATACTACCTATATAATGGTTTGAAAATGTTAATGACAAGCAGTGTTTCAACATACACTCATCGCAAATTATGTATGCATTTAGACAGGGTATTAGTTGCAAATATTTATTCACCATAAACACTTAATGAAAGACTAATAAACCATAAACGGTATAGGTGAGGACATGTATATCTTGCTAAATAGGCAGAGCCTGATTTAATTAGTTCTCTTGGGTGTTTTACTGTGCTTTCTTTAGCTTCTAATAAACTAAATGGAAATTGAGCTCTGTGCCAATTGGAGTGCAACCACAGTTGATTAGCACCAGCAAATTCACATGTGTAGATTGGGCAATTACTTCATCCATTTTCAGTTCATAGAAAACAAATCTGCAAACGTGGGTGTTTTGTTCCACCACCGCTACGAACCTGCAAGCAAAATGTCAGAATAATCCAACAGATTGTCTAGAAGTTATGAGTCACAAGCTTTCAAAGAAACATCCAAAGAAACAAACAAGAAAATAGATGAAGTCAGTAGCTGTGCTGCACAGCTGTTTCCACAGTTAACTTTAAAACATTTAATCAAACATTTTGACCTCTTGATATACTGTATTTTTTCTAGTTCATTTTAGCATCTTTACTAAACATAAGCAACATATACAAACTTTATACTCTACTTAATGACTCTGGAACAAGCAACGAAAACATAAAATTATAGAACTTTGTTCCTTAACCCAGCCATATTTTCCAATAGGTTGTCAGTGGTTACAGGAGACAACACAAGGCAGCATTTCTGAGGCTCTCTTCCAAAGAGAAACAGCCTGAAATTATCTCCCAGGGGCCATGACACTGGTGAAAGTGTCTCGTTTTATCCCGGATGCAGGTGTCCAAATATCCGTCTTTAAGCTCTGTACACCTGCACTGCTTACGTAGACTACTCGATCGATAGAGCGAGAGATTTGAATATGCTGTATTTGAATCTTGCTTTGATTTAAAAGTAAAATACACAAAGAAAAAAAAAACTGATGCCTCCAACAAACTCACATTTACAATCCAAATTTGCTGTTCCTGTTAAAATATGAATTTTGAAGAGTGCCAGCTGTGTGAATGGAGTGAATGACGCTGTTTTTTTTTCTTGTTGATTTTCTGTCAGGGAACCGTTTATAAACTTACAGTAATGTCAGCTTCTGGACACACCTGTCTACCTGCTGATTCAAGTTCAGCCTTGGTGCTGTGACCTGCTCTAAAAAGTGGCAGATCTAAATACTGCCGCAGTTTAAACATTAAAAATCTGGTATTTTACTTAACCTGTTAATGCTTACTGATCCTTTACCATGCTCTTACTATGATTTATTACACGTTGTTATGGTTTCATTATGGAAAAACTTTATAAGGGGGACCCACTGCCATTGGTCAAATCTAATAAAGATTTTCAATAAAGAAAACATCAACAGAAATGAATAGCAGACATTTCTGTTAGTCATTTACAATACAGATGACATTGTTAATGTGTACACGTATGTATGCATGTGTCTTTCACTGTATAAGTTTGTGAAATAAAGAAACTGCATGTAGTAGTTTATTACCATTTTAGTAACTTCATAATTTAACTTTTTAACATCTTCATAAAATACATTTGTGAAAAATCTGTGTACCTTGTTCCATTAACCATTGAAAAAAAATCAACGTACTATATATAATGTTCAATGGATGGCTTTTACGCCATTAGTTGCTCATTGAGCTCTTTTGAAGTATCCTTCATCTGTAATCTAATGCAGAAGCAACTCAAAATGCAGTCTTTTAATGTTGGGTTTTTAACATACATCTTTAACGAGCAGAAAACAACTAGAATGGTACCCAAGTGTCTTTAGTAATATTTTTTCATAAGAACTCAAATAACTTCCTTGGTAATCAGTA
Source organism: Polyodon spathula (assembly GCF_017654505.1). Taxonomy (NCBI): domain Eukaryota; kingdom Metazoa; phylum Chordata; class Actinopteri; order Acipenseriformes; family Polyodontidae; genus Polyodon; species Polyodon spathula. The sequence goes on from NC_054545.1 coordinate 12,687,228, forward strand.
TGGCTTTTTTAAAATTTATCCAAAAACGGTTAGACAGCTTTACATTTTATTCATTGTAATTTCAAAAAAGATTGCACCAATAAAATGGACATCACTGTATGAGATTAAACACCATTTATATTCTGTTTTTAATCTAGAGAAAATTGTCATTGTTGTTGTCTCTGACCAGCACACTACTGCTATGGAACCACAAAGGGTTTGCCTGAACTTGGTTGTTGCGCTGACTGATGTCACAAAGACGCTAGAATGGTCCCTTCCTCTTCTGGTCAATCACAACCTGGCTGTGTGAGCACCTCAAAGAAGTAAGGCCGAAGGCAGCTTGTTCTGTTTCCACTTACAGGGTTATTTTGTTAAAAGACGGAATGGGACCAATTTTATTATGAAATGCAATAATTTAAATGAAACTAATTTATTAGTTTCCCAAACTAATAAACTACTTAGGCGCACTTTTAGTATTTTTAATGAACCTTTGAAGATATTTATTTATTTGACCAAAGGAAAAAATAAAAGTGCTCAGCTGTGATGCTGCTAAGTAGATTTTAACTTTAAGGAAAATCAAGTTGAATTCAGTTCCATCAGAATATAAATGAAGACACACATGACTTATTTGGTGAAACTATTTACCTTTGCACAGCATGGACCCAGAACTGAATAAAACCGTGTCTGTTTGTTGTTGTTCCAGAGACACGCATTATGTTACCAACAAATAATCTTCTCTTCCATTAACTCTCTTTGGGGAACAGCAGTCTGCTACTGCCCAACACAGGGGAGTACTCAGGGATGCTGAGATTAAGGAACATAAAGTCCCAAAACACTAATAATAAACCATTTTACTTAAAAGACTTGCTGTGGCTTTACAGAGATTAAAACAAGAGCTGCTTGGCTGATGTGACGCTTCAAAGAGGATGAAGTGGCTCTTATAATATATTTATAGTCTAGTACAAAAGTATCTATACATCTTACTTTTAAGCCAAGATATATATTTACTGTGATTGAACTCATTAATAATAATGTTTGGCGCAAATCCAACACAGCGCATCACCCAAAGAACACCATACCTACTGTAAAGCATGATGGTGGCAGCATCATGTTATGGGCATGTTTCTCATCGGCAGGGGCACTTGTCAGGATAGAAGGGAAAATGAATGGAGCAAAGTACAAATAAGTCCTTAAGGAAAACCTGCTGCCCTCTGCAAGAAAGCTGAAACTGGGACGGACCCAAAGCATACATCCAAACCTACACTGGAGTGGCTATGGAACAAAAAGGTAAATGTCTCTGAGTGGCCCAGTCAGAGCCCCGACCTAAATCCAATCAAAAATTTGTGGGATGACTTGAACATTGCTGTCCATCAACGCTCCCCATGGAACTTGACAGAGCTTGAACAGTTTTGTAAAGAATGGTCAAATATTGCCAAATCTAGGTGTGCAAAGTTGGTAGACACCTATCTCACAACAAACTCACAGCTGTAATTGCTGCCAAAGGTGCTTCCACCAAGTACATTATATATATGTGTATATATATATATGTGTGTATATATATATATATATATATATATATATATATATATATATATATATATATATAGACACACACACACACTGAGGAATTTCTGACCTCCAGAAGTACAGAGTAAGATGTTCTTAATAGAAAGCAGTCAAAATAGTGAGAGATCTCCATATTAAGTTGAACCGACAGAGTCGTCTTAATGGTGATCTTCTTTTTTAAAGTGCTCGTACCTGTCCAAAGGGAACTTCATATTACACCAAAACATACCAGTTTTCTTATCCATAGTTGCAAAGAGCATAAAATGACTTCACTCTTGTTCACGGAATGACAACCTTCAAATCATGATGTTGTGTCCGTCTCAAAGCTGCTACCCGCTGTTCTTTTATGTAATGCAAGTGATATCTCATGATCAATGCTTCTTGTCATCAAGTTTCAAATACATCACTGTCTGTGACCCATGTTGCATTATTAGGCTTACTATTCTATTACTGACTTAAGTAAGTCTTCTGATATTTTTCTTTTAACTAAAAATAACCAGGTTTCAACAATTTGAGGTTTAAAGAGGCTGGCTTTGTTTCCCATCCTAATTCCTACACCTGGTAACGAACACCTTTGCAAAATACACTGTATGCAGGTGTTTCTTTTTTGTAATGAACTTAAAAAATATGACGTTTGCATGCAAGGTGCTTGAGATATATGGTGTTATGAAAAGGGTGAGGGTTGTGTAACCCTACTGTCATTAGGTGGATTAGTTCCTACAGTCCAGAAGTGGTTAAGCCAGTTTGCTTCATACAACTGTGAAAGGGGAGTGTAAGAGAAACTAACACAGTCTAAAGTCTAATATTATACAAGTACATCTACCAAAGTTACACCCGGCAACAATCTACTGTACTGTACCTGAGGACTGTAATCCATCAATGAAGCTTGACATAAAACGTGTTAATGATAATCCATCGGCCTAGATACATGCAGTAATACGCAAACAGTAATTTGGAAATAAGTGCTTTTTTATGAAAACAAAAGCAGGAGCAGGAAATGCTTACAAGTATTGATGTCGAAAGATAATAGATCACCTTCTTTGACATCAAAAAAAAAAAAAAAATTACAATGCAGCATGACATACAGGGAGGAAATTCTCAAAATAATGTATGCAATTCTCCATGAAATTCTCAAAACATTACTGTATTTATTAGCTCTAATGAATGCACATAACACAGAATTGGTCTATTTCAATGAGTCGTGTACCTTAACAGTGCAGGAAGTGTAAAACAAGAAATATGCAGAAAAAATAAAGGGTTAATGGGTTAGAAAAAAAAAAATATATATATATATATATATATATATATATATATATATATATATATATATAAACACAAATCTGATGCACAGTAGGCTAGTCAAGGTACTGTAATCAACGCAATAGCTGATAGCCACTCACTTAATACATTTAAGACTGAAACAAAATGGGACATTTTACTAAACCATCCCACATATTATTTCGTATAATGGGCTTCATTTATGTAAAGAGGAAACCACAGAGGGAATTAATTAAAAACAATATAGTGTAATACATTTCAGGAATAAATACTGAACACATTTAAAATAAATACATCTGCCATAAGTATCTGGCTTAATACTGGTGCAAATGAACCAGGAGGAAATCAATACTATTTATACTCCAATGAATTTTGAGAATATCTAATAACAAGCAAATAGCAAGGTCAGGCCCTTTTTTTCAGAAGGAAGTGGTGTTCACTTGTGCAAATGGCATTTAAGATTACATACTGTACATGGTGCAGATAACATTCTATCTGTATGATGTCATTAACGAGTATGCACTTTTGTTATTTGAAAAACATTATGCTCTTTATTGTACTTTTCTGAAATCTATGCATATGAATTGTATTGATTCCAGTCTTTGTTGCATAAAAAGGATGTAGTCTTATGTGCAGGGTACAAGAAAATCCCAGCAATAATTAAGGGGCAGTGCAAAGCCCTGCTGATCAAAGTGTTGTGTTTGGGGTTTATTGGGAATGTATTATGATTTAAAATGTATTGTTTGTTTATTTAAACAGGTGATTTAACGTATTGCATGATTTAAATGTATTTTGTGTTTATTTTAAAAAACATGAAGTATTTTTGTTATTGTTTGGCAGCATGGATGAGGTTATAGTCCCATCCCACTAAAACCCTGTGCAGAATGTGGCTGTCCCCAAATTGGTTGTTAATTCGGAGATAGCCACGTGTACATTAAAAGGATATTGCTGCTCTAGAAAGCAAGCACTCAAGATTCAAGCATTCAAAATTCTAAAAGGTATTGACAATGTCGACCAAGGGAACTTTTTTTGACCTGAAAAGAAACAAGGACCAGGGGTCATAAATGGAGATTAGATAAAGGGGCATTCAGAACAGAAAATAGGAGGCACTTTTTTACACAGAGAATTGTGGGAGTCTGGAACCAACTCCCCATTAATGTTGTTGAAGCTGCCGACACTCTGAGATGCTTCAAGAAGCCGCTTGATAAGATTCTGGGATTAATAAGCTACTAACAAGCAAACGATGACCTCCTCACATTTGTACACTTTCTTATGTTTGTGTTTTCGTTGTGGGTGTTTGAGAGGAGGAATGCGCGTGTGTGTGAGAGTGTGAGACGAGAAAAAACAAAACAGACAGTAAAAAGAAAGAAAAAGCAATTTTTGTTTTTGTTTAAACGTTTTATTTCACACTGTGAACAGTGTTTTTGTTTAAATATTCATTTTATTTTTGTTTGAATAAAAACCGCGCCCCACCCGTAATACCTCCGTGTGTGTCTCTTTGTCAGCTGTCTGGTCTGGGAACGTCACTACTCTGCCACTATTTTAAATTATTGTTCAATTAAAAAAAACGAAAAAAAAAAAAACATAAATAAATCATGAATAAAGAAAGAAAGTGAATGCTTATTTAAAGCACAAATATTTTTAGAATTTTGCCCCTGGACTGAACCTACTAATAATACAAACACCTAGAATTAGAATTATAAATTAGTAAAAACACTCTGAAGAACTGGTAGAATTGGTAAGAATCCCCTGCTCAGTAGCCCTGGCATGCACTAAACAAGTTTTTTTTTTTTTTTTTTTTTTTTTTTTTTTTTCAGTATAAAACCATTTGTTATCTCCTTATCACTGAAGCTGTCAAAACTCTGCAGAGCAGTATGGGTCAAAACACAGCCAGACCTGAAGCAACAGGGCGACAGGGAGTCATACCATTATACAGCTTTTAGTAAACAGATAACACTTCAAGATAACAACAAATATTTAAAAAATGGTTTTCCCTTTAGTCAGACTTTCCATATTTATGAACAAAAAGGCCTTTAGAGACTATAGCCCCTTACTCTACAGCTATCCAGATATTAATCAGTTGGAAGATAGCTCTACTACCTGTATGCTGCTAGATTGTTCTCAGACCTTCGTGCAATGGGCTACTACTAGAATATCAATAGCTGTATTTTCATGCAATGTCATTACATGGTTTGTTGAGATATAACCTACTGATGCTATGGTACACCAATAGTGATAAGGTGAATTGTGATTTGGGGGTTGCACACTCATAAAGTGTATTTATAGATAGCACTGAGCCGTCAAAGAACAAACAAAATAACTATGATCTACATAGAAACTACAATGTTTCAAGTTATAAAATGGCTTGGATAAATTAAGTGCTGTGATTGAATGAACATGATCACATGACTGCGGTAATAATCGTCTTACCACACAGCCTTAATAGTAACAATTATCTAAACAGTGTTTCTGTAGGTAAAAATGTCAACATACAACTGAAACAGTCACATAATCTGTTTTTTTTTCACCTCTGTCACTAAGAATTACAGAAAAATGTGCAAATATACTGCGGTATTTATTTAGTCAGAGAACAGAACAAAGAAAACTCTGAGGCAAGCAGTAGCAGTAACACTATTCAAAAGCCATCTGAAAAATCACCATGCAAGTCTCACTAAGCATGTAAAATACTGTATATGCAGCAGTGTCACCTACTTATTAAACTAAATAGCGCCTTATAAAACTGACTAGTGAGTATGCAACTTTTAAACTCAACACAACAGACAACTAACCTCCGATTTCAGAAACATATTTAAAACAAAATTAAAATCTCTCCTGCTCTTTGCTGACACAACCGTTGGGCTTTTAAACAAGGTCGGGTTCAGTATAGAATTCTATTGTGCTCGCCGCGGACGGGAAGGACTGCAGCACTGTGCAAACTGACAAGGGAGCCGTTCAGGCTAGATATCATCTAATGCTGGTTTACATTCTAGGGAAATTATTGGTCAGGTTCTCTTGAAGACAGCAATGCCTGAATAGAATCATTTCTTACAACCCCCCCCAAAAAAAAAAAAAAAACACACTCAGAAGCCCCTCCCTCAAGTGCCAGTGCAGCAGTGTTTGGCTGTTCCATGAATCCTCCCTCAGATGTGGGAAATCATTCTGCTTTGAATTGACAAATGTCATTTCATCTCGTATAAATTACTATAGATACAATGTTCAATGTAATGTTTATGGCAAAAAAAAAATGTAAAAAGTATAAAATATATGTTACAATCAAACATTCTTCAGGGACTATTTTTTCTCAGTGGCAGGATACATAATATATTTCTTATTTTTTTCCTTAAAAAAGCTAGTGTGTAATCATTTTCAAAAGAAAATGTAGCCATTTCATAAGCGAAATAACCCACTCCAGGGCATGCAGTAAGAATGTTGACAGTGCCAGTCATCAAAATTTTACTCCAGAGAAAATATTTATTGTGCATGACTACTGGTATCTAGGAAAAAAACACATTTAAGGGTAACTATTAGACAACACAAACAGAAGGTTTAACAAAATTACAGTCAAATATATGTCACATTAATCAGTGAAGCAGCAAAGGGGTGTTCTAGCAAGTTGTTACGTTTTCCCAGATCTGTGGCTGTACAGTGAATTAGGGCTTACATTACATCAGCACCTTAACCTTCAAAACCAGTGAAAATCAACACCTTCAATGATAAATAAAAAGAAGAAAAACTACCCAGCAGATGCCATTCATTACCTTGCGGTAACCTGATATTGGGCAAATATTACAAGCTTTTAATGGCTAATGTACATTACTGATGAGAGCTGCTTATCAAAGGATGCTTGCCATTGAAGGATTGCTGAGCAAACGGAGCAGCTGAAAACACTTGCACGCATCCACTTTTCATCAGGTGTGAGTGTAAGAGAGAGAGGGCGCCTTTCTCAGTACCTGGGAACCCTCAGCTCTTATCTGAACTCCAAGAATTGTAACTGCCTTTTACGCTCTGCAAAGCAAAAGCACCCAAGATCCTGTGCACTCCACCAGCCCGTCATGGAAGGTTGATGATATCAAGACAGCTCAGTATCTCATTACTCTTTATGGATCACATGACTGCTTGCTGTTTGGCTGAAAATGATCTGCTCCATTCTCCCTCCACTCTCCCTGGATTTTGTAGATTGCCATAACCCTGTGTACATTTCTATTTGTATCATGAATAGCTTCACAGCTGCCTTTAACCTTATTTTTTTCTGTTTTTAATATGTTTTGGGAAAACTGTTCAAAGTAATTCAGGGTAGGCCTATGTGTTACACTAAAGAAAACTCAGTCTTCTGTGCCGTTCATTAGCATTTTTATTGGACTAATTTATAAATACACTCCTTTACTATCCTTACTCAACTGTAGTTTTAATTGCCTTTAGTAATGTTAATAAATCACCCCTAGCACTGTAAAATATATCATTAATAATATAAATTTAGATAATGAAAAAAGGCACTATTATTATGAACTATTATTAATCGTATTAGCTACTTGTGTTTGACTGCAGTTTAATTATAGCCAATTCCTACATTTTCTTTGTATTACTGAAGTTCTCTAAACAAGCTTCAGGAACTTTAATACCCCAGGCCCATTTAGAAGAGGATGTTAACTTTGCTTCTGACAAAGTGGGCAGGACTCAAAGCAAAGATTTGTCAACATTACCAAAAAACTATTAAAAAATTAAAACCACAAAAATGACAAGAGGAACAGTGTCATATGAAAGCTAACAGATGTATTAAAGTCTCTCTTGTTGCTGAAGGAAAGCCCCCGCTTTCCAAATGGTCTCATTGAGGAACTTCTGTATGTCTCTTGGTTTGCAGGCTGTCAAACTAAATCACTTTTTTTTTTTTTTTAAATCCAGCTTTTATATTATGTAGTAATGAATGACAGCTAATGTTGCTCTATAGTTCTAAGGAAAGCACCTGGTTTTCCCTCTCAGGAGGGAACTAAAAGTTATTCTTGATTTTAAAACAACTCAAACATGCTACTGATTATAATGAAAAGTGGAACTAAACATCCACCATTTTGTTCAGAGAAAGGTTTAATCTTCACCTTGGTGTGCTTTGAAGGATTTGGTCAGGACCCAAAGATTTTCTTCTAGCTATAATTTTTTGAGAGCTGACATGAACATTTTCATGTCACCATCAGCATCATCTGCTGCCGGGAATCCGCTCCTTAGCTACTTTTTACATAGCTAAATCAAATATCAGATTCAAAGTGAAATAGAAATATTAAACCAAACCTATAACTTTAGTCTTTTGTCAATTATAAAATGTATCTTTATTTGGTTATGGAAGGTTTGAAATTTCCAGAAGGTTTGGAGTCTCTGACCCACAGATTTTGGGCACCTGTTGTCCCTCAATTTAAAGCTATGTTTTGACCCTACACGGGTTTTTAGGTCCTGCTTTTATTCGGATGTGATTGGAACCTATCTTTCTGGGCCAGCAGCCAGTCTTCAGCCTTTGAATGGTTCCCGTGATCGTTCCCACACCCGTGCCAACGCAGTCTCGCAAGACTCTTCCCACACTCAAACTGGTTTGACAGGACAAGCCCTCATGAAAAATGCTCTTGCCTAACCAGCAGTTTCCAAAACTTCATTCAAAAGATGACAAATGACCTGCTTTCTAATTGTCACATGGAGTCCAAGGTAAACAGGTGAATGTCAGAATGTTTTGGGTTTTTTTTCAACAAAACGTTCTTTTTTTTTTTTTTTTTTTAATGTGAGCTCCTTATCTTAAGTGAGGCCTAGAGTTCCGGTAAACTGGTTTCTGAGTATCTGTGTACGTCTTCCTCAAGAGATACATTATGGATGTAAAGTTTAATTTTCCATTTAAGGCAAATACTATTTTTGTACATAGCTATGCAGTTCAAAAGGTTAAAACCAAGCCACATGAAACAGAACTGAAACAATTACTGTTAACTGCATTAAGGAATCAGCTTTTCTGTTGGCACAGAATGTCAAAATGGTACATCAACACTGTAATTCAAACAACTGCACCAAAATCTAATTTTATTTAAAAAAAAAAAAAAAATAAAAAAAAAAAAAAAAATAATAATAATAATAAAACATTAAATATCTATGGAACATTTTATATGGACTAACCTCTGAGATACTGAGAAACTAAAGGTTAAACTGAAAATGTTGGCAAATACCTTCATTAGTGATCAACTCAATAATGGACGATTCTGAGACCCTTGTAAACCCACTTTTCAACAACACCTTTCAAAAATCGCTGATCAGATATTTACTGTCCTCTTCAATCTAAGGGATCTGATTACTGTATCCTGTTTGGAAAAGAAAATTTAACAACTACTATCATAGGCATAAAAATACTCCCACACACATTCACCTACTCATTTACTGACCTTGGGATTCATTTTTACCATAAAGGAATGCTAGTAATTTTGGTGACAAGTTACTGATTTAGCAAGCCACACCGTCTTTTTGTAAATATTGTGAATTTTGTGTTGTATTCCGAGTTCTCTTAGACCTCAGCTCATCCTGTCTTCATTATTTACTGGATATAAACTGCTTTATGGTGACAACATTTCAAATCCATTATTTTGTGTATTCTACAATGTCATTGTTTGTTTTCAACAACAGACATCACATGAACATTTTTATCTAGTAGCCATGCATGACTGAAGAAAGCAAGTAAATAAGTAAATATCCTGAAAAATAAACATTGTCAGGCTAGTTAACCCTGTAGACCATGCCCTGCCTGGCTCGTCTTAGCCTGGCCTCATCAGACGTCTGACCAATTGGATTATCCCATCCGCAATCTCCAGGGAAATGAGGCAAACCATAAGTGCAAAGGCCAGACAGCGCTTCCATATGGGCCAACAGCCAAGATTACTATGCACTCTATAAGTTAGATACTTACCCTGCACTACACGTGGTACTTGAGCATTGGGGACACAGGTGAAGCTTAACAGTTAATTTCCTGCGTTACGATCCCATCACCAAGAAAATCAGTTTATTACATCTACTATAGAAGATCAACAGGTGATACTGGCAATCCCCTTGAGGACAAAGGCCATGTCCATGTAAGATCACCAGGTTGTAGCACAGTGAAGTGAAACAGACCTGTTAATCTGACGTAACAAACCCATTCGAGCATCAGGCACAACTACCCATGGGATCCAAAGCCATGACTGTCAAACGGCACAGCCAGGTCACCCATTTTAGCTCTCCTGACTGTATGACTCACCCTGCACACCATGCTGCTTTTCCTTTCCCAGATGAACGACTCACGGATCTCCTTGGTTTTTACTTCTTTAAAGAGGAACAGACAGGCAGGTAGATAGCGAAGACAGTCAGACAGCAAAAGTCTGTCTTAATTAGAAGGCTGTTTGCATGTACAGTCTGGCCCTGACAGAGCACAGCACAAAGAGATATATTAGTTATGCACCAGACATTTTTTGCGATAAGTCAACGTTCTGCCTGGCTGCATAGTTTTTCAGAAGCATGTCCATCTTTCAACTGTTTTAAATCAACACCTGGCAGCCCACGCAAAAAAAAAAAAAACAGAATAAAGATGGAACACCAGTCAACAGTTTGCATAAACAACAAACCTCAGGAGTTAAGAACAGGGTTCCTACACATTTTTCATTTCAAAATTCCAGACTTTTCCAGACCTCGATTGCCAGACTGCTCAGCTGATTTTTTGGTTTGTGTTAGGCGGCTTGGACTGTGTGTGGTAGTCATTTCAAGGAACTGTTCCTCTTGAAAATACAGCAAGTCAATCTTTTTTTACAATAAGCACTTGATTTTATACTACACCCAGTGAATTATGGTATGTTTTTGAACATTCAATCTATTCTTGCATCTGCTGGTGCAAGGTACTATAGATCATTCCCTCACAGAAACGTTACCTCTTCTATTAGACCACTACAGTTGCTCAGGACTTGGGATGAAATCTCTTTTTACTCACTCATGAAATCTCTCCATGAACTACACAGGACTATTATCATGATGTGGTCTCAATCTTCCATTTCTTTACCTTAAGCTCTTCCACTTCAGTTCTTTACTTATCCTCACCTGTGTCACCCCTCCCACGTAATGTAGATGGTCTACAATCACTCTCTGAGCAACTAAAGTTCTTGCTTTCATGTTATCCACAGTTATCTGTATTTATGGAGAACCCTCTCTCTACGGAGGCCTGGCCATGGAACAGCAGAAGTAGCTTCTGTGTGACCTCCCACAGTTCCTCTTAGCAGTGGTCTTTTGAGAGTTGCTCATAGAAGAAGCAGTCCAGCCTGGAGTCAGTTTCATTGAACTGTGTGAAATCATCACTAGTTCTGCAAAAACTTGCAAAGTCTTTGACCCGAGTGATGATCCGGTCACATTTGCTCTGTCCATTATTTTACATGATTGGAGGCAGGTCTTTAAACTGCTGTTCACACTGCCCAGGATTTTCAATGATTTGTTTTGGATCAAGCCAACCCAAGTTCCTAACCAGGGTATATTTCTCCAGTAGCTTGGTCACAGTTGTGAGAAGAAACTTCTTATCTTCAGTCTTGACAGTCAGAAAGTCTTTTTTTTTGAGAAGTTTGTCTGAAACAAATCCAATATTTACCAGGGATGCATCTTTGTGGTTTTCAAGCTCTGTAAGATCTTCTGTGAACAACTTTGCAGGGGTTTTGACTCTTTTCATCACATCATCAGTAATGAATCGCTGCATGAGATGTCTAACTGTGTCAAATAGATTGCTTGCTAGGAAAGGCAACATGGGCTTGTCAGTTTGATATTTAACTAGAAAAGGCTAGCACTCTTGGGCTAGTGAGAGGAAGACATTAGCCTTAACAAGGAACAGTGGGTCAGCACAACTTTCCTCAACTGTAGCAAATGATTTGTTCTTTGAATGTGGGAGTTTTACTGCTTTGACACTGGAAATGTAGGTCTGGACCTGTGGCCAGATCTCAAGGACCGTTACATTTTCCAACCATCTATGTTGACAGTACCTTAAGGGGAAGATGCTGGACCCTGTAACTCTCATAAAGTCCTCTTGTCTTGCTGGAGACTCTTTAAAAGAGCCAGAAAAGAATGTGTGTTCGATGTCCCATTTAGTTTGATTGCTGCCAGTTGCAAAAGCATTGTGCATGATACGTAGTCCACAACTCCCCAAATTGAGTAGCTTGCTACCAGTCTCCTCCTCAATGTTTCTGGAAAATATGTCATGCAATTTCCAGTTTACATTGGCCCCATCCATGGACAGTTGATTAATGCCATTAATTCCAACAGAGTCACAGCTGCTTCGTACTCTTGTGTACAAGTTATCAGCATATGAAAAATGTGAATTCAAGAACCTTGTGCTTATACAGTCTCCATTCCAGAAGCTAATGTGCACATCCATCTGCTTTGATTGGAGGTGACTGTTCAAACTCTCGTTGAAAAGTAACACGTAAATTGGGCTTGCATAGGCACGTCTGTCGAATGCGCATGTGAAGTATAGATGCACCCTGACCAATGACCACATCAGAGTAATGCAAAACACATAATGTAGCAACGTATATCTGTGTAAATATGCTGGTAAGGTGATTCTGTCAATCTCCTAGTAACGGTTAGCACCTAATTAACAGCAGCTGCTTTGGAGACAAACGTTTGTTAATTTGACAAAATACATACAAAATAGTTATACACTGTCAAATAAACACCGAGGCTAAGATTAGCAGGGGTTATCATCTGATGTATTTTGCGATCGTTCAACGGCTTTTAAAATGTAATTTACATTCGACATAAAATGTTAACAAATGCTTTTAAAAAGTGTATGGCTAAATCAAGAAAAAAATCTGACATTAACCTCCGATAAGTCTCGGATCTGGGCTGTCTGTATTTATTTGACAACTGGTGAAGAAAGGTTTAGATCTCAAATGAATGGTACTCGGAGTCAATGTGTCTCCAATGGAATGTTCGTTAAACAATTGCTACGGAAGTTACGGTTGACTTTACCAGCATATTATCTGCCTTGCATACAATATTCAATATTGAATACAATTCCGAATTGTTCTGGTACGATTATGACCTAGGTCTGGAATCACAGATATTTTTTCAAACTTTGATATTTGATTTTTAACTTTTTCCATACTTTTCCAGGTCTTGAAATTATCTTTTTTTTCCCCCAGACTTTTTCAGACTTTCCAGACCTGCGTAGGAACCCTGTAAGAACTTAACTATGCCTTATTTAAGGTTTTCTCAGGCAGCCTTTTGGATGCAAGGCTAAATGATCTCAAATGGTCAGAGATTTCCACCATGGCTCTAAATACAACAGTAATCAGTAACACAAAAAGGTATATTACCATGACCATAAAATCAAGTAGATGTTAAAATATGTTTTTATAAGACAGATGCTTAATACTCGATTCTGTAACTCCATACCATGTGCTAAAGAATGTCCTTATTTAGTATCATAACTAATAACTAATAGTATCATATTACTACTGGATTAGGGTCTCTCTAACACATATTCCTCAGATTCTTATACTTTCAATTACTTGAAAGTATAAGAATTAATTGGATTCATTAGATAAGCATTTCTTTAGATATACAGGGTGATTCATAAACAACAAATCAAAACAATACATTTGAACAGAACATGTTCAAATCTAGCTCCGCCATTGGCTTATGACATGATAATTTGCACACTTCAAAACTAGTGACACTGTTGTGAGAGCTGGCTTTTGTCTGTCTAGATGCTCTTCATAGAAGGCCTCTATTGCACTATGAGCACTTTACTCAAGACTTGCGCATTGCACACATGAAGCACTAAGTTAACATGTTTACCAACACAGTATATTTCCCTTGAAAAAATAAAAAAATACATATATAGAGTTCATTCTGTTCTTTCCTGTGGTATGTTTACGGATCACTGAATTTTAAACTCCAATGTGTAATGCTTTAATGCATCAAATAAACCCTCATCCCATTCATTCACTCTCACATTATGAGGCATTTGCTTTCTATATTTAAGCCAAAGAGTGATTATCAACAGGTTTTATGAAATGCTTGTCAAAAAGTCTCTTAAAAGAATTTCAGAAATCTACAGATGGACATGAGAAAGCAGATTTTGATCCCACACTGAGCTAATGGGAGCTAATGGAATCAAAAGGGTTCTCACAGCGGACACACTGCAGGGCAGGGTTTGCTGACTCCAGTTTTGACTGTTGAGTGAAAAACAAATCTGTATGAGGGCTCCCACATGTGAATGGAACAAAAACATTAGTTACGAAACTAGAAACAAACAGCTTAGTAATGTGTATGTTTTTTAGGGAATCCTAAACTGTTCATATAAAATAATTTGACATTGGCTTTAAAAGTGTGAATACAATTTACTAGAATAGAATAGGGTGTAAAAAAAAAACACACAATAATTCTCTCACCTGCATATCAATCATGTTATTTCATTTCCAATTCTTCTTTGTTTCTGTTTTCATTACATCTATGAAACTTTTTTTTTTTTTTTTTTTAAGTTTGTGCTCAGCATGGTTCAGCAATATCTAAACTTCTGCTATCATGAATATGAACTATGGCAATATTGTGTCTATATTGCCTTACTGCCTGGAATTGAGAAGTTGGTCACGCAACATACTGCACAAAGTAAAATATTGTAATAGGAAAAAGACAACATTGTAAAATATATTGCATAAAACACCAGAAGGGTTATCACAGATACATTTCTACATTTTAACCCAGTTCTTGTGTGTGTGTGTATATAATATATATATATATATATATATATATATATATAATATATATATATATATATATAAAAAAAAGCTAAAAATGCAAAGCGTAGCACTTCTCTTGCAGGCTACATTTCTTACATTTACTGAGTTTACCTGAGGTATGTGTCACCCGTGTGTGCAGTGTTTTCATGCTTCATGTCAATCAACTAGACACAGTACGTCCAATTACTGCAGTGAAGGACAACTTTTTATATCAAAGTTGAAAAGTTTAACGGCGGGAGTTGCATTTTTATTTGTTGGCAGTATAATGATGATCCGGCTTGAACGGAGTCATCATACCTTTTGTTTTTCCAGCTTATAATTTCCTTGGCAGTTCCTTAAATTGGCAGTACAATGTTATAATTGTTATTTCTCATTTGCTTAGAATACAAAGTGAAAACTGTACAAAATAGGCACTATGCCAGCTGCCTATAGCTAGAAGTGTTCTGTTTAAAGTGCTTTGTGATGGTGGTCCACTATGAAAGGACCTACTTAAAATTGACTGATTAATTGACAGATTGATGGGTTTACTTAGAGGTTGGAAATATTGGAAATATCTTTTACTTTGTCATAATTTACTGCAAACTTATCATGAGTGATCGAGGGTGCACCAATAGGAATATGTTGTTTTTGCCCCCCACAGAGCCAGCAAACATTGGACTTGTTCCAATAATAAACCAGAACTGAACACTACAGTTGGGTTACTATACAACTCTACCAGTAGGACTTAACATTTTTATCTGAATTGACTGGGGCCTGGAATCTATGTACCCCCAGATATTGATACTCTCAACCACAAGGGATAAAGAATGTCCTTAGCAAGGTCCATCACAATTAAATAAGCAGACAAAAGGAAAAAGGAAAAAGTGTGTGACATATTGTAAGTACAGGTACCTCCATTTCATCCCCAACTTTGGGGGTATGCAACCCTAGGGGACAGAATTAATCAAGTAAGTTCAGTTTCAGACTGCCACTTCAATATGCCATTTTGAGACCCTACCAGCATTACTGAAAAATCAAAGTCTTGTCTATGTGAACTGTTTCCTCTACAATTTCAGTGATGACAACTAACATCTACACTGTCTGTTAAGCTGACATTTAGCCATGGGCAGTTATTAGACAGGGACCATTTTGGCAGTTGCACAATTTCGTTTTTCACAGATTAAATATGGTAGGTTTAAATGGTGTATCACGGTGTCAGGAACAATTTTGAGCTATTATTTATCTTTCTTCTAATTAATCTATTCCAATTACCCTGTTTCAGTCACTAAGACTTACATGGAAATTAGGTATGTATGTGTGCATGTAATTCCTGTAACAGGGATTTGTATCAACATGTCATTTAATTTTTCAATACAACAGCTACTGAATAAAAAATGAAAAATAAAATATGCCTCCATTAAACCACTTTTTTCATGGAGTAGCATAATGGCCAACAATAAAGAATAGAGGAAGCCGATAACAATACAGCAATGATCTGAATGTATTTGAGATTACTTTTTGTAATATTTAGTGAAGAGTCCCCTTTCATGCATTTTCAGTCATAGTTTGCAAGACAGAGGGCTGATAGTAGGTACTTTGTTGGCAGTGAGCCATACTGGTGAACAACCCACCCCCCCCGCCCCCCTCCCCATTTCCGATAAGAATATCAATCCTACAGTGGTACTGCATGTCAGGTGTTTCTAATTTATTGTCCACCCCTGGATGTGTGCACATGTATAGGCATTGACATGTAAGCATTAATGCAAACTCAAATTGATAACAATAATTATTGGCAACTATCCTCTCCAATTTATAGGGATATCGACAGAGAACTACATTAAAACACACAGATATCCACATGTATCTCTATATACTATTTTGCATATATACATGTTTGCATGTATGTTCAGTATGTATGTATACAGAATGAGAGCTGGAGCTCAGTAGCGTTTTCCTACTGTCAGATGCCAGACGTGACCTGCGCTCTTGCCCAATTCACACCAGATCAGTTTTATGTAGACTATAAAACTGTCAGCTCTCAATAAACAGATGTACTCCCAAGTGGTTTAGCACAGGTCTGCAAACTGTCAATGACAAGGGGGCCAGTTCTCCAAGCTCAAAATGCTAAGTCACTAACTCAGACAAAAACTACAGTGCAC
The DNA here is from genome assembly GCF_017654505.1 of Polyodon spathula. Taxonomy (NCBI): domain Eukaryota; kingdom Metazoa; phylum Chordata; class Actinopteri; order Acipenseriformes; family Polyodontidae; genus Polyodon; species Polyodon spathula. Next base: position 12,703,954 of record NC_054545.1, read on the forward strand.
TACACTGTGCTACATATTGTATATACTAAGCTACAAAATTGAGGATGACTATTCCTCAACAAACAAAATCATAGCCTCCATGAAAATAAGAAATGCTCAACTGAACTTCATTCTGCACTACATATATTGTCCAATGATATATGTCTAAATTATGTTCATTCATTCATTCATTTCATTCATATATATATATATATATATATATATATATATATATATATATATATATATATATATATATATATATATATATACACACACACACACACACAGTACTGTGCAAAAGTTTTAGGCAGGTGTGAAAAAATGCTGTAAAGTAAGAATGCTTTCAAAAATAGACATGTTAATAGATTATATTTATCAATTAACAAAAAGCAAAGTGAGTGAACAGGAGAAAAATCTACATCTAATCAATGTTTGGTGTGACCACCCTTTGCCTTCAAAACAGCATCAATTCTTCTAGGTACACTTGCACACAGTTTTTGAAGGAACTCGGCAGGTAGGTTGGCCCAAACATCTTGGAGAACTAACCCCAGTTCTTCTGTGGATTTAGGCAGCCTCAGTTGCTTCTCTCTCTTCATGTAATCCCAGACAGACTCGATTATGTTGAGATCAGGGCTCTGTGGGAGCCACACCATCACTCCCAGGACTCCTTGTTCTTCTTTACGCTGTAGATAGTTCTTATTGACTTTAGCTGTATGTTTGGGGTCGTTGTTATGCTGTAGAATAAATTTGGGGCCAATCAGATGCCTCCCTGATGGTGTTGCATGATGGATAAGTAACTGCCTGTAATTCCCATTAATTCTGACTAAATCTCCAACTCCATTTGCAGAAATGCAGCCCCAAACTTGCAAGGAACCTCCACCATACTTCACTGTTGCCTGCAGACACTCATTCGTGTACCACTCTCCAGCCCTTCGGCGCAACTTCTGCTACAGCCAAATATTTCAAATTTTGACTCATCAGTCCAGAGCACCTGCTGCCATTTTTCTGTACCCCAGTTCCTGTGTTTTTGTGCATAGTTGAGTCACTTGGCCTGGTTTCCACATCGAAGGTATGGCTTTTTGGCCGCAAGTCTTCCATGAAGGCCACTTCTGACCAGACTTCTCCGGACAGTAGATGGGCGTACCAGGGTCTCACTGTTTTCTGCCAATTCTGAGCTGATGGCACTGCTGGACACCTTCCGATTGCGAAGGGAAGTAAGCATGATGTGTCTTTCATCTGCTGCAGTAAGTTTCTTTGGCCGACCACTGCGTCTATGGTCCTCAACGTTGCCCGTTTCTTTGTGCTTCTTCAAAAGAGCTTGGACAGCACATCTGGAAACCCCTGTCTGCCTTGAAATCTCTGCCTGGGAGAGACCTTGTTGATACAGTATAACTACCTTTTCTCTTGTTGCTGTGCTCAGTCTTGCCATGGTGTATGACTTCTGACAGTAAACTGTCTTCAGCAACCTCACCTTGTTAGCTGAGTTTGGCTGTTCCTCACCCAGTTTTATTCCTCCTGCACAGCTGTTTCTGTTTCAGTTAATGACTGTGTTTCAACCTACATATTGAATTGATGATCATTAGCACCTGTCTGGTATAATTATTTAATCATACACCTGACTGTATGCCTACAAAATCCCTGACTTTGTGCAAGTGTACCTAGAAGAATTGATGCTGTTTTGAAGGCAAAGGGTGGTCACACCAAATATTGATTTGATGTAGATTTTTTTTCTGTTCACTCACTTTGCATTTTGTTAATTGATAAATATAATCTATTAACATGTCTATTTTTGATAGCATTCTTACTTTACAGCATTTTTTCACACCTGCCTAGAACTTTTGCATAGTACTGTATAGTTATACATGTTTCATTATGTCTCAATCTTATAATTCCAGGTGAGGCAAATCTTTTGGCCATAGCTGTAGATGCCACACCTCCAAATGTCATAAGAGAAAAAAATGTGGGTGTTGTATTGTTTCACTGAACCCACCACTTAGTGTATTTGTTCTGCCAACATTTTAAAATAGCTAGCTTCAAACCTCCCAGCACAAGAAAGCGATCAACATCTAGAGTAAATTTCATTTCCATTGCTCTTTTTCATATTCTTTCTCCTACTAGATACAACACAATACCATACAACATATTAATATCATCTACACTTTACATAAATTTAAGCTGTCAGTGTTTGATCATGCCCACGCTTTCTCAAACTAATTTGCATATGATGTGTTCAGTTTGCAATAGGAATACAAATTCTTCACTTGACAAGGTAACTTAAATACTGCTCAGAACAGTTTGACAACTTGATGCATTTAGTACATTTTAAACCACTTCATTTTCAAGACTTCGGTAACTCCAGATAACATGAACTTGAACTCATGACTTAAACTGTTAACCTGTTAAACAGTGACAGAATCCCTAGTGAATGTAAGCCCCAGAAAACCCTATTACCGTTTCATTATGGAAGACCTGCTTTGTTTGAGCAATTATAGACTGAATACATAAGGTGATAAAATAGCAGACTAATTTCATCATCAGGCATCAGTTTAGTTATAACATTTACAAGTGCTTTATACATATTTACTAATCGTTTACAATAATAATATTTTGTGTGGGATCACAAGTTAGACAGTTAGCTTAAAAACACCCTTTGTTGCACAGTGTAAATCTTGTCTCAAACAGCGCGTCACATGGTCTCAGTTATATGAAGAGTCATAAAACGAATGCTAGCTTTTACAATACTGGCTATCTAGCTATAGACAGGTAAATCCATGGTTGACAGACACAGTAATCATTACAAAGCTGTCAAAATGGTCTGACAGTAAACCAAATTTAATGATCATTAGGAGAACTTCCTTTAATACAGCCTAATAGTGTCTACTAAGTGCTCCCAGGTAGCATCACTTCGAAATGTTTAACTACCTCCATTGTGGTCCTTACCAAGCAATAATGCCCTCATCACTCTATGTTATCACATAAGCAGCCTGCACACAAACAAATAATATTGTGAAATCTGTTTTAAAATCTTAAAAGCCCAACAGGTGTTTACAGATTGCATTTCTTAGGTATTCAAAAAAATAAAGAGCCTGTGGGTATCCAGTGCTGATCTGACAGAGCTGAAGCATAAACAAAAGGATTGAAGGTCAGTGCTTTACACTTGTATTGCCATCAAGGGTAGCACTTCCTAGGTACCTGTACTTTCATTGGACAATGAATTGCACATACAGGGGTTCCAATCGGGTCTATAGAAACTAATGAGCTGAATCTGTATAGAATGAGGTAGCCACATGACAGTGTAAAACAAGCAATCTGTTTCTGCCAGCTGATTTACAGGTAAAGGTGAGGTGGAACTAAAACCAGAATACCTTTAGAACTCAATCTTGTTTTTTCTCTTATCATTTATCACTGTCAGTCCCCCAGTGTATTTGTAATGACTTGGTATCAGGCAAGTGAATTGAATGGCGAGGCAAGGACTGGACGCGAACAACAAACCCCACAGTTCAAAGACGCACATCTTACCAATAATATAAACAGCAAGCTCTCCAGTCAAGAGGTAATCATGTGTTTATGTGTTTGAATTAATATCTCTACACTTGCTCTGACATTCAATGTATGACCTGACACTGTCATTTCTTGGAGCTCTCAGTACATTAAAGCCCAGGACATTGTTTCAACCAAGAAAAGACTTGATTGGAACAGGGCTTTACTAAATTACTACAAAATACCACACAGTTACATCATCATAGCTTGTCAAACCAATTGAGGCCAATGATTGAAAGTTCAAACCCATTGACAGATAGGTACCCTTCATTCCGGAAAATGGTCTGGAAGCAGTCACGGAGGCTCTTGTAGCTGTTTGGGTCACTAGTCCCCCTCTGGATTTGGAACCTGTGAGATAGAAGACACAGGCTGATTAAACTGACAGCATATCCATTCAATTTGAGCAGAAGCAACCATACTTAAAATTCACTGGTGCTCACCAGTGTTTAGTGTTACATGGGTGTTAGTGTCTTCTACAGATTTAATTCATAGTAAAATATATCACTCTCAGAAAAATATCAAATTGCACTATGGTATTATGCACCAGCCCCAGTAGTGGACTGGCGTTAACAAGCAAAGTGTGTGCCGGGTGGCTATAAAGGATGCCAAGCAACACCAATGAGCGAAAAGACTTGTCATGTACAAGCATTGTTCTCATTGCATGCCAGTACACTTTCATAAATTGTGAAGTAAACTAAATCCATAAGTAACAAATGTATTGTTTTATTTTTCTGTATTAAAAAACTATATATATATATATATATATATATATATATATATATATATATATATATATATATATATATATATATATATATATATATATATATATATATATAATAGGTTAGGTTTCAAATGCTCAAGGTGCAGAAATGAATAGAACCTTTGTAAAATGATCTTCACAAATTCTCACAGTGGAATGTGCAAAACACTACAAAGAAACACATGACAACTGATTGAGGTGTTCCATTTAGAGTTTAAACACTTAAAATAACTTGTTTAATTATTTCAACAATAGCTATTACTCTATACCCATGCCACTGTTTACTCAGTAGTCTGTTACAGTATAACACATTCACTATATACTGTTCATCTTTAATATTTATCCCTTCATATTTCAATCCTTTCTATATAATGTATACATACAATAGTGTACATATGTTGGGCTATATTCTGGAAAGATATTTACAACAAATCATCATTAGCATGATTTTTTTAGAAAGGAAACAGTACCCAATAAAATGATCATACCACAAACAAACAACGCAGACATTTATAGGGGCTTATGTATTTTGTTTGTTATTCATATTTTTATTTATTTTTTTTAATTTTTCTTATTAGAAAAACAAAAAGGTCTATGTTGATTTGGATAAAAGAGCTCTGACTAGCAAGCCTTTGTTTTATTACACATAAACTCTGTATTGTAGTAATTCACATAAAGACACAATGCTTAATTAAAGGCTTCCCTTGCTGGGTTTTTTTTTCTGATTGCTTACACAGATTTCTTAATACAAAGTGAATTCCTAAAGTGTAAACAATGAAGACAGTCAACAGATTCTGGGTCAGTAGTTTGGTTCAAAGAGAGCTATACCTTAGGATTCAATATTAAATTACAGCACTGCAATCCTTTTATGTTCTAATTTAAAAAAAAAAAAAAAAAAATCAACTAGAATACATTTTATGCATCGTTAGCCTTTAATAATTGCACTCAGTTATCAAAGATTTGTGTTAATGACCGCTTTATAAGTATAGTGACGCCACGTCCTGCGTGGGTCTGTTTTACTACCCGCTTTCGACCTGGACCAGCTACTACTACAGGACCTGACCCGAACTCGGAACCCACTGCAGCACCGTCCTCATACCCGCGACCCGACTGACTCTCACATTCACACACATATATCACTACTATTCTCCACTGATTGAGTTTATACAATAGGCTATACAGCATGGTAGCTTTCTCTAGTGTTCTGGATATATATTTAACATTGTAACACTAACTCTCCCTACTACAAAATACATGTCTTAGTGTCTATTCCTTCAGTTAAAAGGGCGCTACACCTGTGCTTCGCAGAGATGTACAAACAGTTTTGTGGCTGTCGTACACAAAATATAACGACAGGTTCTACAAGCACTGAATCCAGTCACGAATCCAGACTGAATCCAGAAACCATGTGCTAGCTTTTTTTTTTCAACTCGTCCACAGGCGTTTTTAATATCATAAAAGGATCTTACGACGTATCAAACACGCAGCAATACACACTAACAACATTGCTTAGTCAGCTGACTCATCCCTAATCACCTCCTGCTTTGGTGCAGGAAATACATTTACCTTCTAATATACGTTGTTTGGGGTTACATGGTTACAGACGAGTACGCTGAAAGGACAGAAAACGTTTTTGGTGGTTGAAATATAGACCCGAGCCTGACCCGATTTTTTTTTTTTTTTTGACCCGCATCCAAACCGCAAACCGCGAAAAAGTTCACATTCTGACCTGAACCCAATCTGCTTGTGCCGATCACCCGTGGGTACCCGACCGATGCAGGACTTCGCCATATGCAATATTTAGTCATATTGATAGTGGCAAGCAGTGTTTAAATGTGTTACAATTGGTGAAAAAAAAAAAAAAAAAAAAAAGGTCCACTACATCTGCCCCTGTACCAAAATTCCTCTAAATTGAATTCCCACATGTACCCTCAGTAGGACAGAACACTTTCTCACTTTTTAATTTGACTGCCTTGCTTCAAGCAGCCTTCAAAGTACAGCCCTCAAAAAGTAAAAACCTAACAGACTAAGGAGAACAAAAACATTAAATGAGGACCTATTTTTTAAGGTCAACTCAGCTTTTGTAATAACCACAGTTGGAAATTATATAAAAAAATAAATAAACTTTATTAAGGATGTCAATAAGGCTCTCCCTTCACAGTCCAAACCCATACGATGTCAATTACAGCCACGTTAGGGAGGAGAGACCCGTAAGAGCTGGAATTCAATAGTTGTGCAACAGCCTGCACCTCCTTTATGTACATTTTACAGGACTCTCTTACACACATCCCCTGCATCTGATAATTTAAAACATTTACTTAACCCACGGTGACCAATTAGTTGTACTCATTTTACAGCAGGGTTTTGTAGCTGGCTGGTCGATACAAACACGCTAGTAACAATTCTATGGTTACGTGTACATTTTTAATATGAAATGCTTTTTTTTTACAAACCAACAGAGCTCTTTGTGGAGAAAAAAGCCTGACCAGTTAATAGAGACTGTTTCACAGGGTTTTACAATGATGCCTTTGGCAGAAGCTCGCTCCTCTCCACGAGACATGAAGAACGGCAAAAAAACAACTACATAAAACCGCATTAAAGACTGACCTCAAGCCTTATAAAATACTTTTAAGATTCTACAAAAATAAAACAAACAAACAAAAAAACTAATAGTGTGCTAAAAAGGCTTTTATTAAGAGAATCAGTGACCTCTCGAAACACTGCAATATGAAAACAACAACCATAGCAGGAAGTATGACAGTGGTTTAATCTTACAAAAAAGCTATGAGACTTGAAGTTTAGAAGATGTTTTTTTTTTCAGGTTTATTCCTTTGGTTTCAAAAACACACCTTTAAATTAAATTTAAAAATGGCCCATTTGAAGTGTTTTAAAACACTTAAAAAAAAAGACAAGGCTAGACTAAAAAGACTTGCATGGACCTTGTGGTATTTTTTCACATATTTTAACTAAATAAACTGCAACATTATACTCACTGTATTCAGCACATGTGAAACTTCTTTAAATAACCAGCTTTTAGTTGGTTGTAGATTAATATTAAGAGAACTGGTTTACTAACTAACTAAATGACTAATGAAGAATTTGAAGACATAACAAGGTAAAGTTTAGACACAATCACACACACACACATACACACACACACACAAACACACACACACACAGACAGCAGCAGCAGATCCTGGTTATGTGTTTTGTATGACAAATTAGTTGACAATATTGTGGCAATTACATTAGCTAACACATTGCTTCATACGCAAGTAAGGCACTTAACTCAGAACTCCAGGTAACCAATTTCATTAAAAGACATATTTCAACATATAAGCACAGGTCCTGTGGTACTTAGCTGTGGTAGAGTTACATTTTATTTTTATGTGATTTTCACTGCCAGGACATAAGATCAAAAGATACAAGTCTTATTGGCTTTCTGGGGACACAGAATACCTGACTGGATCTGATTTGGAGAAACCTTGCTGAATGTTATAACACAAAACATTAACATCGTAGAGGGGCGTCCCTTAGACTACAATTTTGTGATTCCCAGCAGCTTGTAACCCATTCGAGAAAACAGTTAAAATAATGTCATAAAGCAACTACTAACATGTATAAAAAAAGAGAGCTCAAGAAGATTTAAGACCGGTGAGGCTTGTAAACAAATTTAAATCAACCTTAATTAAAGGCATATGACATCAGGTCAGGAATGAACCTTTCTTTTTCTTGGTCTGCCTCAATGACCACAACCTTACCAGCTTCCCTTGCTAAATATCTCAGAAACCAAGGGATTTAGGTGGTGAATGCAGGCCTAGTCACTTACTCACTGCATGACCTGGGGTCAGTTCATTTCCTTGCACCTCTTCCCATACAGCAGTTAACCTAGATTCAACTGGGATAGATGATGAGAAAGAGATGTGGCACCTCAGGTGGCTAATATGGTACTCTTTCAGTGCTAATTATCAAAAAGACAACCCCACTACAGCTAAATTGTTTCACTGTCTATCGAAATAAATCATACAAAACAGGTGTAGAAACTGCATAGCTGTTTAATCCATTCCTGGTTTTACTATGGGTTCAATAAGACGCACCTGAGTTTGTTACACTGGTGGCTAATCAATCTTGTAGTAAAACCTCATGTTTGAAACTGCTATGCAATAGAAGTATTATATCCATTGTTTAAATATTATATATAGGAGAATATCAAAGATTCATTTAACTCATCTGCTATGTTGAGTATATAGTTTTTTCCTTAGACTGCACTTGAATGGAGTCTGCTGTCTTGAGTGGAGATACCTTTCCTAGATACCCTTTGAAGTCTGCAGTGTTGAGAGGGCTAATATTAAATAGTTGGTAGCAGGGTTTCGACAAATATAGCGTTACATGTCCCCATGTGTTGCTACAACTGTTTAAATAATGTTTCATTGTTAACTTCGTGTCAACTTTTTACACTTTGAACTTTAAAGTCTGTTTTAAAGCTCTTTTCAAAATGCCTGCTCTAGTGCACTGATAGTGTAAGGATTATTGCCCACATTATCAAACAAGTAACACAGCAATAACAATCCATAATGTGGTACTGAACAGAAAAGCCAGAGCACCTGTTATGTTTTTTTTTTTTTTAATCGCTTTTCCTACAGTGATTTAGCAGACAGATCTCAGACCCCAGTGCACTAGAGCTGCCATTTTGAAAATAGCTTTAAAACAGACTTTAAAGTTAAAAGTGTAAAAATACTCTTTTAAGGTGGATGAACAGAAAGAACTTTTTGGAAACTGTTGGGAATCCACTTAGTTAAACGTTACAAACTGGCCTTCATCTTCTTTAATTAGACTACACTACTGAACTTCATACTTGTCAGATCAACCTTTTCTCACAGTCACCTTGGCTCTCCATGTCCATCCCGACATTTCACATTTCAGCAGCTTTGTCAGATTCGGCAGCATTACAAGTAAAGGCAGTGGCTTTTAGAGAAGTCTTATATTTGGTCTATAGTCACAACAAATGTCATTCGAATTTCTGTTGTACAGTAAAATGTTTATCAGTGCCAGACAGACTTAGAATTAGGGTAAAACAGATGTGTATTGTGACAAAGAGCTGTTCTATACTCCTTAGGCGCTTAACTACCCTATCCTGGCACATAAACTGGGATTCATATTCCAGTGAGTACCAGGTACAAATCTTACTGGTATTCTGTATTAAATGCCATCTCCAATTAGCTCTCAAACTCAGAAGTTGGCTAGAGGCCCAGTGCGGTCCCACTTAACTTTTTATAGACACTGTGAGGTCTGTAAGTGTTAAAGGCCACACTGACCCCTGTGGCCAAGCAGAGCCGACTGCTACTCTTGGCGAAGCAGTTCTAGCGACCCCAGGCGATGAGGAGCGGCTGGCAACCCCAGGCGAAGCAGTTCCAGCGATCCCAGGCGATGCGGAGTGGCTGGCAACCCCAGGCGATGCGGAGCGGCAGGCATCCCCGGGCAATGCGGAGCAGCAGGCATCCTTGGGCGAAGCGAGGCAGGCATCCTTGGGCGAAGTGAGGCAGGGAGTCAGGACAAGCTGGGGTGCGGGTTTTGGCCCTCTTCTCGACCACTGTGGCCAGGCGGTTCTTCCCCATGCTTTCCTCCGCAGCCTATGCAACGGCTGCTGGGGACCGCCAGCATCTAGTCCTGGTCCTTCTGGTGAAGGGAGAGGCAGCTCCTGCTCCTCTCCTCGTGACGGTGAGGGAAGTGATACCAGCAGGCATTCATCCTCTGCTGGTGGGGGAAGTGTTACCAGCAGGCATTCATCCTCTGCTGGTGGGGGTGGTGGAGGCAGAGGCAGCTCTTGCTGCTCTGTTCCTGCCGATGGAGGTGGCGGAGGAGTGTGGTCTCCTGCCGGTGAATGTGGCGGAGGCAGAGGCAGCTCCTGCTGCTCTGCTCCTCCCAGTGGAGGTGGGAGCGGCGTGTAGTCTCCTGGCGGCGGAGGTGGGAGCGGCGTGTAGTCTACCCTTGTTTCAGGGGACTGGTGCAGCTCTCCCTCTCTTGCAGGGGACTGGTGCAGCTCTCCCTCTCTTGCAGGGGACTGGTGCGGCTCTCCCTTTGGCTCTGGAGGCAAAACCGGCAGACATTCTTCCTCTGCTGGTGGAGATGGGAGCGATGGATGATCTGCCTTCCTCTTCCCCTTTCCCCTTCTCTGCCTCCTCCTCACCTTCCTCTCCTGGGCCAGTTCCTCCTCTCCCTCTTGGTAGGGGCAGGGCACACCAGGTGCCCAAACTCCCCACAGGCAAGGCACCAGTCTTGGTCCTCTAGACCACCGAGGATGTCCTCCAGATCCTGGCAACCATCTCTCCAGTTCCAGCCTTCCATTTTTTATTTATTTATTTTTGTTGTTGTTGTTTTTGTTGTTTTCTTTTCTTTAAACAACAAATTGCGGTTCCTGCTCTGGTCGGCGTCTAGGTGGCACTAGTAATCCCACGATGACACCACGTGTCACAAAGACGGCCGGAGTGGGTGATGTATGACCAGAAACAGGAAAATAAACAAAGAGAGAGGTGGAGTTTGGTGGAGCTGAGCGAATGGTCTCGCTCAGCATTTAATGAATGAACAGACAGACAGAAAATAAACGGTTGTACAATACAAAAACAGGACACAGCACATTCGGCAAAATAAGTAGACAAACAAAACAGACTACACAGACAAAAGACAGTGAGCAGATATTTTAACAATTACTTATCATAATTATTACTATTACCTCTGTCTCCAATCCCGTTCTCCACTCACCGAACACCCAGCCCCGAGTGGGTGAAAACATGCAGCTTTTATGCAGCTGTACCGTGACTCGATTGCTAATCAATCATTCAGTTGGAATCTCGGTACAACTGCAAGTGAAATAATAAAGTGCAATTTCTCATGCTCACATATTATTACTTTTTACTTGCAAGTGAAGTGCTGTGCAATCCTCGTGCCTAAATACAAATATACATTTTAAACACTTGTGTTACACAGACCCATTTATATCCCGTGTCCCAAACACTATACACCAACATTAAAACACAACACATAACACAAAATACACACAGGGGTGGGCACTTTGCCACAGGGAGGCAGACACATGTTAGCAGAAACATTTTGACCTACCACTCAGAGATCAGACTGAGAAGGGAGGTGGGGTAGATTACAAAGTGAACATTCACAAGCTGATCGTTTGGTTTCCATGGCAAAATAAAATATGTTCTCTCACCTTGACAAGTATGCAGGTCATTAAACCTGATGTCACAGAGACAAATGAAACCAGGAAGCTTTACTTGTTTTAGGTAACTAGAAAAAAATACCTGTGCTCAGCAGTCAACCTTTTACCTGGCAGTTTTGTCACCTCTTCATTAAAAAATAAAATTAAGTTATAATCAAAATACATATACATCCCACAGTATCATATAAAGTACTGCAAAACTAAAAAAAGCATTGATCAGGTAAGAGGTTACGAAAAGTAAAGCTGTGGCGTGATCATAACATAAAATACATAAATTAACTTGAGATCACAAGACAAATGAGCAAATTAGATTTAACAGTTTAGTTAATGAAAAAGGAAAAAAAAAAGTGCTTGATTGAAATATTAAACCCAAAATACAACGTAATCGAGATCGGGTCGACCATTGGTTGGTTCCTCTGTCAAGCTTACCATGCATCAACCAACGACAGCCAGCAAGGAGTTATATATTTATTTATTTTTTATGCTCAGTAAACAGTTTTAAACAATAACTGGAGCCCTGTGAAAACCTTTTCATTTTATTTTATTTTATTTTATTCTATTTATTTATTTATTTATTTTGGGAATAATTATTCTGAATAAAACCCTTATTAATAAGACAAAACTTGACAAGTTCGACAACAAAAATTGTATTTTCGACATCCCCCCCCCCCCCCCCCCCCCCCCCCCCCCCCCTTCCAAATAACGCTCCTGGGACAGAGGGCAGAGAGAGACCGAGACAGAGAGATGGTAAACCAAACAAATTGACTTTCATGTTTCAGAAGCTGAGCCTCCTTGTCTCTTTCAGGCCTTGTCTCAAGCTGAGGGTTAAATTTCTCTCTCACCACAGGCCACCTATTGCCAGGGGCTCTGTAGCTAATGAACCTGCCAAGGAATTGGCAAGGAATCACTTGTGTTTTTATAAAGACTGTACATTTCCCCTCAGAAACAAAATGACTCTCTTTCTTTCAATGTAATGTGGGGTTTGCATCTGACCCTGAACCAATAGGACATCAGATACCAACACCCAGATGGGTACAACAAGACTTAAATATCAACAAGAGGACTAGGCCTCACCCCTCCCACTCAGTGATAAAACCTTTCCAGTAAAATCTTTACTGCATTTCATATTGCAGTGTGGCAATCACAACTGAAGCACCACACAACATACAACTTACGGGCAAAAGCTGCATTTTGAAAACAACCCTTAACCTCAGGTGGCAGTTTAAAGAATAACTTCTTTAAGTAATGTATTGAAAAAGAAACATAAGATGTCATTACGTTACTTAAATGGGCACTGCCTTGAGAAAGCATATACATTTTTTGCATTCAACTACAATATATTGTTAAATACAAATTAATGGGCAGATATCTATGGACAGAGAAGGGGTTAAGCAGTATGTTGTACCGCCTGGGTTAAAGGTCACATCATATATTTATTAGGAGAGAAAGGAGGAGACTGCAAGTAGTATTAATTATCCATGACTAAGAAACTCAACCTGGGCCCTTTTTTTGCCTATTTCTCTGTTGAGTGATCTTGGAAAACTACAACAACCACACATCCACCACAAATATCAGAGAGCAATCGAAATTATATGGCTGCTAAAGGTAAACTCACAAGTTTTCATGTGCAAAATCCTCCAAATTATTCAAAGCAGCTCCATCTCTGAACCAATGCCATAGTGTATTAATGTTCCTGAACAACAAACTATAAACACCATTACACAACAATCAAAGGCCACGCATCACAATTGTATTAATACAATTAAAATAAAAACACCTGCACCTCTAAAGCAAGAGAATCACATTGTGGACACTGTCATTACAGAGAAATCAGAGCTAATTAATGCAAATTGGCAGATGTCCTTATCAAGACTACAGCTTGAAGACTTCCGCTCATGTGCTGTGAGTTTACCCTATGGCAGAAAGCCGATAGCCTGCTATACGCCATTATCCCCCATGCCCCCTGCTTGCCTTGGTGGGAAAGAAAAGGTGAAAAACTAATTTTAGACAACACATGGATTAGAAGAGATGCAAGAAATAAATGAGTTTTCATCAAGCTCTTTACAACTGCTTTAAAATGGGCCATTGCAACTCTCCAGGACGTTTTACTATTTCCCCCATGTCTGTAATGCAATGCTTTTTGGGATGGACTTCAAGACCCTTTCATTAGCTACAGAGATCATGTTTAATACTCTGACTTCATGTTGTCTGGCAGGCAAAGCACACCTCACCTCTTCAAGAATAGAGAGTGATTAGCTGAATTCTAAGGAGGGAAGAATGGAACAGACCTGGAATCTATATATTAAAACTTATTTCCACTTGGTTACGTACCTTTAAAAAAATTACAGCAGTATAACTGACAGAAAAGTGATAACTTAGGGAAAGGCATAAACAACATGTGCTGAATTAAAAACAGACACAAAATAACACGTCGAGCTTTGTAAACCTGCTAGTGGAAAACATAACAACATTTGTAGTTTACAAATAAAGCAAGAAAATTTGTAAAATGTTTGAACAGTTATATATATATATTTATCTTGAATATATATATATATATATATATATATATATATATATATATATATATATATATAGATATATATATATATATATATATATATAATATAAATATATATGTATTACATAATTTGGTACGTACCTCTACCACGATGAAACAATTTCTTAAAAATCATTTAAAGTAAGAGACAATATTTTAAAGTTAATGTTCTCTCAATGATAAGTATCAGTGGCGTAACTTTGGTTTGTATGGAATGCGGAAGATGATGAGGGAAGTTTGTGCAGGTTTTATCTGACAGATTTGAATGTACTCGAAAAAAAACAAATGTAAAAAAATAACAATAAAAGCAAACTAAAAGGGTCTGGCACAGCAAACGAAAATGATATTTGAAAGATTTATGCTTATGAGTTTTTCTTCTTCATGCTACATATGGCTCATTCAATTTGAGGTGGAAGTTTTGAGCAAGCGTCTTGGATTTAGATGGAGGATGATGAGAAAAAATACTGAATGGGCCAAGAATATGTAGATCGGGAAAGCATAGGACCAAAAAAAAAAAAAAAAAAAAAACGCAATCAAGAACAAAAGCCTTATTGACAAGATCTAATCAGAGTGAGGGATATACAGTGATGAGCAGTTAAGCATTATAGATCCTTAAATTCTGTATTTAAATAAACAGGAGTTTTCATAATATTCGTTTTATTGTTAGGAGCCGAGTATATCACTACTCGATTGGAAACTGGTCAGCTTTTTTTTTTTTTTTTTTCACCTTAAAAGTGAAACTTGGTACGGCTATAAAATATCATATTTAAATAATGTATTCTTATTGTTGTTTAGATTGACTTTATAAATATAGTTTTCTTTTCCAGTCCTATCACCTTAAAAAAATAAAAAAGTTGAAAGCCTTTCTGTGATCTCAGTAGAGCTCTCAGACACTCTGCACCATAATAAATACCACACTTGCAATTTCTTACTGATTTATTTCTTACATCCACTAGGGGCAGAGTGTTGCTGGAGAACAGGTTAATGGTTACACCCTGGTGTACCAGATGTATCTACAGATTAGACATGTACTCTATAAATCTGGAAAATGAACGGTAACAATGGTATGGGTTAGTTTCTTTGTTACTAACAGCCACTGCATATATTAAATGTGACATACAATTTTAAATAAAAGTTTACATTATTATTTCTATTGTACCAGATACAGTAACATGGCCAACAGCCACCATACCCAGACCTCTCCAACATACATTCACTGATATAAATCCCCCATCATTTTTATTCCACAAATGGACACCACACTACTTTCAAACGAAAGCTCTTTTTCCTTTAAAAATATTCCTAGGAACCGGACTGTGCTTTGTAGCTTGTTGCTTTTATTTCAGTCTGGTTACGCATTTGCATTACTGAGTATCAGCCAGAGGGGCTGTGGAGTAGTGCAAGTCTGATCGATGGGACTCAAATGTATGCCAGCACTGTTACTAATTACACTGCTGGAATGTTCACTTATGTCGGTAATGACTAGACATACAAAAAGGATTAAGCACAGTGCAAGGTACACCTCAGGCTATGCAGACAGATAGCTTAAAAAAAAGTTGCTAACTGATATAACATGTAGAATAAAGAATTTACCAAATCGGAGGCACAATCTATTAGTGTCGAACTAATGTTCAACTTCCATATGCACCATGTAAAACATAATCTCATCTTTTGCAAAATGACACCAGAGATAGTGCATGCTCTATTTAATCTGCATTTGGACATTACAGAAAAGACCAGAGATTGACAATATGGACCACATTTTTTGTGCAGGGATCCTTTCTCAATACATCAACCTGCACAGTGCCATCTACTAGGACACAGAGCCTCTGCCATGTTCATGATTTTTCCCTTTGAAAACACCACTGCTTGGTCTGCCATCAGTATATACACTATTCCCCCTTTATTTTACATAGCACCTTTCATAGTGGACCACCATCACAAAGCGCTTTACAAGATACAAGACTAGGGTGTGTGAACTATGCACAGCTGCAGAGTCACTTACAACAATGTCTCACCCAAAAGACGGAGCACAAGGAGGTTAAGTGACTTGATCAGAGTCAAACAATGAGTCAGTGGCTGAGCTGGGATTTGAACCGGGAAATTCTGGTTACAAGCCCATTTCTTCAACCACTGGAGCACACAGCCTCCTATAACAATATAATCAGGAGCTATAGGACTGAGACTGGAGCTTTTACCTGTTGAGTCACCTGCTGAGCAGAGTGGAAAAAAGGCTAAGATTAACATTTAGGCTGTTAAAATATGTATGTTGTATAATGTTCAATTCATTGTTGTTACAGTCTGTGCAGTTATCAATGAGGTTATGTTCAACAATGTAAGTACTTGTCATGAGTTTTTGTTATTGCCTTTTAATACCGTCCATACATGCAGACAGTCCCTATATGGTCGGGACATACCCAATTTACAAGCAAAATGACCCACGTCCCAATGCATAGGAAGAAAGTCCAGATATTTACCCATAAAAAAAAATGCATATTCTAGTAGTTAGTGAAAACCACACGCTGTGCTCTTAGTGCGGCTGACACATCTGCTGATCACTAACTTTTACAAAAGTAAGGACGCTTCATTATTATTACTGTCATGATGATCAAACAAATCTATAAAAAATAACTGCATTTATCCTGCATGATGGCACATTTGGCAAATGTGTGATTCCTAAAGATTTTTTAGCAGTTGATTCAGTATAATAAATAAGGAACTTAGTGATTCTTTTAACTGTTTAAATTGTGTACTATAGATGTATCAAAGCTTACCATGTTGTTTTATTGTTTGTCTATTCTATCCCCCCCCACCCCCCACTGGAAATTTGACAAATCATACACTGAATATACGAGGGCAAACGAGAGCCTAACCATCTTATAACCTGTTCTGTGGTATAAAGGGCCACCTTATAACAAGGGAGCACTGTACATGGAAATAATGGGCTGGCCTTCCCTACCTTCCTAAATTACCACTCCCTCTAAACATTTTCTGATTAAACGTTCCCTGGTGCCTTATGCTACGCACTGTATAATTTCCAAATTTAACCTCCCTCCTCCCACATTCAGAGCAATCTGGACAGACCTTTTTCTGCCTGCGTACAGTACTACTTGGGCTTGTAGAACCCCAATTCATTGGTATGCTGCCAATGGAAATTAATTGAACTGATGTTAAATCACTTTCAGCTTGGTTCCAGTGACAGATGGCAAGACACAACCAGTACTTTTAAGGGGTTGGGTGAGTTCTAGAGGTCTCAGTCTTACAAATGGAGTCCATTAAAAGAGTCCATCATACATGACATTTAGGACAACTGGTTGCTTGTTATTAAATATATTTGTATAGTGCAGAAAGTGCACGGTGAGATGACAAAACGGGACAGTTGTAAACTGAGTTGTTTAGTACCAAAAAACCAAATACTGTATCATTTCAATAGCACTGAACCAACAAAGACAAAAAGTACTGTATTCTCCTATTATTGTAATTGCATTGTATGCTAACATTATCAAAAAGTTAAACTGCAACAGCAAGTTCACTGGCTGTTTTGCTTTTCTCACACTCACAATAAAACAATGCAATTATCATTTCTACAGTGTTTGAGTGAATAATCTATGCCAATAAAAATACACTATTACTACTACTACTACTACTGGCCGAGAGTCCCCAGTGGGAAGACCTGTATTCCCCACTAGTCCCGAGTGGAACTGGGGATCTTGGATGAAGAGTCCTCCATGGAGCCATCGCATCAGCTAATGACTTGGTCGCTGCATGCCCTTTCTGTGGTTAGTGAGTTGGTGTCTCATATTTATTTTTTTCTGCACCAGACTGCAGCCATTCTTCGTCCTCTTGAAGAACCTCCCATCCTCCTCATTTTCCTGTTTGTGGCTCCACCAAGGCGAGAGACTACCTATTGAATCTGCTCCTGGCTCTTGCTAGACCGGCCATCTGCAAGACCAGGAAGCGCGACATCACCGGGGAGGGCCTCTTTTACTGAAGAGCCATGTTCAGGGCCCTGGTCCGGTCCTGGGTTACATTAGAGCACAGCCATGCAGTCCACTGGTGACATGATGGCCTTTGTCGACCAGTGGGCTTTGAATGACGTGTAATGTACCCCCGCCCCCCCCCAGGAGTTTTTAAGAAGAATTTAACTAATTCAGCTTGTGGATGGAGAGAAGGAAGTGCATATTCATATGTTGATCACACTACACACTGCATTATGGCAAGTTTCAGTCAGTGTGAACGTGTTTATTTAGTAAATGTATTAATATACACGTTCTTAATTCTGTATGTCAAAAATGTTCTTGTGTGCTTTGGAAAAATGGAAATATATATATAATTTACAAATTGTATTAATGCGTGAGATAAGCAATGCTATGCATGAGAGAGTGAGATAACATTCAAATAGGTTTGTGAGACCTGACATGCCTGTTTTCTGAAATTCAGTCACATCATCATCACTCAAAAAATCATCAAAGTCTCCATGTGAAGTTCCAAAAGATCAGTTTCAGCCAAAATGCTTGCTGTGATCAAACAGGATGCTTCTCAATGGCAACTCTGTCATTAGCTGTTTCAAATGTTGTTTTGTTCATAAGCTTCAGACAGATCAGTGAACATAGATGCTTTGTTTTGGAGGACAGGTTATTATTTTGTCTGTAGTAGTTTTGTTCACAAACAGACAAAACATACTCCTTCTCCAAATAAAAACTACAAAAACGCAACTTTTTTGAGAACCTTTTTGCTTCTTTGTCGTGGCCTTCTTGCATCCCTATTCCAAGATTCTCAAAAGAAAAAAATACACTATTGTATCTGAGTTAATACACAAAAACAGTAAAAAATAAAATTAAAAAAGGGTTTTGTTATACATTTCTTGTTGTCCACAATTTAAGTAACAAAAACCCACATGCAAATAAAGAAACACATGCACTCTAGCAGGTACAGCAGCATATCAGTTTGCTGCTATAGTAAGGAAATGTCATATACTGTGACTAGCCATTCCTCAAATACTTTATGCGTCTTGCTTGAACCTTTTTTAAAAACAAAACAAAAAAAAAAGCCTCACCAATACAAACATTCTTGTTGCCCTCTGAGTATATATATATATATATATATATATATATATATATATATATATATATATATATATATATATATATATCTATTTGTACAGGTGGGGGGGAGGAAGCAGCAAGATATCATCTAATAGTATAATCAGCCATCAATATCTGGCTAGGGGGGGAGACAGCCCTCTGTAACATGAACCTTACATAAACCATAATCTCCTCTTTATTTCCCCTAATGAGGCAGGAGTTAAAGCAGTTGACCTGATCAGATTCAGATGGCAGCCCTAGAGGACCTAGCCCCCTGCTGCAAGCTTGGCCCGACACCCTTTGTTAGCTCCAAGTGAGCTGCGACCAGCCTGTGAACCATGTAACTAGGTGGTTTCCAGGTTAATGAAAAGTTGTAACTCCATCCCTAGTATCTCTGTGGAAGGAGAGGGCCCTGAGTACATAAGATGGGGAGTTACATTCCTGCCTCTGTCTGCTAAAAAAAACCTTAATAGATTGTTTGTAGGAGGAGGGACAACCGGGCTAATGATTTCAGCTCTTTCTATGAGGGGATGGAAAACCTTATGAGGTCTGGTTCCAGTTCGGGAAACAGTTTTTACATTAATGCTAACATTTTACACATTTTAAACCTGTAAGACTAGAACATAACTTACTGTATAATCAAACCATGAAAAAGACAGTGCCTTTTGTCAAAAGTCTAAATTAAGCACAGAAATCTGATTTAGAAAATTATGGCATTTATTATTTGCCCGGTAGTAATACAGTGGTCTGTTTGTATGAGATAAGTTTTAACTCAACGCAGAAATCTATTACTTACTATAATGAATATGCTTTACTTATTCTACAATATCAAAAGACAAAATATGATAGATATATAGTTTCTGTTATGATCCTGTGTATTTCATGTAACTTTTTTACACCCAAAATAATAATACAAATGTTTCTGATGCACCGCTTGCCACTAAACCAAATTTCCTAGAGTGCTTAGTCTTACATTTCCATATTCTTTTCAAATGTTTCAGTATGGTTTTTGTGAATTTTGTGTTCATTATAGGTGAGGGACTATGGCACCATGAGCGCTTTTCCCATAAAGCATCAAATCATGCCTTAACACCCCATTTCCTAGCAGTCCTCTGTCCTCTCTCAAGCAGGCACTGTCAATTGGTAGTTTTGTAAATCGTTAAAAGACGACCCAGTACATATTTATTACATGTTTTTGACCTAGCTGACCCTTTAACTTTTGGAGGCACTTCAGCACCCATAGGGAGTGAAGGTGAACTCACCACACCAGGCCTCTAGAGGTGAAAAGTATGAAAAGCTAGTGGATAAGCCCTCAGCAATACCTCCCCCCTGTTTGTTTTAATTATTATAAAAATTCAGAAAGGCAGCAAAATTCAGGTTGAAATATTTTCTGTATGATTTAGCTTTCTCCAAGTGCAACATGAATAATCATCCCCAGGGAACCACAGTGGCTCACCCAGTAAAATCACTGCCGTTTGGAGTGCATTGTGAGTCATGTGAATGTGGTTTGAATTATGCCAAGTAGTTGATCTTGGCTGGCCATCCTCATGGAGCGTTGTATTGGTCATTGCCTTTTACCAAGGTTAGAGAGGAAAGTTGACAAGGACTAGTTCTCCTCATTACACTTTAACAGGTACTATTGATCAGGCACTCCAACAAGTCCAGGCATAGAATTCCCAAGCTGGGTCGCTAAGTTGCTTGACAACACCCATTGTAGGATCAGGGAAGGGGAAATGGACAATTAACTTGACAGCAGAACAACCAGTTCCAAACGCCCTCTTCCACGTGATATTAATTGGGAATTTTAAATATATATAATATTTATATAAATATATATAATTTATTATTAGGGCTGTTCTGATTAACGGATTAAATCAGACCAATTAATCAACTAAAGAGTTGATCGCAAATTATTATTGTTATTTATTTATTTTTTTTACAAATTAATCACGCAGAATTTTATTTTTGTATATAAAATAAAATCAACCAATAGAAGATCTGCATTTTCTCAGTGGCACTCGAATCATAAGTGAGCGGAGGCAGGACATAAACGGTTGAAGGTATTCTCTAGGTTTAACCAATGGTAGAGTCAAAGATCTGCCCCTTGTTATGCAGGTGTAGAATCACGAGTGAGCAGAGGTGGGACATAAACCGTTGAAGGTATGCTCTGTTTCAGCTGATGGTCTTAGGAATTTTAACCAATGGGGAAAGTCAAAGATCTGCCCTGGTTGTGCAGCTGTCCAATCATTAATATGTAAAAATAGCTTAATTTTGCATGATATTGCTTTTTATGGAGACCGTTATTGAAAATTATATTAATGTCAAAGTAATATTTCGAATTGTTTTTTACAAATTAAAAAAACAATATGTCCTAAAATAAGTGAGACATGGTAGTCGATTTAGTTACTAACCAATTTTCAAGAAGAACTTTCTCAGAAAAATTGGATATTGTTAAAAAGAGGGAGGTGTACAACACAAATACCAGAACTGACACAGGAAGGGAAGGGATAGACTAGCCACTTCCAAAATTCAAATTATGAAAGGTACCTGTGCTTACCAGTAGCTGTCAATTAAAAAAATTGTAGTGCTGGAACTGTCTTTTGTTAAGTACAGAAAAGGTGATATGGAACAGCACTGGCTTCAGCAATCTAAGATGTCAAACGAGGTCAGCTCAAAAACATAAGCATTCCCAAAGTCACTGGCGAGCCACTGTAACACTTTTAGACAAACCTGGTTTGATGTTCAACTGGATGAGTAGAAGCGTAGTTATACAATACACCACAGTGAGCAAGTAAGAAAAAATCGTGAGGTTCTTAAACACTTGATTGATTCTGTTGTTTACCTTGGCAAGCAAGAACTGTCATTCAAAGGGCACGATGAAGGCAAAAATTCTTCAAACAGAAGTAATTATGTAAAAATACTTTCTCTGATTTCTGACTACAACAGCATGTTAAGCAACCACTTGTCAATAGCCACAGCATTCTTGGGTACCTCTAACAAGTTTCAGAACGGCTTAATTTCTTCAGTTCTCAGGTTCTGCTAGATGCAATAAAAGCAGAAGAACAAGAATCCAAGTTCGTAGCAGTAATGGTAGATGAAACAACCGATTTTGGAAACACAGCTCAGCTGTCTTGTGTTTTCAGGTATGTGACTGAAAGTGGCCCGAAAGAACGGTTGTTCCTTGAAAATGTGTTACATTTACTAAAATAAAAACAATAAAATAAATACTTTTAAAAAGACCAAATTCCCATTTTTTATACTAATATAGATTTTTTAAGTATTGCTATGCAGGACTGACACTATAAGACTGTTACTTTTATTAAAAATGTGGACGGATTATCAAATAATGACCATAAGTTAACTGATCAAATTAATAACTATATTATATATATATATATATATATAGACACACACACACACACAAAATCTTCACTGAGAATCAAGAAGGCCACAATTAGTCAGCCTTTTGGTATGAACATTTTTAATGTACTCTCAGCAGTCATACACTGCCAATTTATGGTAATGGTAAAAAAAAAAAAAAACACATTTAAAAAAAATCTGGTTAGGATTAGTTACCTTTTTAAATCATAAATTAAGCTTAAAAGGTCAGAGCTGGGAAGTGAAATAAACAGGCAAAAATGCATTAACAACATAAAAAAACACAGGCGGCAGGCTGGTATTTTTTTAATTTACCACAACGGCTGTAAGGCTTGACCTTTAGTGAGAAAATGTCTCTCTCCTTCCAGACAACGGGAACTCTCATTTAAAAAGGTTTCAAAATGTATTCAGATTTAGGACGGCTTCCCTTTGGAAAAGCCCTTTGATTCAGCAGCCTCTGAAACTCTCCTTCTCTGGCTATCTTATAATTTAGCACAGGACATTAAACTAAAAGCCAGTTGCTAATAAGGCTCTTTCACTAACCTCACTTCCAATAAGGTGTGCTCATTTCAAACTCTAAAACAAGGCTCAGAGCCCTTTAAGGGTTTTACTCACTAATGGATTTCAGCTCTTCTAGCGTATAGGAGGCTTCCAATTAGCTCCCATAACATGCATGTGCACAGCTGTTGCAGCAATCTCATTTTTGCCAATTCTGGCAAGAAGGTGACTTTTAGCTCTGCATGTATGATACAAGAATAGCTCCAAGAATCTGCCAGGTTGGCATGGTTTTACTTACTAAAAAGTAGCCTTCTTTAACCTTTCACAAATGAATTACAAAATGATCAGTCTGAAAAGCCGACCCCAACGAGAGACCACTGATGGCTCTACAGATCTCCCGGCAAGGGGAAGATCTTCTTCTAAGTTGTGCCAAGTTCCTGTTGGAATGATCTGAACTGAAGCATTCAATACTTCATCCAAACCAAACAGATCATTGTTTAGAGATTTACTGGATTTAATCGGTGCAGATAAAAAAAAAAAAGGTTTAACATCTTAAAGCTGCAGTGCTCCATAAAGAAACATAAACTGTTTCCATAGTTACATACATGATTTTTGCTGACTGACCAGTGTCTTTATATTCTAAAATATATTTTTTTCTGAAGGCACAACAGCTTGCTCCCCATTTTTAACTGTTTGCCATTGTAAGATAACATCAGGTTTGCTGTAAACTGTAGATGAAGCCTCTCACACACCACTGCTTGAGGGAAGGTTGCATTTACAAAGCTACGGTGTAAGAGTCTAGATAAAAACATGTTAGTGCATGTTGTGTAGCACTTACGTGAGCCCAGCTGTGGTTTATCAGGGTATAGGCTGAACAAATCAAACCCTAAGCAGCTCCACTCAGGTTTGTAGCAACATCTTTAAACTCTGCTGCTATGTGATCTGTTGTGTTTGGCCCACATATCTTGGATGCTTGATCTTGCTTCACCACTGACAGCATGAGCTATGTTAGTTACAGTCAATTTATTAACAGAAATGTAGAAGTAAAAGGAAAACAAGTAGCTTTCTATTATTAAAATAGTGCATAAAAAACAAAAGCATCTTTAAAAGAAAGTTGATTATCCACATTAAAAATGTTCCATTGATTTCTGTGAAACTAAAAATGAGATATAACACTGAGAAGTTTAATCTAAGGAATTTCTTCTGAGCAATTACAATGATTACAAAAATATGGATATTGACTGGGTCTCCACTGTAGCATACTACAGGGGAGTGTCTGTGATTGAAACCTGCCCTCTCTCAATGATCTTACTGGGGTTCACCTGTAATAAAAGTTTACCTTCAGCGCTAGGCAGTATATCACCCTGCACATTTTGGGTATATGATCTCTATTGATGTATGCACTTGCATCCTGTTGCTTCCTTTCTTTACTTTTTTTTTTTTTTTTGCTGGGCTAAACATTTCAAAGAGCCAGTCGCTGAGTTTAAAAGGCAAGCCAAGAAGTTTATTTACCAAGAAACTACTGCTGTAAATGACAGACGCACAGTAGAATTTATTGACAATCCCAGGATTTATGGAGGTCAATCCCAAGTCGTGCCAAAGGTCCTGTAGTGGCTTGCCAGAGACAATAAAGCTTTAGTAGAGGGCCATGATCTGTTTACTACGCTCCGTATGGGTGGGGTGTAAAGTTGTTTATCATTTTATTCCAAAGTATAGTGGTGAGACATCCGGCACTTGAGCAAGCTGAGCAGAGAAAAGACTTTTGGAGTCAAATTTTGAACAAACAAACAATGTAAAAAGATATGAAGGATTGTAAACCAGCACAACAACTAACACATATTTTCCCCAATATATAAATATTGTGAGAATGCAATCAAATTTGCACATGCCCACCAGACTTTCAGCTTGTCCATCTGGTATGAAAAAGAAGGCACTCACTAAAGTCTGCATTATTTCACAATCATCAGCAGAAACTTGTGCTCCACACAGAACGGGTGCTTTTAGAATTCTTCAAAGCCACATCTGGGTTTTGACTAGATAACATTATAGCTATTGATTACTGGTTTGGTAATTTAAGGCTGGTGTTCATTTGACCACTTTATTTAAACTAAATCAAGGTATGTGTGATATTTTGGTGGTACATTTGAAACATTAGGATACGTTTCTGGTCTACTGGACCAAAAAATAGTATAATTATGGGTTTTACATTTCCAGGGCTTGTGTTATTGTGGGATATTGTGAGCAATTTCTTTCTTACTTTCTGACAAATAACAAAAAAAAAAATGTTTATAGGGTTAATACCAATGCTTTAACAAAGCAACACTGGATCTTCCACGCCCAGACTCCAGATGGGACCTCAATTACACATCTCGTCTGGGGTCTGGCACCAGCTAAGTGATCCAGACACACACACACACACACACCAGGCTGGGGTTTTGCTTGAGAGAATAGACCAAATTCAAACTCCTGACTTGCCCCAGAGGTATGCGTGTTATCAACTGACCCCCCCCCACCCCCATTCTAAACTTCAGACCTGAACGAAAGTGAAAGGACTACAGAAAACATGAAAGCTGTAGCATGCCTTGTGACAGTCTGGTTACAGATAGACACCCAAGAGGATAATAAGTACTGTACACACACAGACACAGAGCGAACGCTGGTCAACTTCTGTTTAACTGAAGGAAGGAAACATACACAGCTGGAGTCAATTCTAAGCAAATTGATCAGAGTTTCTTTTTTATCTTTCTTGAAGGGGAACACTCTTGAACAGGAGATCCATTCGGGCCACCCATCAGATCAAGATGAACTTGTTTAAGCTGAGAATCAAACTGAATTACCACATGGAGTGCCTCCAAAGCCTAAGGCTTGTTACTAAGATCGCAAGTACTGTACAGTCAATTGTTTGTATGTTTTTTTTTTTTTTTTGGCTATGCTTACATATTGCTATCACTTCATAGGTCTAGTATTTTCCTATATGAAAAACAAAGATACCCCACATTTTTTCTGCAGCAGTAAACAATTAAAAAGCATACTACATTTTGATAAAAAGTGTCTTGATGAGTAAACATATTTTCTGCATAATTAAACAGGTGACAAAACACAAGTAACACCGCGCTCCTTCTGCTATTTGAGATGTTATAAAATGTTTAGATTTGTGTTAACCACCATGTGTCCTATAACTGTCAATGCATGAAACACAAATACTGGGGGAGTAGGCCCTTACGCTCTGATCATGTCCGTCTATTTGTCTATCACATTCTATATGAATCTTCATGAACTTTTTAAACCTTTGATTTTATACACGTTTTACAAATATTTACAGTGCGCAATTATGAGGGCCCTCCATATGTTCGTGCACTGGTTAGTAAAGATTTCAGCAGACTAACTCAGGCTGGCATTTTAAAGGGAGCTAATAAAACATGCTATCACAACAGACCACTTTTATAGCAGATTGAATTCTGCCAATATAAATTAGACACAGCAATAAAACACTTATTAGAAAGAACTGAATCCTGCTGTGGTTTCCGTAGAATCTTTAAATTGCCTCTGTTTCTGCTAGGTGTACAGCCTAACAAGCACCAGTTTAATACATATCATATTTTTTATTTCCAATCCTCACTTACAGTAGGCATGTTCTGTAATCTGAGTTTTATTGAACTGTAATGTTTACCGGTATATAACAGATTGTAACTATTAGGGTTGCCCACTGCCTCTGAATGTGTGTTAAAAGACAGCCTGACAAAGCAACAGACCTCAACAGATAGTTAACCATCCCAGAGTCTGCATGTTCACTTTGTACTGAATCTCCTGAGTTAGAACTTTAAATGAATTGCATTTTATGTAAATTGATCATTGGTCAGTTTATTTCTTACATATCTTACAGTCAAAAGTGTCTTCATCATTCTCAGACTCATCCTTTTAGGACTGTATCCCAAAGATATAGTACAAATTATTTTCATGTGTGTGTGTGTGTGTGTGTGTGTGTGTGGTGTGTGTCAGACCACATGGAATTTGACCAAATCACTGGATGCAGTGGTGTTGCAAACCCAGTCACTTGTGGTGTCCCCCAAGGATCTGTTCTTGCGCCCCTTCTCTTTAATATCTACATGCTTCCCTTGGGTCACCCCATCCGCCAACACAGCCTCATGTTTAACTCCTATGCTGACGACACCCAGCTCTATTTAAAACTTGACCCTGGTAGCCTCTCTGCCATGGTCCAGCTCACGGCTTGCATTTAAGACATTGAGGCCTGGATGTCTGCCAATTTTCTTCAGCTGAACACTAGCAAATCTGAATTCCTTCTAGTGGGATCTAAAACTAAACTTAAGAATCTAAATATAGCTGCCCTGAACCTCGGAAACTGTCTGCTGCTGCCTTCCCCCACAGTAACCTTTCCTTTGATGCCCACATCTCCACCGTGGTCAAATCTTTTTTCTACCATCTTCGAAACATCTCCAAAGTCTGTCCCCACCTTTCCCCAGATGCGGAAATACTCTGTCATACATTTGTCTCCTCTCAACTCGACTACTGCAACTCTCTATATGGTGGTCTCCCAGCACACACCATAAACCGACTGCAGCTAGTTCAGAATGCAGCTGCCAGGATCCTTACCAGATGTAAAAAAAATGTGATCACATCACCCCCCCGTCTTGCCCTGCTGCACTGACTACCTGTAAAGTTCAGGACTATTTTCAAAACTCTCCTGCTCACTTACAATGTCCTTCATCACACAGGTCCTGAGTACCTCCTCAACCTGCTGACCCGCTATGTCCCTGCCCGCAAGCTGAGGTCCTCCAACTGTGGACTGCAAGTTATCCCCAAGCAAAAGTGCACCACACCTGAAGAATGCTTGTTTAGCTTCATGGCTCTGACTCTTCATGGCTCTGTCGCTCACTTTAAATCAACTCTCAGGAACCATCTGTTCTCTCTTGCTTTCCATGCACTTTAAGTCTGATATCTGCTATTAGCTGCTGTGTTGCTGCTACTATTTCATGGATTATGTTACTATCATGTATTATACACTTTCCATTGTATTTAATGTACTATTTCATGTTTTATGCTGCTACAATGTATTATGCACTTTCCTCAGTATTTAATGTATTATGCTTTTTTTTTTTTTCTGTAGAGCATGTATTATGCATTTCTCTGTATTTAAAGTATTATGGATTTTCTTCTTGTTACTGCATCTTGTAAAGCGCTTTGTGATAGTGGTCCACTGTGAAAGGCTCTATATAAAATAATGATTGATTGATTGATTAAGTAACACAGACAACATAAATCAGTCAGGTATTTCTCAGTTCCCTTGCCATAGTTGTAACCAGCCTGGACACTTTCAGTTTTCACAGTTCAACTAGATTTTTGCTTATTCTACACAGTCCTAATAATATTATTTTACTATATTACTTTAAAAACATTAGTGTCTTGACTGTGCTGTGACGGGTATTCATTTTCTCCTTCACCTTCTGTGAATGTTGACTCTGGGCCTTCTTATTGAGCTCTGAAGACGTGCACATAATCCACTATAACTAGGCTTGCTAATTTTCGATTTTAATCGGTAAAGCTTGTTAAACGTCAAATTCCCCCAAAATATGAGTTCGACTGAAATAAGTTTATATAGGTCAAACGTCGGTAAAACCACTCGCTATTTTGTTTTCTTACCAAAAATAATAATTTAGAAATCATCTCTACACTGAATGGCTAGGGGTCGATGTCAGTCAACTCAGTGGTCCATTAATAGGCTAATGTCAGTCGTTTCATCCTGTTCTGTCAGATCTCGTTGGCTGAAGAAACACCAGAATGCTCTCATTCGTTGAAATGACTGTCAGTCGTCAACACCGACTGTGTGTGCACTTTCATTTGCCAATTACACCACCTGTTAAATTAACGGGTTAAGGTGTGGGTAAGCTTTTGCTATTATAGGTATATACATAGTTAGTTACTAGTTTGATTTGACAATGGGGTGCAAGAGGAAAATACTCAATAAGTATTGTGCACAAACCCTGATCGACGACTGAAGTCTCCGTGGCAGGACAAAGCGAGCCCGTCTGCCTTGCCTCCAGTGACTCTGGGTGCTGAAGCAGGAGAGGGGCGGAGCTCAGAATAATAAGGGCAAGTTAGTTCTGTTCAGCTGTCTGATGTTTTGTTCTGTGCATATTATTTTTACTTGTAAATATATGCTGTAAAAGTCTGTGTACATGTAATACATTTTATATGCTGCATTTTCTACAGTTTATTTGAGACAATTTTAATTAGTGTAGGAACTTTAGCTTTACAACATATAGCTTCGCTATGACCAAACGTTATTTCAATTACAATGTTGGTAACCATGGTTTTGTTGCACGTTGAATATGATAAAACAGTGTCTCTAAATGAGACATTTCTCAATGGCATAAAAAGTCTTTTTTTTTCTCTTTTTTTTTTTTTTTTTTTTAAATCACAAAAGTCGATTTCAGCCATGCTCTGCTTGAATTGAAAGTAAAGATTGAAAAAAAACAAAAAAAACCCCAGTAAATTCATTCAAAAATAAAAAGGTCGGTATTAATTGCTGATTTGGCAAAAAATCTAAAGCAAATAGTAGCAAGCCTAACTATAACACATTTATAGCAAAAACACTCCAACCTTATCAACTGTTCAAGCACACAGCAAGAAAATGATAAGGTGGGAGCAAGCCAGCAATCAAATCCAAATGCCAGACCAGCCTGAATAAACTTCTGACTAATCTGCCAGGAGCTGATAAGTAGTGTTATATACCAATCAATGTATCAATAAACAGATTACTGTTAACCTAGTCGGTGTAATTATAAGATACATGATATAACAGACTATTTCCTTGTAAAGAAAAGAAAAAAAAGGTTTTTTTTTTAAATTAAAGTTCTTTCTGGCATGGTGTGTTAAACAACATGGTGTAATATGACACGTGATTAACTGTGCAGTATCTAGTCCTGTGCAATGTAATAACCCTGTGCTTGCTCCTCTCACACACCATGAGGTCCTTGTTGATTAGGGAGATAAACAGAGAGCACATGGATCCCCTTTTGGAACTTTTCTAGAAGTCTTGGGGATTTTGTTCTGATATTCCAAATGTATTTGGACTAAATTCTGTGGTGGCTGTGCAAACGCATGTTCAACAATAAAATTGACTTTTATTATTTTACACCAGTCTCCTCTGTGGATCTTTGTAAAATAATTAAACCCCATAGAACCCAATCTGGACAATGACTAGTCTTCAACTTCAAGGAACAACAAGGACAACGCTTTACTTAACAGCAGTGTGAAAAAGTTTGGGCCCACTTACGAATGGTAGCATTACGGCCTTTTCTCATTATGAAAATGATTTTTTTTTCTTAACAGGTAACCACAAGCAGACACAAAAACGAAAAGGGCTTTAAAGACAAACTGCAAGAACATTTATCAACGTGAGTGTGTAAACTGATTCTGTGGAAAACAAAGGAAACCACAGATGACAGCAGACATTTTTTAGAACTGATGTTAGTTACCTGATAGAAAACCAAATACGATAAATGATCATAAAATATTGGAAGCGGGTCAAGATCTGTTTGAAAGCTGGCCACAGATCAAGTCTTACCTTGTTTTCACCACATCCAGGGGGTGCATCAGGCAGATCTCCACAAGCCCTGCAGATGTGACAGAAATGCATGTCAATATTTTATGGAAATCTAGAAGTTCATGCATCCCTGAAAAAGTCTAAGGTAAAACCGAGAAGCAAGGACATGGATAGCAGATGGATAGCAGCCAGCTTACTGTGGCATAATTGTCTTATTAAACTATGCATTTTGGAGTTCAATCAAGTCACTACTTTGGCTACCAAATTTGTGTTCTAATGATATATATATATATATATATATATATATATATATATATATATATATATATATATATATTTATTTTTTTTTTTTTTTTTGTCTTCTTTGGGGAAAAAAAAAAAAAAAAAACAGTTCTTATTTGGGGTTAGAAGTTCAGGGCAACTACTGTCCTGAAATAAAATAAAAATTTGTTCCCTGCTGTTTCTTCTTTTGACTATTGCTATAGCATTATTTTCAAACCAACCAAAGTGATTATGTTCTTATGAATCATTATAAAAAAAAATAATAACAAATACATAAATTATGAAATGAATTAACAAAAGAAGCAGATGCATTGTTAATAATAATAACAATAACAACAACAACAATAATAATAGTCTTGTAACGATAACAATAATACATCAAATTATTTATCGATTGGGACCCCACAATAACAAATCAATAATATTTTAATGAAATCGAATATTCCATGTTTTCTTTTTGAAATTGAAACATGCTTATAATCACATCAGGAACCTGGACCGACACACATAACTTCATTGGATTTAAGTGCTGGGTAAAACATACACAAAATAGACAGTTTTCACGGTGAAGAATGAATTTCACAGTCCGTGTCATGTTTTTCACGGCCATGAAATGGGTAGGGCCTTAGTAATGTTCTGTATAATTGTAAGCGAATCCACGTGGGCATTTTTGGTTGCCGCGTGGTATGTAGATTGACTAGGCCTATACATGTGTGAAAGAGATATTCTACGTATCTTGGTTGCGATGTGGGCAGCAAGTCAATTAATAATAAATCCACATCCATTTATGAAAGAGATATTATACATATTCAAGTATGGAGACAAAAAATAAAATTATCAACCAGAGCTGTTGCTGTTGAACGTCCCGATGCAGGAAAGGGTAAGCTACCTCTAATGTACTGTTTGGAAAAATAACAATATATTTGTATTCACTGAAGATAATGCAAATCTAACTGGCTATGCAAAGCCATTTCAAGTTTTGATTAAAATATGACAGCAAAAAGAGAAGTGCATCTCTGCAACCGCAGCACACTGGAAGGGACCGCTGCTTTCGCTAGCAGAAGCTGGGCCACATAATTCATAAATTGTAACCAACAGCAAAAAATGGAGAGATCGAATTATTTCCACGTGAATAGGCCATAATGTTAATGTAGTTTTTTGTTTTTTCTCCTTTGGACAGTGGGGTTGATTTTACCGTAATGTTTACACTGGAAATTTGTCAAATTTCACACAAAACAATTCAAAGGCTAGTGACGGCAGGAATATGAAAATTGGATTGTACTATATTTAAATGCCAATGTATTTATCAAATGTGTCTTAAAACATTGGGATTGTTTGAATTCATTTTTTTATACCATGCTCTATAAAAAAAAGACTTAATGTTCCTTTAAACTTTTTTCTTTAAGCATTTTAATTCGATAATGATCAATAATCATTGTTAGAATTTACACGATAATCCATGTCAACGTCAGGGTTCGATTTACAACACTAATAATAATAATAATAATAAAATATATTTTTGAAATACAAAGCATAGAAAATATATAACAAATTCCAGCTAATGCTCACGATTTGGCACAATTGGCAGTAGATACAATGATCATGAAACAAATAATTTGTTTACATTTTATAACAATATTGTGCTCATTTACAGTATAAAAGTACCAAAACATGTATTGTTAATAATATAAGAAAATCTATCATTTAGATCCATTAAAATAGGAAACATAAGATTACAGTTTGATAGGGAGTATTTACACACTCGTGAAATTTAAAGCAGAATTTCAAATTGTGGCGAAATGTAAAAAAAAAAATGCCTAAAGACAAAAACAAAAAAAAACAAAAAAGAAGAATGTGTCCATGACCATAAGGATTTCGTTGTGGAAGACAACAAAGGAAAGAAGGTAGAGCTTAAGTGTGCAAGTACTGTCGAGTTGCAATTCATATTGTGACAGAAAAAACGTCCAAGCAATTTGAAAAATAACCGAACACAGTAACAGTATATAAAAAGCGAAAGCTCAGGGAAAAAAAAAAAAAAAAAATTTTGGGGTGTCTCAAAAATAGATAAAAATAAGCACCGGAAAATGAAATTAATAAAAACCGAAAGAACAGAAGCCTTACTTCTAACCACCTTGCTTTGAAATGTAGAATTATCCCAAGCTGAAACTCCAAAAAATACAAAAGGGTTATGTTTAGGCAACCATCTTTTTAAAAAAATAGGCTGTTTGTTTTTGTGAGTATCATTGCATAGATTTATTTAAAAGAAATGGATACTGACAGAAAAAAAAAGTTTGGATTTAAAACCAGGACAAATAAAAGGTGGCTTCAAAGGTGGAATTACCAAATATTAACAGAACAAACCTTACCTGTCAACAGCAAACAGCATTCCCAGAAATCCCATCCCACAAGAAACTACATAGACTGGCCACTTTATTAGAACCTGTCTGCCCAATTGGATTTGACATGGTGCTGGTGTGGGAGCACGTCTGGTATACCCCAAGCCCCTTGATAACTCTGGAAGTCTAAACGAATGTCGTAGTTTACTTAAGTATCATTACGGATCAAGTCCATTCAACAATGCTGCGACTTGATGGCAATGGTAATTTGCACAGTAATGCACCTGTCCTCCCAGCTAGAATTGTGCATGAATGGTTTGAGGAGCATGACTGACACTTCAGGCATCTCCCATGGCCACCACAACCCCTGAATCTCAATCCAATTGAGCATGATTGTGATAAACAACATAAACAATGCATCTGTCATCACAATCCTCTGCTTACCTCTTTGTACCAATTCCTGAAGAGATTATCATTACTCGAGATACATTCCCACACCTTGTGGAGTCCTTGCCATGTTTTGTCAAAGCTCGATTTGGGTAAACAGTGGACCAACCTGTTATTAGGTTCAGGTCCTAATAAAATGTCCAGGCATTGTATATTGGGTTTGAAAAACAAATAAGTTCTCAAATATTCACTCAGCTATTAGGAGACTTGGATAACAACAACAACAACATCACAGTATAGAATGCTTTAAACATTTATACAACCAGTAAAATCCTTGGAAACCGAGACACATCCAATCATAGAGCTTGGAAACACACACTCTGTTCTGACAGGAGATTAAACGTGTGTGAAATATGAATTACTAACCACCAAAGTTGAACAGCTCATGAAAAACCACAAGACAGCAACATTTGCTTCTTTAAAAAAATTGCACATACAGTACACAAGATGTATATAGCGAATGGAAGCGGGTAAGGTTTGTGGAGTAATTGCATTATCTATTACTACTTTAAAATCAAGTAGTAAACACCTTTTGCTTAAACGTTAACATATATATATATATAAAGGTATATACACACACATACGCACACAGACACCTTTTAAGGGCTGTTAATAGAAATAGGAAAAATAGTTTTTGTCACTGTTTTCAAAAGTTTACCACAGTAATTAAATTTCTCCCCTTGGTTATACTATGCATTTACCAAACAATTATTTACCATTATTTGCCATGTTTTTTTGTGGGTTTTTTTGCTTCACCATGCTTTCACAGTGCTTTATTACACTTTGTTATGCTTTTACTGTTGTCAGTTTTCTAAAGGTAGGGCAAGCAGGTTTCTAGGGAGAGGACGATGGTGTCTTTATGGCTTAAACTATATTCAGGAAATGCAAATATTAGTTAACAAGTTTATTTTTCTGAGATTTAGTGTAAGATTAAAATACAGCATAACAACTTTAAATGAAGTGATACCTGTAGGCATTAAGCTTACAGTGGTTACAACCATCAATAAGGAACAAAGTTCCAGTATTAATCAAGCAACACTATTAATAGGATTTGAAACGATCAAGGTCACAAACTAAAAAGGTAGGAAGCCTAGAAGAAACACACTAACAAAAAATGTTAAATATTCAACAATAGCAGTCAATATTGTTAGCAGATTCTAGTAATTCAGTAACTGGAACCAACTTCAAGTCAAACTGCATTGCAATTAATAGTGTGTGCAATGACATGGTGCAGTGAGATGTTCTAAAAAAAAAATTGTAACAGGTGGCATCTTCAAACAAACCATCTATAGATTTGGTTAAGATCCAAGAAAAATATATCCTCTATAATGTATGCCAAAATGCCATTTTAAACACAATCTATTTTTCTGGCTTTTAATTTTAAGTCAATTAAATCACAATAACATTTGGAGAACGTCTATGAATTAATCATCACTACCAGCAGCATTCTTGAATTAATCATGCTTCAGTAAAATGTTTTTTTCTTTCTTAGCCTTTGACTCACTATGATACACACACACAGACACACACACACAGACACACACACACACACACACACACACACACACACTAAAGGATCAAGATACATCAATAATATACAGTCTCGGATATTTAAAGTAGGTGGAATAACAGCCTATTAAAAAATAAACTTGTCCATGCAAACATTAACCACACTTGGTCCAATAGCTCTGAAGATATTTCTACAGCCCAAGCAATCAGTCTCAGAAGTAGGTCACATTATCCTGTAGTCTAGATTGTAATACCCTCAAAGCATGTGTACTACTGGATAATGTTTTCTCAAGATTTAACAAAAAGTGTGTCACACAGTTCATACATACATGCAAATGTATCCTACAGTGTAATAGGAAAATCTATCCCTTGCAAGCAGTAATATAGGTTTTATTAATAAGCAGGGACTCTCATACCAACAGTAATAGTACAGTTGCAACTGGGTACATTCAGAGACCGGTCCACTGATAATTGTGTCTGCCCTTTGCTGACAGACAGTTTACTTTATCAAATAAACAATACCACTCTTTTGTGAGGGCAATCAAAAAATTAATTTAGCTGAGCTTTTATGAAATGCATCAACTTTATCACATAGCACAGTCAGGGATTATAGTACCATGTACGTCATGATTTGCATTAATCACATCACATTTCTGATCTGGATCTCCTTTGTCCTGCAATAATCCCTGACAGGATAAAACATTACCACAGTTATTAAATGAAATGTGATGCAAATCCCCCCCCCCCCAAAAAAAAAAAAGGTGCTCCTTTAACTTAAATTGAGAGGTTCCTTCACTAGCCAATCATGCTGAAGATAAGATAGGACATGTCTTGTTTAAAATAATAAGCATATCAGCAAAATAAATTCTAAATCAGAGCTACCAGTATGAACAATACGTTGATTTTGACCATGACATATATCAACAGCATGTATAGAAAAGAATGAGAATTTAAATGTTTAATCACAGTCTGTTAAATGATTCTCCAGATATATGCAACAATGTAAGTGAGACATACAGACCGATGGATAAACCCCAACATCTATCATTTAGATTCAGTGCTCAGTGATCCAAGTGAAAATTCCTTTAAAAAATTTTTAAAAAGGCTGGAAATCACTTTAGTTCCTGCTTCTGTGAAATTGATAATGTAATTCTGTAGTCAAGCAACATGCCTGAGCACAAAAAGGGTGGTAAAATAAAGGAAGATGCAGTTTCCAGAAAACTTGTGATTAAGATAATAGGCATGCTGATCACAGCAAATGTTACCGCTCTCTTCCTCTATGTGAATTACAATTTTATAATATAATGTTAATCCCAAGTTTCATAACAATTGCATAAGCAGTTCTCCAGAAACAGTATAAGGACAAATATAATAATAACATAGTACCTTTAAGAACAACCTATAGGAGACCAGAAGTAAACCAGAAATTCAATGAAGTCTGGTTGAAAGAGTCAAAGTCTGGTTGAAAGAGTCAAAGTTTCTTTATTCAAGAAATTAATTACGGGAGACTACAGCTTTAAATTGGAATTTCCTGAATAAACGAAGCTGGGAATTACAGTACAGTAAAATGGTTTCAAAAACGCATCGTGAACATTTTTAAAATGTTTGTGTTTTTTTTTTTTTGGCTATAAAAGTCTTTGCCGCAGAATTCTGTCTATGTTTGGACATACAAACAGTATGCCAGTAGGCATAATAAAGCTGATTATTATTAAAAGTTATCTTCTCAGCAGAACTCCTTGAGAAGACGAGGATCCTCTTAAAAAAATCAGATATGTGAACAACGATAGGTATATCTTCTGTTTGCTTCAGCTATAGAGGTAAACTGGAGGGTAACTTCCATAGTAACAGCATCATAGTTGACATACAGCCAACATGGACAACAAATAACGATCGTGTCTGACAAACCTCTCAAGACTTAAGGAAGTTACTGCATTAAAGACTAAAACTTAATCAGAGGGAAAACAAGGAAGTAGAGAGTACATGTTAGGGGAGAAACTTAGCAGGATCAATACTTGGACCCCTGCTGTGTCTTACCTACAGCAATGACTTATATCAGGGGATAATACCAACTCACAAAAATACTAAGGCAACAAACAAAGACATTGACAGCTCAGTGAAGGCACTGTAAAGTGTGTACTTGCCTGAAGCTGTGGCAGGTATGTAATTATGTGTACAAGATACAGATGATAACACAGGTCGACTGTGGGTTCAAGGGAAACCAAACTAAAAAAATCTCTCTTTCAGTAGTCCCCTTGAGTCCTGCTCATTCCCAATGGATCACTACGTCTTGGTCTTTTACAGTATAATTTACTGAGATACGAAGGTCTGCATTGAGATCAGGACTTTGATAACAATTTCTGCAAGGATTTTGACAATAGTCTTTTGGAGCAGTGCAGTAGCTGGTAGATTTCCATAGGCAAAACTCAGGTAAATTCAAATCAAACCAAAGTATTTGATTCATACAAAGCTGTTTGCAGAAGCTGTAGAAACAGATGCAAACAGGGATTGTGAGGGAGGGTGTAAGTTTGTGACAGTAGAAATTGGCAAACGTGTCTAAACATTGATGTACAAAAGACTTAAAGCCTAAAGTCCCTTCTTTAACACCTGTAACAGTAGGAAACAACAGAGGTTGCACATTGACAGACTGAGCTCCACCTAAAAAGACAGTTGCGAAGAGGCCATAAAATGAATCTGTAGAAGCATAGTCTGTTGACAATAAAAGTAAAGTTCCGCCTGGTCAAATAATCCCTATTCATTAATTTTATACAAATTTTATCGCTATTTATTTCAAATACATAATTAAGGTATAAACAGAATAATGAGAGATTTTTCATGCTATACAGCTAGGAGGATGTCCTACGTACTGTATATAAATAAAACTGTAATCAAGAAATTTGTGGTAAAATCATTTATAAGATGTTACTAAAACCCTGAAGTAATTACAGACTTAGGACTTGGATGCACAATGGCAGAGCAGTACCTGGCAGCATCGCACCATTCCTCTGGTTGACACACAAGGACAGCAAACTTATAAATATTGTGGCTGTGAGTATAAGCTGTTCCTCCGTGTTGCTTGCTGAAGGCTTCACCCCATGTGTTATTGTATCAGATGAAAACCCAATGCTCGTTTCTGCTTAGTGAACAGCCAAGTGTATGTACCACAGTAGCAAAATAGTGCACAGGGTAGCAATATCTTTTCAGTGGTGATATATATAATTTAGTTATCGCCAATTATTTTATTACTTTCTCCCAACTGGGCACGTACAATTATTTTAAGGCTCAGCTCACCACTACTACCCCCACGCTGACTCGGGAGCTGCGAAGACGAACACACGTTGTCCTCCGAAGCGTGTGCCGTCACCCGACTGCTTTTTTTCACACTGCAGACTCACCGTGCAGCCACCTCAGCGCTACAGCGTCAGAGGACAATGCAGCTCTGGGCAGCTTAAAAGCAAGCCCAAGTGCCTTTACCAGATGTGCCACTCAGTAGCTTGTGGTGATATTTTATATTAACAGTGTGTAAACTACTATATGAATACATGGGTAGCAATATGCTCATTGCTAGTCTGGGCCTTTATATATACAGTTGGGTATATTTTATTGTAAAGCTCGATGAGATGGTTTCTTATTATCACCTTGGAACAACATACTGGATTGTTAAATTTCCTGTCAGGTTAAAAACTAAAAAAGTGACAGGAATCAATTTCAGTCTGGTGGTTGGTTAGGGTTCAAACATTTTTTTTTTATGGAAACACTACAAAAATAGATTACATTTTAAATTCAATTTTAAAAAATTAAATTAAAAACTACTAACAAAAAGCAACATCTTGGGATGAAACCAACATGTGGCTGCCACAAAACTGGCTATAAAAAGCATTATAAAAACACATCATGAAAGTTCAAAGCCTTAAGAAATGAGTTTGCATCCAATGTAAGAAACACGTTGGTGACCTTCACTTTGTTCCCATCAGCCAAGTATGTGTAAAATGAATGGTACAAGCTTTCTGTAGTCTCACCATACACATGTACACAAATCCATTAACCCTTTGATGGTCCAGTGTATTATGTATTCAGCTTGGTAGCTCAGTGTATCTTTATTAACTTGCTTGGCTTTTTTGTTGTATTGCATTTGCTGGCTCTATTATCCACATTACTTCTTAATGAGCTGGGAAGCATTCCAGTACTACGTTCTTTGTGTTAGGACATCTTTAAACTTGATCATATTTTAATATTTATCACATCTCAAAAATGCTAAACAACTGAAGACCGGACCAAGTAGTGCACAATTAGGCTTACACAAAAAACTATAAAAACATGGATAAAATAGGAATGTGACAAATCGACAAGTTTCTGCAAATATAACCTGGTAGTTCCTTCCATATAAAAAAAAACACTCACAGTAAATATTTAATTTGTCCGTCAATTTAGGCGAAATCTTCCACATCCTTGTCCTTCATTGGATTTTCCCTACGTAGAGTAGTAAGTTCTCATTATTACATTTTTCATCTCTATAATAAATTATCTCAATGTCTCTGATATCCCAGGTAATTAATTAATATTGTATTTCCAGAATCGTAAGACTAAATAGAATAAGCTGCTTTACCATCTTCTTTTACCCTTTAATACACCCAAAGCCAATGAGCACCATCATTCCCAGGAGGCGTTGGAGATGGAATGGCCATGTGCTTCGGATGGAAATTGGTTCCATCATCAGAATAGCAGTAAGATGGACACTGGAAGGCAAGCAAAAGTGAGGTCACCTGAAGACCTGTGGAAGCTGAGCTGAAAAACCTGGGGCACAGCTGGGGAACCATTGAAAGACTTGCTTGAAACAGTCAGGAATGGAGGAGCTTGGTCACTGCCCTAAACGCCAGAAGCGTAATGGATAGTAAGTAACACCCAAAAACCTGAAGGCTGCAAATGGTTAAAAGTGTCAGTGAATGATTGAGTATCACAGTGACTTGACTGCCTAACCAAGCTCGACCATGCTAAGGTATGGAGATGCCTAACTGCCTAAACGTAAAGCAAAGGGACCATGAAGGTCAAAGCTAGATTACTTAGTGAATGTGCCATAGCAGCTGCTCCCCATTCAATACATATTGAATCAATCTTTGTGCTACGAAAATATGTAGCCAGTATTCCACACACACACACACACACACACACACACAAACCTACCTTCCCCTCTTACTTCTTTCCTCTTAAAAAATAAATATAAATAGAGCTTTGCACCAGTCAATGCATCCCTAAGCTGCTATAACTCGCAGCCCTGTGCCAATGAGAGAGCATGACCATTACTCTTTCCTTCCCTGACATGTTCAGGGGTTCTCTAATGAATCAAAAGCTAGCCAGCATATATCTTCCAGGACTGTCATTCCTTTGCCTTTTCTGTCACTCGTTTGCCCCCAGCCCCCAAGGGCCCTAACACATTTAAAAATGGGCCTCCTGGCCTGTATTTAATGGCCTTGTCCGAAAGGGGTCTGAAGGCTAGCGCAGATCAAAGGTGTGCCAAAGACATAAAGAGCAGCTGTCATTCATTTACCTTTAATTAACTACATCTGACCAAAGTGGATTAAAGGGCCTCGCATGTCACCGTTTTATCCACCTATTAGAACGGACCTGTCCTTAAAGATACATTTATGTTTTGTTTACTTTACTGTACAGTGTGATGCATTTAAGCTTTGAAACTCATAACTGGAGCAAGAACCCTTTTTTTTCAAAACAGGCTTAACATCCAAAGCCAAATCCACCCTAATATCTAAATTAAAAATATATATATATATATATATATATATATATATATATATATATATATATATATATATATATATATATATATATATATGTTAAGAATGTGGTGTAACGTTCTCGTTGTAACATTCTCTTTACAAAACTAGATCTATATAATTGTCGGGTATGAGTAATTGGGTTACAACTCATTAAGTTTAAAGAAATGTAAATGCTCATATCACCATGATTGTTTTTTATGATTTCCTTCCTTTCAGCCAGCTAATTGAATTCTGAAAAACATTCTCATTTGCCTTTACTATGTGGACTGAATCAGGTCAACAAATCATTTCAGAAAGCAGGGTCATTGAAATCATGGTGTACATGCCCTGATTTAAGCCTGGATCTAGCACTCTCACCCCTGTCCTACTATGCCAGGGCCTCATCAGAACTTTACACAGTCAATAAGAGTCGATGCTCACCCTACAGTGGTGAAGCAGAAGTATTGCTTTATGCATACTTCTAAAATGAACACCTTCACTTGGTGTGCGCTATACTTGGCATCTTGTGTTGTATACTATGATGTTTTTGACAGTGTAGTATACAGGTTCACATGGAACAAGGAAGTAACCCTCAATGCCAGCATACAAATCCATACATTGTTTTAAGAGACTTCATCGTGTGCAATTTTTTGCTGCTCAACATTTTCTGTTAACTTATTATGAATCACAGAAACAAAGACTGAACTCATTAATATATATATAAAAAAACCTTGGATATTCTTTTTTATCTTTAGAATTGTGCCGTATGTTCTATTTACAGCGTGACATCTATACACTTGATAAGATATTTACCAGAATTTTGACAGTTGATTTCTCAAATGTGATTTATATTGGGTGTTATACTCACATGCATGTTATTTTCAGAAAATTACTGGATTATTTAGAAAACAATACAAACCTCAGAATATACTTACTGGTATCACACATTTTTAAATTTGTTTTATTCCAAGCAAAGAACCATTATCTTAGTACTCTTATTCTCTATTTCACTAACTACCATTATATAATCACAATCAAAATGGTTATATCAGTCTTTAGCAAAACACTTCAACAATCAAAACCTCAACTTATTTATCTCAAGAATTACCAGCAAAGTGCTTACACCTGTTGGTTGAACTAAGTATGCCGGACTCAAAAGGATCTGGGTTCAAGCAGCTTAATGACTGAACTATCTAAATTAGTAGAGTAGATTCAAATAGCTCGGTTACTAGAATGTTGGGAAACTGTGCGAGAGGTTAAGCCATTGAATAACCATTTCAACAAAAATTAATGGGATCACTTATGCGTAAAATTTCATCACGTGTACAGAGAGGACAATATAGTGTGACTGTATTGCACAGTAATGAATCAAATTTCAAATATGCATTTTATAATGCATTTATTTTACAGATAAGTACTACATATATTATTCCTCTAAAAGATAACATTTGTGCATATCCAGTATAGCCTGTAGTAAAGGCAATTTAAAATAAATTATAGCCAGATTCCAATACACGTCACCATGTATAGTGATAGGGTTCTCGCCTATTTAGGTATTACATGCATTTCTTGTAGTGGGGGATAATTAAAAAAAGGCTAAATTCCCACTGCTGGGTTTAATGACAGGTAAGGTTAAATCAATCAGATCATTAGATCTGAAGTCATACACTAAAGTCCACACAAAATGCACCAGATAGTTTTGCAATTTACATTGAATATTCTGAAATAGCCTGAAGTGTAGCTGATGCCTTGAGACCAAACCACACGATTTCATGACTTTAACAGAATACAATAAATGTGTCAGCATAGTCCAGAACAGACAGTGCCAGTATGTTCAACCAGTGTCAAACTTTCAAGCTACCTTCAAATTGAAACAATAATAGATTGTCATATAGAAGACTCAACTTAATATGCATTATCCCAATGAGTTTAAAATGTTACTGAATGGCAACTATTGTCATACGCTACAGTACCCCCCACTCTCACGCATTCTGTCAAAATACACTTAGCAGTGGCAGTTATATGCTTAAAAAGGTGTCCATTCAAAAAACTATAGTTGGTTTAAAGTAAAACTGACACTGGCTAGATTAAACACATAGTATTCCAATAATACTTCTGTCAAACAATCAGCAATCATGCCCATCCCACAACTGTCATTCTTTTATTCACCCACAATGCCACAAACAAACCCCTGCCTTCTACAAACAAGGGTCTACAACTTCAAGTGGAAAATGTGTTTGGAGAGTACAGTTTCATTCTTCCAAACACTAATCACCTTGAAGAGTTTCCTTATATCCCCTCGGCCATTTCCCCTGTGCGGGATGGCAAGAATGCACAGAATTTGCATGGAAAAAGGAGTCGTGAGAATCAAAGGGATTTTCCATAAAGTGAAGCCAATATTTCCCCTGTCAGAACAGCTTTCAGCATTCTGTCTGATGTTTTTTATTATTGTACATTGTGTATTATGCATTTCTCTGTATTTAAAGTATTATTGATTTTTTTGTTGTTACTGTATCTTGTAAAGCTATTTGTGATGGTGGTCCAGTATGAAAGGCGCTATATAAAATAAAGATTGATTGATTGATTGATTGATTGACCGCTTACAATCATCCAATTCTTTCGGAGATTGGGTCTTTGCTGCAAACCGTTCATTTCCGCTCAGGCATAACATGCACATTACAGCTCCCAACATGGCCACCACTGACCAAACTAGTGTGCCTCAGGGTGAATTGTTTGATTATCTCATAAGAATTCAGACACATGCGGCGGCCAATATGATGAGAAAGGGGAGGGAGATCGTCACCAGGTCTCACCTCCTGATCGTCATTATCGGCCGGCCGTATTGACACATAAATCATGTAAAAGTATTTCAAAAAGTAAAACAATCTGATCTTGCGTTCATGTTTTCTCTTGCTATGGCACTTCAGGTGCTGCATGTAGGTTTGACAAATATCACAATAAAGGGCTGTTGTAAACAACTTGCTGCACGAAACAAGACCTGAAACCAGGCTACATTTGTAACATGCTGAGGTACCAAATGACAGCTTCGTATAAACCAGGGTACACTTCGAGAAATCGAAATGTACCCAGGGTACATCTGGAATGTACCCTGGTCGACAAAGACCAAATCTGCAAGACTTTCGGATTCACTGTAAACAAAACACTACTGTTTGTAATGCTAAATACTAAGATTCTCAACAACATTATATTCTAAGCAATGTGAGGTTTCAATTTGAAAGCTGAATATGCACGGTTTTGTATAACGACCACCCCCAAAAGAAACATTGAAAACAGGCGCGTCTACAGTATCAATTACCAAATGCCCAGGTTCCATAAAAATTCTAAATTGAGATTTTTTTTATTTATTTATTTATTTTCTAATGCTCAAAACAACAGAACTATGCACATCTATACCTGTGAAATAAAGAATTACTTGTCTTGGCAACCTTATATTTTCTTTACAGATAAAACCACCTACTAAAAAATCTTGAATGAATGCCAGTATTTCTGACTATTTATTACATCATGCCATGAGAACAGATTGGTTAAAACAAATCTAGCTTGACTAAGTACAGTTGGGTTGTACATTATTTCATTAAGTCCCATTAAATTGCTATTTCAATGTATTGTGGATTATTGTGAATCATTTTTGTTTAACACATGCAGCAAACATGTAATCTATATTTTGGGGATTATTTAATGATCTATGACAGGGATGGGCAACTCTGGCCTTCCAGATGAGCTCTTTGTTACAACCATGTTCTTAATTATTGAATTGAACCAATTAAAGCAGTTAATTATTTCAATGCAACTGTCAAATCAGGTGGAAAATGGCCCTCAGTAATTACTTCTCACAATGTAATTTGCATTGGATAAATAAATAAATAATACTA
This sequence comes from Polyodon spathula, assembly GCF_017654505.1. NCBI lineage: Eukaryota > Metazoa > Chordata > Actinopteri > Acipenseriformes > Polyodontidae > Polyodon > Polyodon spathula. Next base: position 12,748,783 of record NC_054545.1, read on the forward strand.
TGGATGTCAAACCTGCTTGTGAACACTGCAAGTCTGAATGATCTTGTTTCAATATATCAAAGCACGGTGAGGAATATCATGGGACCATCAACATCCTATCGTAGTAGCTTTTTTTTCTGGCAAGCTTTTGTTATACTGAAAGGTGCTTCAAATTAAACTGCATGGAACAGTGTAAATCACAGTGCTTCCATATCCCAGAGAATGCCTCTACCCAGTACTATTCAGCACTGACTTTGAAGACTCTGCTCTTAGGTTCCCTGCAAACAGCACGCACCATAGACTCTTGATGGCAGTCAAATTAATTGGCAAACACATCAGCAAAGGCAGCTTTATTCTGCTGGCTGCCCCTTCTCGTAAAAATGTTGACAGTCCCAGTTAGTGCAGAGCACACAGAAACCTTGATATCTGGCTCAGAGCTAGAACACCTATAGAGACCCCCCCCAAACCAAACCCCCAAGGAAGACCAACAATTGCTCAAATAACAGCAACCCATAGTGCTGTCAACACCTGCCTCAAAGCTGGTTACTCTTAGTTAGCAGAACCTTAATATTGAAGACCTTGCTTTGTCGACTCTAGAGAGGCCACTTCATAATCCAAATTAACAGACGCATCTCAAAATTAATTTCTTTGTTTTTGTTGGGTATTTGCAACCCTCCTACAATATAGTCACTATGGGTTACAGAAACTGTCTGTCTTGGAAACTGTCTGTGTTTTTTTTTTTTATAAAGGTTAAAATGCAATTACAACAGCAATAAGCAGTTAATAGCACAGAACAGTAATCTTGTGAGTTCCTCATTTTAAAGACATTCTGTTTCTTTTAAGAATGCACTCAACCATTTTCACAGTCGTCTATAAAAACGTATGATTTTTAAATGAGGTTTTCCTTTGTAATCTATTGTAAATATCACAGTACACTATTTATATAGGTGTACAGGCCTACATAGACAGGCAGTTTAAACATTATAAATTATGTCATGTATACCAATGTAAAGGAATAGCCACAGCTAACGAAGGATACTTGGCTAAGTGGTAATGTTATTTAGAACATTCTACAAAGGTGGCTTCAAATGAATACATAGTACAGGAGTGTTGATATACAGTACAGAGGGGAGCAGTTGGTATCTGTGGCTATATAAGTCATACTGTACCCACTCTGTGGATAAACACTGGACTCCTGGCACTTTTTACTGAAATATGTGAATACAATATTCGTGTATTTTACCTTTTGCCTGCTTGTTGAAATAAAGTCTCTGTTCTTGTAGTGCACACGCCCTCTGAATGATGCCTGTCAATGTAAAAGTTGTTGCTTCCTCGCTGTTCTATTTGTTTAGATTTAGTATAGCAAATAAAGATAAAAAAAAATAATAATAATCAAGAAATTGTTTGTCCTCAGTGGCAATATAGTAACCACAATACCATAGCAACTAGACTCCATTTTGAATGCCGAGTTGAAATCAAACAACTGCACGCAGATTAGTTTCAGCAACTTTATTTAAACATATCACAGTAACAGCACAGACACGTCGCATCTCTTCTAAAGTCAGGAGGAGGCTTTGACTTGATGAACACACACTGTGAACAAGTAACTGAACAAACAGCACGATCAGGATTAACACATACTGCAGATAACTAGGTTATTCATTACTAAAACTTTTTATTTTATTTATTTTGCTAACAAATGTTAGAACCTAACGGTATCTTAAATACTGCAACATACCCAAATGCACGAACATGCACTCAAATGCAAAATAATAATAATATTAATAATAATAATAATAATAATAATAATAATAATAATAATAATAATAATAATAATAATAATAATAATAATAATAAGTTATATAGCTGTACTTTTATTCTTTTAGCCCTGGTTATATTGAAACTCTAGTACATTATTAGCTCAGAAAATGAATCAGCTGATGGTATTGGTAGACAGATCAATGAGGGTAGTCAGTATTTTACACAATGTCAATGTCATGAAATAATGTACCTTGTATAATTATTATAAATAATAAATGATTGTCCTATGTGCCTCTACCTCTTCTATTAATATAGCAATCTCTATAGTTTACGTAATCTCTCTGCGATTGACCTACTACTTGCTGTTCTGATTTATGCTTTTTTTTTTTTTCTTGCGCTGTCAATGCACCACTAAACGCGCTTGCCCCAGGTTTTTATTTGACCTGAATCACACTTTTGGAGAAGCCACGCTCTACGGGGCAGAAGCGTTTGACTTTAACCACTACGTGTGCGACTGCACTGGTTTCATCAGAATCGAGCCCACTGTGTTTACATGCAAATGCAAATACAGAGTCTCAAAAGATTCCTTAGATATAAGATTTTTACTGAGATATATGAAAAAAAAAAAAAAAAAAAAAACTGGTGCTAGGGAGCCACAGAATACAGCTGTGTACAGAGCATGAACTCAATATCCAGATGGATTTGGTCTTTATCATCCAGAAATGGCCACAGTAAAGATTTTAAGATCTTTATTTAATTAAAAACCAAAAAAAAAAAAAAAAAAAAAAAAAGCTCACTTCGCACAGGATGTTACCACCGCTGCAGCTCAACTGCAGCTACACATAATCCAGTTATAAATATATTTACACTCATATATAAGCAGCACATCAAACATTTAAATTTGCATTTAAAAAGAAACATGTACCAGTGAAAACATTGTCTGGCCACGGGCTCACCCAGTCCAATCTACTATGTAATTCACAATGGTGTGTCCTATAGATACACCAGGTCTGATGCTTGGGAAGTTTAATTTATTTCTCAGGGCCCCTGCAACCCTGGAAATCCACAGAGGCAAGAGACAGAGTAAGAAAACTGTATCAAAATAATATGAATTGTATTATTATAATAAAAGTGGCTATCTTGACATGCATTCTGCTGTTTAAATAACATAATTATTGTGTATGAACAGTTTTTTTATTATTATTTTTTTTAATATGGTATATGCAGATTTTGTAGGTCAACCACACTGCCAGATAAGAGGGTGACACAATGGAAGTAAGGGAGTGAGGGTTGTGTGGTTGATATTACCAAGGTAAAAACACATAAAGAAAATACATAAAAATCCAGTTTTTAAATACAGTACCAAAGACTTATTTGTACTTGCAATTTGTAAATAGACAGCCTATTCCAGGAATATTCATATAAATTCCAAAAAACAACATTTGAATGATGGTTAATATATTAGCCTAACAAATATATTAGGGCAGATAGACAGGAACCCCTTCTGAGTTTTACATAATTCAGCCTGCCTCAACCTGGTTTACATTACAGTGGTTTCTCAACAAAAATGTATTTATTTATGAGTGCCCACAAGTATTACTAATCTAGTGTCTGTAACCTGACCTGTGGAAAATGATACCAGGTTTTAGCCTTGTATTTGTTTAATGCTACTTCCTAACTAGCGACCCCCCCCTCACAAATTAAGAAAACAGAGACAAGTTCAACAGGAGGTTATTTCACACCTGCGCAAGGAACTATGGAAATAAAGCTGACACACATCAAAACAGAAAGCCGTCTCTTCTATTTCCAGCTGTGTGGAGGGTTAAAGGCTAGTGTAGTATTAACTGCAAGTTAATGCACTTGAAAAATAAACAGTGTGACCTGTATGCACTTTCCACGGCTGACATCCGCCAGATACTTCTTGGACAAGGTATGGCACAGTAGCACCTCTGTATTGAAAGGGCCTATTTAAAAATGAGCTTAACCATCCGGCCAAACTTTGCATCTGAAGAGCCTTGCAGTCCAATCAACAGCGTGTGATCCACTATTTATTCTCATTTTAATGACCAGCATCTCAAGATGTTTTTACAATAGACCCTCGCAAATCAATTGTGCCCATAAGTACAGAAGCACTATGCGTGTGAGTGTGTGTGTGTACATATATACAGTGCCTTGAAAAAGTCTTCATGCCTTTGAACATTTTTCACATTCTGCTGCCTAAAAAATATAATTCAAAATGCATTAAAATAGGAGTTTGTTTCATTGATCTAAACATCATCTACACTTTCAATGTGAAAGAACAATTATAGAAATCTTAAAAAAGAAATTAAAAATAAAAAACCAAAAAGTCTTGATTGCATAAGTCTTCACACCCTTTGTCATAGCAAACCCAAATTTGCTCAGGTACAACAAATTGCCTTAACAAGGCACATAATAAGTTAAATAGAGCACACCTGTGTCCAATCACAGTAGTTCAACTGGTTCGAATACTCCTAAATGAAGAATCAAACTGTTTCTGTTGTATGAAGTGAATTTGAAGCAAATGTCAAAACATGCCAAACAAGGAGCTGCCAAAAGAACTCAGGGATACAGTTATTGAAAGGTATAGATTGGGGGAAGGCTATAAGAAACTTTCAATGTCTTTGAATATCTCTTGGGGCACTGTCAGGTCCATCATTGTAGAGTGGAAACCATTTGGCACCACCAAGACACTGCCTCAATCAGGCCGTCCCTCCAAAGTCTGTGGCTTAAGGAAACTGCAGAAGGAGGTCACTGTGAGACGTAAGATTACTTTAAAAGAACTACAGAGGTCTCTGGCTGAGATTGAGGAAAATGTTGACTGTTCAACAATTTCAAGAGTACTCCACAAACATGGCCTGTGGGAGGGTGGCAAGAAGGAAGCCACTGCTGAAAAAAAGCCATATGATGTGCCGCATAGCTTTTGCAAAGGGACACTGCACACATGTGGGAGAAGGTTTTATGGTCTGATGAGACCAAAGTGGAACTTTTTATATATAGATATATATATATATATATATATATATATATATATATATATATATATATATATATATATATATATATATATATATATATATATATATATATATATATATATATATATATATATATATATAGTTTTACTTCAAAATAACTTCACTGAATAACCACAAATAGTATTAAGTTAATTGACGTACATGGCACTCTCAACATTTAGTTACCACTCCTATACAAGAAAAGCACCCAATACCATTTCATTGATATTCCTTGAATGTTATAAGATCATTCACATTAAAAGATTTAAACAATTTATGTGCTGAAACGATCATCATTGAGGTTTTCGTCTTCCTCCTTTGACAGGGCCTGATATGACAAGCCAATGCAAAACAGCTTAAAACACACTAGTTAAGAATACATAAGCAGGGGTTCAGCTTTTACAGTTCAAACAATTGGAATGTCAAAGATCAGGGTTGCAAATTACCTCGATCTAAAAACTCTAATCTACTTATATATATATATATATATATATATATATATATATATATATATATATATATATAAAGACAGAATAAATGTTCTAATATAACTGTAAGTCAAAATACATTGGATTTACAGTATAAACAAGCTCCTGTGTCATGTTTTGTCTCTGGAGCTGTTGTGAAACACACGAAAAAACAATCAGGTAATGAAGTTCGATCCCTCCCCTATCCAATGATATGCGTTAATAAGTTCTACTGCAAAGTATGGTGGCAAGTAAAAGGCTGGTTTATACTTCTCTCGCAGACAAAAGCCGTACGTCACCTGCAGACACGTCTACGGGTGCACCAGAAGGATTGAAGCACCCCCAAGTAAGCAGACTTTTTGAAGCAGCAAAGTTATCATAGCTGTCGGTCATACTTTCTGCCAAACTGCTTTACTGCCGGTGTTGACTTGTGACGAGGGTTGCCAACAGGCTCCACAATCCCAGGATACTGAGACAGGACAGGATTTTAAAATTGCCCCTAAACTGAATGAAGTGAATGTGTAAATCAGCTCCTATATATTTGCTCAAATGAATACTGTTGCAGAATTACTATGCACAGCAAACAAGTAAAACTGATCAGCTGTTCTCCAAACTGCCTCCAATCAGATGCACTGAACAGCTGAGCAACTGATTTGATTGGGAGAGTAATTGCATGTTTGCTGTGCATAGTATTTAAGCACCAATATTCATTTTAGCAAAGGTTCATTTATGCTTTAATTTCATTCAGTTTAGGGGCAAGTTTAAAATCCTGTTCTGTTGTTACTTCCTTTATTAAGAGTACCTCAGAAACTTGCTCTATCACGCTTCAATGGCTTGCGACCATGTGACAAATGTTGGCTTTTTTCAACATCATCCGATCCTCTGCGTTTTGTGGTTGAAGACACACACAACAAAAAAGGGTGTACGGCTTTTTTGAAAAGATGCAGCTTGATGCAGTGCTGATTATGTCATTCCAACCATCGGAGACCAGTGACTGAGACCAAAAATTGGGTCACAGTTGGAAGTATAAACCAACCTTAAGTTGAAAAAAACAAAGTACTTTTTATATAGTGTTTACAAGACCATGGTCCTTAAATATCGGTTAATGACAGTGTCAGCAACAACAACACTAGTTTATGGATGTTTAAGTACGAGTCTGGATTGCTGGTTATTACAACAAACAAATCATCACACATTCTCTGTTTATTTCAATAGCCTACCACCAAATTCCAGCCCTGGGGATTCAAAAGCAAAAAAACTTCTTCACTTTATTAGTGTTGCTGAACACGTTAGCTTGACGGCACAATGGTATTTATAGACGGATATAACTGAGGGAAACTAAATATTATTTTAAGTAAAATGCTTAAGTAAATGTTTTTTTTTTTTTTTAAACTCACATTGAAATATAATGGCTCTCAAACATTGACACCTCCTCTCTCTTCCACGCTCAGTTTGGGAAGCGAAGCATTAGTGAGTTTTTACAATGTCACTCCTTGTAACTGCATCCCTCTTCTCTGAATGGACAGCTAAATCAAGATCCCTGCTATCATTGGTTGTTTCAAGTGTCCAGTAAAAGAAAATCATTGATGTTACGAACTGGAGTTTCCACCTATCGCGCTCCATTTATTTTTATATAATGTTGAAGCAGCTAACAGTGCTGAACTTTTTAGTCTGGCCTTAAGTGACATACAGGGACTGGTATTTAATTATGATCTTGAGACTCAATAGAGAATTGGGAGGTTAGACAGGTATGAATCACAGCAGGATAATATGCACCCTCGCTGCTATTATGAAAAATGTTTTCCTGTTAAAAATGGACTGAAGATACCCCTTTATGTCTTAAAAAGAACATGGAAATGCATCTGATTTTATTGGTGCACATGTGTACCTGTGTGCCAGTTATGTGAACCCCTGTACGTAAGCGCCAGCCAACATACAGTATCAAAGCACATGTAACATATAATAGTAGTGTAACCCACTGTGCCACCTGGACCCCACACACCACCGCAATGAGGACTATTTGAAATACAGCTACAGTTACTGTATATGCAAATACAACATACAAAACAAACAATTCCAAAAATGACTAAAGTAGAATGTACAATAAAAAAATAGTAAAAGGAAATTGAAAAAAAAAACAAAACACACCAAAAAAAAAAACAGGTTTGCAATTTTTTTCCCCCCAGCAACGCATCGTTTAAACGTCAATCCAAAACTAACTGAGGTGGACTTCAAATATATAGTACAACTTGCTAATCTGTACATTTACAACAGAAACCTCCACAAACAAAGTATATTGCACTATTTTGAATGATCAGATTAGTTACCTCAGTTGTGTTTGTCTATTGTGGCTAGTCATTGCAAAACTGTAAGGACTGTATAGTGTGGTTCAAGCACAGCAATATAATGAATCCACACCACAAGCAGACTCCTTTTTTTCACAGGGAACTAATAGTGCTACAATATAGATGTAGGTATTACAGTTGCAGTAGGATCAATCTAAATTAAAACCATGTGTAAAAAAGCCAGAAAAACTAAATATTCTAAGTGTTGCAGAGCACCTGCAGTTTATACAATACATTATTCTACCTTTACTGTATCCCATGTTGTCCATATTATATCATTTTATTTGGATTGTTTACCTGGAATTTCTCTTCCTCTTATAAGCATAACAGTGTATCCAGTTCATGCTCCCTCCTGCAACATTGTTGTTGCTTTGATTTAAATTATTGAGCTTTGAAGGTACGTTGCAGGAAGGAGCATATTCTGGATACACAATAATGCTTATGATAGAAATTAATTTTCTACACATGAACCCTAGTTAAAATGAGAAATAATTCACCAAGTGATTTATGACCCATGGTACATGAATACAAATATAAAAACTTGGCATATAGCTGTGATGTGGACAACACTGTATTCAGTTGAAGTTATTGTGCACTGCAGAGCTGTGTGCATCCCATTAAGTGTCAATCAATTGACAATAAATAAGTAATTCATTTTAGTCCTGAAACTATAATTGTGTCCATAGCTATCATTACAAACAATGCAGTTAAGCCTTCTCTTAGACTGCTGTATTCTCAGGCCTAATTGAAGTGCTACTACTACTACTACTACTACTAATAATAATAATAATAATAATAATAATAATAATAATAATAATAATAATAATAATAATAAATAATAATAATAATAATAATATAAAGCAGAGAAAACTGAACAGTTGAGAATTTAATTCTAATAAGGGAGGTTCATATTAGTGAGCAGAGCCAATACACAGAATAGTTGCCATTAACCTAAGTGGGTTCATTTTAAAAGAAACAACATATTGATGAATGCATTAGCAGTTAGTCTATTTGAGTTAGTTACCCAGTTTTATCACTCAGTGTTTGAAGTCACGGATGACACAAGCAACGCATTGTTAGACACAGTTTTAAATTAAAAGCCATGTATCAGATAAACAGACATGTATATGGACATAACTATAAATCAATATATCACTTTTGGCTACAAACTGGCTTCCTGTCTTTAGAGCTACATCACAATAATCTTCAAACAGCCTTTATTCCTTTCACTGTTAAAACCTCAGAGAGTGCTTAGAAAAACATTGGGGATAGCTTTGATGACACCAGGATTTTATTACAGACCCATCAAGTTTGCACTATCCGCTTGCTCTGCAAACAAGAAGCATTCCAAGACTCGTCCAGCTACTGGCATCATAGCTTTATCTGCTATCGCCTCTGTGGTGTCAGTTACCAACTTGTTTTTTCTTTTGTTTTTTGGGGTTCTCAGGTCAACAGCCATGAAGCACATCAGATAAATGGAGGATATTGGGTGGGGAGCAAATAGGACAAGAGGATCACAGGAAAAAACAATTTAAAAAAATAAATAAATAAAATAAATAGTAAGCAGCAGCAGTTAAATCAAATTTGTTCACATCAAACTAAATCATAAATAGTACCCCATCCACCTTCAGAACCCCTCTTTAAACAGACACTTAATTTACTCTCAGATTCACTTCCTGGAATTTAACTCCAGTTTTTGACTTGATGACTTGTTATCTCATTCAGACCTGGTATGAACATAGAAAAATGTTGCTTTGTCAAAGCTTCATTTAATAAAGGACCCACATTTCCTTCCTCCTTTATCTCGTACAAACTATTAATCAACGTTTGTTTCCCTTCCCAGTGTCCTCTGGCTTGCCTTTGGTAGATCCCGTACAGCTTTTTCTTGAAAATAAACAAAAATGACAAATGTGACTGACAGGGTTTAACGCAAATATGAAGTACTGTATTTGGATAGCAGGTCAAAGATGGGTTTGTTTTTAGTGATTGCTCCCACTTTTACCTTGCTTGTTTTTAGAGACGTGTTCTGACACAAATGCCAGCAAAATCTATCCTAGTGAAAGCTGGGGTTGTGTTTATGTTTCCCACAAAACAGAAACCTGCTACAGAAATTTTAACCTTGCTCTGTTCTGGAAGAATCTATCCACATTCAGGTTCTCTCTGTTGTACAGATAAATAATATTTCTTTTTTAATCTCCCCAAATTCTGACACAGATTGTTTTCTCTCGTTATAAAAGTTTTTATTTACAAATTTGTCACTGTAGACATCTCTGCAACTTACCTTGAACCTGCCTTGTATTGTTAAAAGGCCAGAGAACTCGCCAACAATTCACAATTTGCATAATATCTTATCACTCCTTTAATCTTGAATTCTACCACTACACGCAGTTCTCTTTTAAACCAGTGCAGCACAGCATACCGTTCATCTTTGCAGAATCTGGATTGGTTGGAGCAGATTGGTGATGATTTATTGTTCTTTCTTGGTTCTGGATCTAGATGGCAATGACACATGTCCTCATTAAACAAAAAAAGGTTAAAACTGAATTCATTTCCTTATCTCCTAAGGGAGGAAGCATATCCATGGGCCTTATTTTATGTAGCATATACAGTAGGTATGAGTTAGGAAAATATGTTGAGGAAACTGAATTTATTTAGCTTTGAACAAGAAATAGTGGATATTTAAATAGTTCAATAGTTTTAATTTTAGATTTAAACAGTTTAAGGAGTTCAAAATAACCCTTATATTTCAAGCACAGCCTGCGTAGAAAGCAGAACTGGAGGACAGAGTTTGGAACTGACTTAGGATAGAGGGCAAGATACACTTTATTTACACAAAGTTCTGAGATCAACCAGCTACTAGAACCCACACCAACACTGGTAGGTCCAAAGGCCTCCTTTTGTTTGTTTTCATACTTCCATTACTATCTAAATATTAAGTGCTCTTCCAATTGTGATCAAACATTCTTTGGGGATTTCTCACCACAGTTTCTTAAGGGTATTCAGAGTTATGTTTGGCTTCAGATCCGCTTGCCTAAAATCTTTGCATGGAAATGCTGTGTGCACATGTAGCTCACGCGTTTAAGAACTAACATTGTTGGTAGAGCTGTCAAATGTGAAATCTTTGTGACCACAGGTCCACTTGTACTTGTTGACCCCATGTGGCAGAATGGTTGCAGTGCGTAGGTGCGGTGACGTCACGGACCCGGAAGAAGCAACACAAAACAAAGAAGGACGGGTCAAAAACTGAAGCGCGACGGCGCTCAGCGAGTTTATTAAATAATAAAAGAAAAGACTTAAACAAAACACTAAACAAAAAAAGCACAAGGGCCAAACAAGTAGTATGCTGGTTGCAAAACCAGCATACATAGCAATTGTTTACTTTTCTTTTAAACAGACTTACGTCTCTCCTCTGACACTCTCTTCCTAATAAGCCTGGAGTGCGTCTTTTTATAGTCTGTGGCTGGAGCCTTAATTACCTAATTTGATACAATACTTACTTTAAGACTCCAGCCACATTCCCACAAGGGTTCTAGGAAGGGGTTTTAACTCCACTCCCACGACTACACATAAGACTGGCTTTCTCCGGTCTCAAACAGTAAATAATAAAAGACGGACAGTGCTCGACCCACTGCACATAAACACAATAATAAAAACAACAACAAATGATTACATACATAAATAATAAAACACACAAGGGGTTGGCATCTCATCACCCCCCCATCCGTCCCTTTTTTTTCTCTAATCTGCCTGCAACTATTTGCATTTTAAACTTCCTTTACTTTCTACACTAAATACCTGTAAACATTTTCTCGTCAGATGCAAATCAAAGGCCACTGATCAGCCAGTGACACATTGCAACTGATGAGAAATTAAATGATGCAAATGCTGGTGCTAACCAAGTAAACAGGATGCCTCCTTGTTCAAGTTTCATTTAAACCTCAAGAGCAGTGGACTATTCTTTTAACCTAGTATGACACTGTACAGTATTACAGAACTACGTGCGTTAACACACAGGACACCTTGAACTCTATGAATTACCCTGGACAAGGAAAGATAAATCTGTGCTTCAACTAGAACACAGAACAGTATGTTCTAAATGTCTTGAAATAGAAAGTTATCAAATAGAATTGAAACCTGCTGTGCAAAATTGAGCTTAGAAAAGTTTAAACAGACAAACTGGGTTTTGGTTTATGACGTCACCCTCAAGATTAGGAACATTGGAAAAGTTCCACGGCTTCTCTCAATGTGGGCACACAGCTGAATGGTTGATCTGGACTGAACAGTGAATGCTTTTCAGCTTTGTCGCCATTCACTCTTATCAAGATATGCCATCAGTTCTTGTCTCCTTTATCTCAGGATAAGAGGACAAAAGGAAGAAGAGCAGTACTGTCACCTAGTGGAGAGTGTAGTGAGAGACACTGGGAAGAGAGCCAAAGCATGTGACACTGCATTAGCAAAGTTACAATTGTTTTTTGTCTCCAGAAAGAATAGAGGCATAGCAGAGGCAGATTAGGGTTATCCTTGTGGGCTGCGCAGAAGATGTAATGGGGGGGGAGGGGATTTTTGACCCAAAAGTCAACATTTTGGAATATTTGGTCCTATTCAAAGAATCTTGAAATCATGAGTAATTTAAAGTTGTGTATGGAAGCAGATTAAAGATAATACTACAATTATTAATGCTACTCCTACTATTTAATTAATCAGCCTTTTTTTCTCCACTGTTTTTATTTATTTAAATATCTATCCTTGTTAGCACCCTGTGTTTGAGCAGGCCAAGAAGAAGAAAAATAACTAAATGACCCTATATTGCAACAGCAATATACTGCAGCTAATTTGCAATCCAATGGCTATTTTACTATATTGCTGTTCAACTATTTTTTCCTAATGAAAATGCACGTGAAAATTGACCACAAAACTGCTCAAAACAACAACAACAAAAGAGCATGCATGTCTGATGAGAAGTGTTTTTACTTCAAAGTGTGTACAATCTCAAAAACCATGACTGCCCGATGCTAGCAACTGGAATTGTGCTGCCTACACAATAAAATATGTACCCGAGTCCATAAAAGGTGATAATGGACTCAATTATTGGCAGGGAACAGCAATAAGGAAAGTTTAGTAGGGCAGTAAATTCTTAATTACTTGTTAACACCAAGTGTCTATCCGGAGTTTAAGAAACATTTTTGAACACTCTTCCGACAGAGATCCATTATGGCCTCTGATCATTGAAGGGGTAAAGGATGTTGAAGTTGTGGCTCTACAAAAGTTGTGTTCTTTTATAAAACAATCCATGGGGACCAGTAACACACCAAAGGCTGCAATTTTATTCAGTTGTTTTGTGGCACTGCCATAGCCTAATTATTTATTTATCACTTTCCACTGACCAAAGATCAGCTCCACTTTTAAAACCACAGCTGTTTATGGTTGAATAGCCTTAAGAGCCACCAGAAGGAGTTATTGATGGTTGCTTTGTACTGTGTAGAGTCACTGTATATTGGAGAGTCACACCAATCATATAAACATATAAAATACAAACAGACTGTCTAATACTGCATACACCTAGACAGTATTATTCTACGCTCTAGAATAAGTCTTCAGGCTTGTGGAATAAAGTCTCAATTTTACATGTAATCCAAGCAAAAGGCTTGTCAGGGAGAAAACAAATTACAAAAAAATGTGACTGATAATTAACCAGTTCCATTTGGTCCAAACTAAGCACTGTTAGATATTAAATACACATGAACATATTAATATAGGTACAGTATTATATTTATAAACACATGGGCTTCAGCATAACCTCAGTATTCAGTTCATTATAATGGCACAGAATCATAAGTGTAATGTAGTTTTTTACCAGTATAGCCAAATGTAGTAAACTATAGTATAGGCATACAAATTAATTATAAGCTATAACACAACAGTCCTAATGTACCATGGTAAACCTTTATAAGGTAACATTAATTATAAACTAAGGCAAATTTCTGTCCTTGAAAACGTTTGTCTTCTTTTCTTTTAGTTTTATCTTAGAATTGTGATTGAGCGCCTTGAAATTGTGGATCAAAACATTTAGAAGGGTAAAGCCATGCATTTGAACAGAACGAAAGGGAATTATTTGCACCAGAAAAATAAGGATGTACGATGCTTAGTTCACAAACATGACCCCTGCAAAAAGAAAGAAAGAAAAGGAAAAGAATTCCAGAAAAACTAAAACAAACAGTGGTGTAGCACAACGATGAGCAGAGGAGAAAGCTGCAGACAGTGTGTGTGTGCATCAGCAGAGTCCCCAGGGCTCTGAGGAACGCCTGCAGCAGCACTGAGAGCAAATACCTGATGTGCAGACAGGGTGTTATTGTTTAGGTATGGTTGCTGCTATGACAGATGTTCTTACTGAACTGCTGACACCCACTGACTTGCCCAGCACAGGGACTTTATGCTCAACATGTGTGTCTGTGTCTCCTTAGAGTTTTACTAGCCAGAATGACTCAATTAAAGTGATGCTATCTCAACCTCCCGCTGATAAATCTGCCATTTGATGAATGACGTTCATACTGAATATGACAAGGACAGCATTATAATTGGTACCAAAAGATAAAACTATTAATAAAATAAAAAATTATTTTGAAATGATTGATTTTTCCAGACTTTCGAAAGAACCAGCTTTTGTGAGTTTGTGTTGGATGCTCTGATATATAAATGCATTTAAGTTTGTTACTGAAAACTGTCTGGGGATAAGGGAAGTTCAGGATAAACTAAAAGTCATTAAAACATACTATTTAAATGCCTGCTTCTGTCTATGAAACTGGAGGTATATTTATAAACATTTGCTACAATTAAATGTATTTTTAAATTTGTTGCAAAATATACATAAAGCTATGCATGAAGCATATTGATCATGATGTGGAATTTAGTGTTTTAATACATTTTATATGCACACTATATTTAGTGAATATACTTAAACCAAATTATATGAGTCTGGGTAAACAATGGGATACAATCACTGTAAACAATGTCATGATGCCAATAGTGAAATGTAAGTCACAAATGCAAGTCATAAATTAATAGACTAAACAGGCATTATACTGGCCGCCTGTGACATATACACTGGTACAGTGTACCAATGCAAGCTTGGGGGGTCTCCTTCATGAGACATATGGTATACTATTGCTTTTGGCCTTCTTCTATTTCATCAGTTAAAGATACAGCTTTATAGGAACCTTCTGTAAATACACAACCCAGGATGCCTAACTACCATGCCCCTGTGTCCCTATAGAATTCAACCTCCCACCCTACTTTTAAAACACAACTCCCTCTTCCACCAAAACTGCCTTGCAAGACAATTACTTCCTCTGCAATACACAAAAAACACATGGCCGAAGGAGGTTCAAAGGTCAAAGCAAGCCAAATCACTTTGTAACCATATCCATAGTCTAGCTTTAGTCTCACGTCTCAAGTTTTGAAGGCGAATGATGGCTGTTCTTCAAATATGATCCCTGGCTGTTCTTCAAATGTGTAAATGTGTTACATATATATATATATATATATATATATATATATATATATATATATATATATATATATATATAAAAACTAAAAGTGTGAAATTCCGCGACCTGGACCTGTTAGAAAGCTCCCTCTGTCTGTGTCCATCCTGTCAGTGCTGTCGGTGGTAATGAGGCAGAACCTGTGGATTTTAACAGACCCTGAGACCCAGTAACCTCCTTAATACTTTATGATTTCGGAGCTGCTGTCGAACAGCCCCGCGCCTGTTCCAAGTGACCTTACAGGCCTCTGCACAGCACCTGAACAGCAAGAAGCAGGTGAGTTTTCGGTCCTGCAGAAACCACAAAGATAATTCTGCATTGCAGAATGCATAACTTATTAAATACGAGACAACCCCAATAGTATGTAGCATGCATAGTTTTGAGCTGGAAAGTAAAGAAGTACACGTAATGCTGCTCCACATAAAACAAAGGTTAAGCTGATGGTAAAGTTCCATATATACCATGAGTCTATTTTTTAGTTGTTGAGTTTCTACTTCTTAGCTAAAGAAGAAACCTTGATTTATTTCTTTATGCATATTTAAACTGAATTTATTTTAAAAAATTGTAAAAAAATTATCAACAAAAATGTGTCAGTTGTGTAGAATATTATGTAAAAAACTTTTAAACTAAAAACTGTTTTTAGCCCTCTGAGAAAATTTGCCATATATATATATATATATATATATATATAATATATATATATATATATATATATATATATATATATATATATATATATATGAAATTTCAAAAATGCTCCTAGGAAAAAATAACAATTGACGTAGGAAAACTAACAATGCTAACAATAATAACAGCTGAGCAATTATGTGCAACAACAAAACTTTATTTTAGCTCTACAACTGAATATAATCTGTAGTCTCCAGTAAGCAATTTATTAATCATACAATTACTGAACTGTATATAACAAAGTGCTTTATCAAGCAGAGGTGACTTAAATGCCTGGCAAGTAACTGTGACAACTTCTCCACTTATGTTCCGTTTATTTACAATTAGCTGGATTATTTTACCACCCGTGGGAGGCAGCTAAACGATTAATATTTCCTATTATATGAAGATATTTCAAATGGGTTGTCATTGGGTTACTTTCCAAAAGAGGCCTACCTCCCCCCATTTTCTTGAGTAAAAAAGTGAAGGCTGTGACCCCTTGAGTACTGGTACATGTTAATTTGAAAGAGGTCCTAATACTTTTAATGAAAGGAAAGACTGCATTAGTATGGCTCCCATCGTTTTCAAGGGTGGTTGTAAGTCAGCAATAATATCTAACATGGGAGGACAACATTGGCCATGCTCATCAAAATAATTTGACATTGCTTCCCTGAGGTTGCCATTTATGCCACTGCATGGTATGCTCTGCACGTGTCATTTGCTAAAGCCCACATATCCCCCTATGGTTCTCATATGCAACACCTTGAAGCATTTCTAATTTAAATCCACTCTGTATATAATATAGCTCATTTCACCAGGGCTTATATTTGGTTACAAATTATTAGGGTGGAGTTTTGAGAGGTTGTCTAGACATCAAGAATAAATATTGCAAAAAAACCCCATCCCTTTTCTAAAATAAAATCATTAATAGGCATGTTAGTGATAAAATAAGGTTGTAATTAGAAGCAAAGGTAAATAAAGTGGAGTGTTTGGCATCGGTACAGTGAAGGACCACCAGGGGGGTTTCTGTTTACTCAGGAGACCACAAGGCTTGGGAGGGAATATAAATATAGAGAGCTGGGCAGCACTGCAATATGAAGAAAAATGTTTCCTGTTTCACTGATGCACTTTAAAAAAAAAAAATCAAATGCAGCGGTCCCGGGTTTACGTCCCATCTCCGTCTGCGAGAAACCCCTGCCTGCGGGAACCACGGTTAATTATAAACGTTATATTACATATATATAATATATAGATATATATATTACATAAGGATCTACTCCTAGCGGCTGATGAGATAGCAATACTAAACATCAGCATATGACATGTAGATACTTGAGACTAGAGAAACCTTAAGTTGAATGGCAAGACATCTGTCTTTGAACCGCAATGTCCGTGGTCCACGTCCAGCCCATTCCTTTCTATTTTACTCAATGGGTGGTATGCCAAGCCATTTCACAATGGGTGCCTCCATTGTTTCCCCCGTTTGTCATAGATATGGATCCAGAGTGGGCAGGTAACAATTGTTTAATAAACCACCTTCTAGCAGATATGGGCTTGGTCACACTAATGGGGATAAATGATGGGACAAACATGTTCCATGATCGAATTAATATTTTTTAAAGTGGTATTAGTTTAACATGGATAATAATAATAATAATAATCTTTATATAGCACCTTTCATGGTGGACCATCATCACAAAGCACTTTATAAGATACGAAGCTAGGGCGTGTGAACTATGCATCAGCTGCAGAGTCACTTACAAGAATGTCTCACCCAAAAGTATAGAGCACAAGGAGGTTAAGTGACTTTTTCAGGGTCATGCAGCGAGTCAGTGACTGAGCTGGGATTTGAACTGGGTACCTCCGGGTTACAGGCCTGTTTCTTTAACCACTGGATCACACAGCCTCCTAATATATAGACATTTTAAAGTTTATAAAACATGCCAAGATAAATGTAGGTACCCGTAGATCTACTGTATAAGCAATACATGTGTCATATGAGATGTTAAATGAGAAAGACTACAAACAAATGTGCCCATTTGTGTGACCAAGCCCATATCCTCCTTTGTTTGTCAAACTCTAACTATCAATGTCAAATCCACCCACTAGTATTTCAAGTTGTTTGAAAATGTATTTTGAAATGGATTGTTCAGCATAGATGTGATCAGGAAAACTCGCAAAAGGTGGCATGCTAATAAGTTGCTAATGTACTAATCCGCAACAAAGAACTTTGTAAACAGGGCTCTGAGGTTTCCAAAATATTGGCAAGTATGTAGTTATCACCTACTTCCAAACAACCTATTACCCAGTTAATCAGCAGTTGTATTGCAAACAGAATACAGCTGTTTCTTTAAAAAAAAAAAAAAAACAGTGGGGCGGGGGAGATCACATGGTGGGTGGGTAGTGGGGAATGATTAAATGTAAAAGTTCTTGAAATGTACCTTTGTATGTATTTTCAGACTTGTTTTTAACCTGGACACCTGGCTCATTTCACGACATTTTACATCAGTGATCAATTACTCTTTATACCTGAAATGTGCTCTACTTGTCAACCAGACCATCCATAATGCAGGTTTGTTACTTTGATGACCTAATACGCATTGTTAGGCTTGGAGGCCAGCAGTGAGGTAATGAACAATGATGTGTGGAAGGGTGGAAGAGTGGGTGCAGGAGGCTTTTTTTTCTCTTTTTGTAGCAGGCCTCACGTTGATCATAAAGTATGCCAAGTAGCAGTGCTTCTACAGGATGGAAACAGAAAGGAAATGGACAGATCTATTTAACAGTGTGTCAGCCTGTAACAAAACAGTGATTAATCACTGCAAAATTGTAAGCACCTGTAGAAGCGGTGGGACCATGCGCTCGCAAGCCTTGTTTCAACAGCACCACCCAGAATGTCGTACAGCATTAGGTATTTGAAATGCTATCCAGGCAAACTGACATCTTTCACAGACTGGGGATTTCCAAATCACATACAACTCCCTGCTTTGTTTTAAATTAATGGGGGAGGATGTATGTGTGTGTGGCTCCCTGAACTTAAATTTAAAAAAAAAAAGTCAAATTACAAAGCCGGTTCAGTGACTCTGCAAACAAGCCTGCTTGAGAAATGACCCCTTGATTCAGAAGGTTGCAAGTTCCCTACAGTCCATCAGTCACACAGGGACCTGGTTCACCTAGCATGTATGTAGGCTATATTATGATTAGGTCTTGAAGTTTTCGGTTTTAACAGATAATAACCAAAAAAAAACACCAATGAATACCTATTTATAAAATGTGTTTTTATTTTTTTAAACTGATAAAACTGAGATGTGGTAATATATTTTAAATAATGTCAAATCATTCACAACTCTCTTTCCACATAAGAAAAAAGGATTTCAGAAGGCATTCAGTGTGCAGAGACATTGCTACTGACTAGTCATCAATTGTTGTGGACCTACATAACAGAATACACTCATTAGAGTGACTTGTGACTCGGGTAGGCTGAAAAAAAAAAACACAAAAGAACAACTCTATAATGTAAAATTAATTGTAATATTATTTTTGTTATTGTTTAGGACCAATAAATTCAGGACCAGAAATTATTTTAAAGTTAGGTTAACATTTTTATTTATTAAATTAATAATGCACGTAAAATAATCAAAATTAATAAAAACAACATCAGCATTACGATGAATAAAACCATAATTCTATAAATACAAAAAATACTTACTGTTAAAAAGCAGATAAGTCAATTAGGAGTCAGGCCTAACATAACTGCTTCATCTGGTCTTAAAAGGTGTAGCTCCAAAAGGTTTTCAAATCCAGACTCCTCATTTGAACAATTCATTCATTTCTAATACATTCCCTCTGCTTTGTAAAAATCACAGAATGTGCAACTATACAGAGCAAATGAACGATATGCAGTTAAATATCTGCTACAGCACTCTGCTTTTGAAAACACTTTTTATATGGCTTTTTATTTTACTGGATAAAGTAAATCTATCCCACTGTGACAAGCTCATTCAGCAATGGAGGAATGTAGTAGGACTGTTTTGCCTTCAGACAAACATGGACGAAAGGACCGCTGTACAGAAAGTCACTACCTAGAATTCTTATTATAAAATGAAAAATGTAACTAAACAACAGATGGGGGCAGTTAATGATGAGGGCAGTCAATGTATTTTAATAAATTAGTTATTTTTGGCCTACTGTTCTGAAATGTTAAGTTGTTGGCCTGCATGCCAATCTATGATCTCTTAGCAGCACAAGGCTAGTATTAGTTGTATAGATTTGTTTCTATGTTTATTACCTGCTACTATGAATTGCTGGCCTTAGGGCTTCCCCACCTCGGGGAGACTGAATGGAAAAAAGTAAATTGGAAAACAGGTCGGAAAAATGGCCTGACGCCCATAAAGGTTACTCACCACTTCTTAGAAATCCATCTAAACTGTGCTGAACACTAAACTAAGCGTGAATGGCACAAAGCCAATAAAGTTGTGGGTTAAGGATAAATCGCTTGTGTGATTTTCAGTCATTTAAAACATTTAACTCAGAGTTTTATGGGTTCTACAGTATGTGTCTCAATTAAGTGCCAATTATTTGCCCAGTAGTATCCTCTCAACCTATCCCACTTCACACGTAGAACTAGGCAGAAACAAGTTGGGTTGCAGGAAAGAGCTGTTACATTTGATTGGAGTAGTTTCAATGACAGTATTCTACCATTTTATTAAACTCTGCCAAAGCCAAAACATAACTTTTAAAAAAGTATCATTTCAGGTGTTATGAAAAAAAAAAAAAAAGTAAAATACAATAAAAAACAGAAATCTAGAAAAAATTAAATGCGAGTTTCCCCAGCTATATCAAACTATTTACTTTTACTTTAATTATGGAATTTCAGTTCTCTCTATGGAACTTTACAACTTCCAAGCACATGCTGTGGATCTACCCCAATCTCACCATTACACAGCATTTGGTAGTCAGGCTGTCCTGCACATGCATTATAACAAGTAGGGAATGCAACATAGTTTTTGGTTAGTCAAAACAAGATGCCCAGCCTGTGATGGGTGGCTGCGCGTACACAGTAATACAGCTGCATGGGACCTGGGGACTAGGATGGGAAACTCTGAAACACGTTTCTTCAGCCTTTGGAATCCACTACCTAATCATGTTATCAAGGCCCATTACACTATACATGAAGACGTTGAGAAGTTGAGCCCCCACCTGCTTTGCAGTGTATAAGTGGTATTGTTTTATCCACATTCAAACCCATTTGGCTGACATTTGGTGCCATTAACCTCCAGGGTTTAAGCAGTAGCCTTTGCTATACAGTTACACCCATTGTATATTGCTTAATTAAATCAAGATTTTATGTTTGGGTAGAGAAGAGAAAAAAAAAAAAAAAACACACACAACCACTTGAGTTACATCAAACCCCATTTTTTTTTTTTTTTTTTAAAGGAGTGACCTAATTCACTATCCTCTTGTTTCTATGAGCATTATGCATCCAAAAACATTTCAAAACAAATAACATTACTTTTTTTTAACTTTACAAAATTAACTAAGAATTACAAACATGTCTACTAGACTATCTTCTGTAGTACTGGATGAACTACAAAAGGAATACAACACACTACACAGTAAGTAGCCAAAATAGTTTCCAGGCTACCAGCAATTGCTCCTCTAATGTTGTGCGAGTTACTTTGTTATTGGAATCCATGTTGACTTTTTTCTTGCACATATATCGTGTTTGTTCGTGCAGCAGTAGAGACACAATCCATATTCACTATGAACCTGTCAACTCGTCTTCTGAATTATTAAGTGGAAAAATAATGCCATTTGTCAAAATGAATGCTAACTAATAAATACATATTGAAATAAAATAAAATTAAAATACTGGACTGAACAGTCAGGTATACAATATTATTTCCTACTGGTGAGCTGTAAAAGTTAAGAACAACAAAATTTATTCACAGAGGGTTCTTGTTTTTATGAGATTGTTAGCATGGGTACGATCCACCTTCTACCAAGTTCAGCATTTCCAGAGGTATCATTAAATACATTTTAAATTAAATATGCTAAGTATAGACAATATGGCTATAAATACAAAAGATATGGCACAATAATCAACTGATATGATGCACGGTACCAACTCTAAAGTGTAGCACATTAAGATAATTTACTGAAATCTAGCAGTTATCGTGAGCCAGCAGTAACTCTGTCTAAATGCTAGTGGAACACACAGCAACACTTGAAGTGTTTTCTGAAGGGTAGGGAGATATATGTCTGAATACAAAATTAAAAATGAAACAGAAAATGCATGTTAGGACAGTAAAGTACACACACACACACACACTTTATTAATAGTAATGCTAATAATAATAATAATACTAATAGCAACAATGATAATACAAATATATAATAAAACTATTTTATTTTCTTTCTGAAGAAGGCTTCTGTTTAAAGAAATAAAATTACCTCAGACAGCATGCCAGCAAGCCAGTTTAATGCAGTGTTTCACTGGTCCAGGCAGTATCTCATCACTCATGCTAGTTCTCCTTTTTGTACACACACATAAAACAAAAAAGACGCTCCCCTTTTTTTTCCAATCCCCAGTCTTTGTGGAGATGAAGCTTTTATTTCTGAAGTGGTTTGTACATTAATCTTTCATACTCTTTGTTATAGGATTGTACCAACCTTTTGTTGAAGACAGTGGTTGCATTATACAACCATTATATGAAACAAAGTATGAAATGGTCTGCTACATTTCTCCTTTTAAGAATCCAAAGTCAGGGATATTAGTTGTTCATCACACACTACTTACACACCCTTATTAAAAAAAAATGTTCCTGCCTAGGAGCCAGAAGAACCTGGATTGACCTCAACTAGGCAATCTGAGAAGCTACTCGATGCAACCCAGCTGTGAAACTTGGGTAGAAGTTGAAGAACACATTGGAAGTGAGGTGCGCGTCTTGTGCATTTCAGGTTGGGGAATCCTGGGGAATTCACTTCTAAAATTAAAAAAAAATAATAACTAAATAGCAAAGGAAGAGGCAGAAGATTGGAAATGATCTGGAGGAGGACTTCTGTGGGATCAGGACGTCGGATGGAGGGATTAGCAGGGGCTTGGGCCAGTTCCATCTTGAGCTTTCCAATGCAGAGGCATGCAGGGTTAGGGTTAGGTCACCGTAAAAATTTAGCTGACCCTCGGCGGTGTTCAGTCTGCTTTACAGCTGCTCCTCTCCATGGAGCTTCTAGCACAGTGTTGGGTCCAAGAGCCAACTACTAAACAGTCTCGACAATGTGACAATTTAGAGCCCTCATTGTTATTATCTTTTCCCTACTGCACTGCCAGAGAGGTCTGAAGCCATACGGCATGTACCAACTAAAGTAAGTTTAAAGGTTGGGCTTTTACTGCCTTATGGTAGAACTGCTTTAGCATAAAGCGATGTTCTAGTTTAAAGTTACCAAATAAAAAAACAAAAAAACATGCCAAATGTTAACACATTGAAACCATTAATGTGTACAGCAATGTGGCAAATATCTTGTGAGAAATAAAATTATGAAAATTAATAAACAAACACATAATCCGTATGTCAGTTCTGTTTATAACCACAAGTTATGAAACAAACCAATTATTTTAAAATGGGTTTTTGTTATTAAAATTAATTTTAATTTATTTTTTTATTTTTTATTTTTTAAATCATCAAGTTAAGTGGATAGCTTTTATTGGGCTAGCAAAGAAGTTTAGAATGCACAAGCTGTCAGCCTCATGAAGGGACTATTTTCAACATCTTTGTTCGTCCAAATAAAAAGGCAACTTCAACATTATTGCTTCATTTTCTTCTCTGGATATAGATTACAAGTTTAAAATAAATACATTTACTACAGACAGCATGGTATGTAATGCAGTAGATATTGCATTACATGGTTTATGTACGGGATAAACCTTGGTAAGTGTTGAATTGATAAAAATAATTCACTGTTTCAAGTGCAATCAAATTGCAAATCAGAAAAGTAAAGAATTGCATGCTATTTGTGGGACAGTAAGAGTTTAGTGTTTTGTTCTGTAATTTACTAAACATAATCCTTTCCTGAGAAGCTGCTGTAAAGAATAAAGCAGTAGCGCCAGACCTTGCAGTTCCCCTCACAGTATACAGTGTACTGGATTGCATTTCTCAGCCTTTAGACTTGGGAATTAGTTTGTTTGACCAGGCTGGGACCAAATCAAAACTTTGACAACCCACTAATCGCACTTAACAAAACTGTATTTAATAGCATTTTCTTTTCATGAGTAGAAGAAATAAGATACTTACACAAACGCTATTAAATACAGTTTTGTTAAGTGCGATTTTTGTGCAGGATTTCAAAGTTTTGATTTGGTCCCAGCCCTAGTCTAAACAAGCCATAGACTGTATAGTGCATTGAAGTTGATTCAAATATAATTTGTATTATACCTTGGAGCTTGACTATACTTATAGTGATTGTACATTATGTGCATGGCAGAAACATTGCCAATTCAATTATGTATACCTTTAAAACTAGTCTTTTGTCAGAAAATCACATTCTGAAGGGAAAATGATTAAATCACTAAACCCTGAACTTTTTTTTTTTTTAAACTGTTCCAGCGCTTCATTTCATTTTCAGCGGTATACAAACAATAAGCTGTCATTTAAAATTCTATTATAAGATGTCCTCAAACAAAAATTACTTTTTTTTTGCAAAGAATGTCACTAGTACTGTTTTATTAGTTAATAATGGTTATATTTTGTACCAAATCTAGGGCGGGCGGTGGTGGAGGTAAAAGAAAAGCATGTCCAACTGCATATGGAGGCCCAGGGTACTTGCGATGCAATTCCTTCTCCCCGAGTGTTTATTTTGGACAGGACTGGCAGCCAACTGGTTGCAATTGACCCTCTACAGGGACGAGTTAGGATATGAACATAAAACTTTCCCTTAAAAAAAAAAAAAGAAAAGTGTGCACACTATCAATATTAGTTCCAGCCTCCTTTCGTTTCCATCCTCTCTTTGGCACAGGCCCAAGCTGCTGTCAGACGACTGAAGAGAAATTTCAAAGGCAGTAGCTTTCAAAAGACAGAAATAAAATCTACCCTCATCGGGGGGAGGCCCCCCTCGGATGGAAATGTGCACCCCCCCCCCCCCCACCCCCACCCACCCATCTTTAAAACCACCACACACATAAACCACACACACTCTGGCGATTTAGATTTGCTCTTAATAACTGCTCAGGCCCTGATTGCCTAGGGATAGTGTGGTCGGAAGCTCTCACAAGTACTTCTACTTAATCAGATTGTTTCCATATAGTGTACCCATCCAAAGTGGCAAGGAAGGAAAAAAAAAACCCAACCATTTTAAAATTTATGTCACTTAAGATATTCAGCTGTAGTTGTGATTGAGTAACAGAACAGCAAAAAAAAAAAAAAAAAAAAGTTCTTCTTTTCTTGTTCCAGTTACTAAATGTTGACCCTCAGCTAACGAAGCAGAGATTTTGTTAATTTAAAACAAACTCTTTTCAACACACACACACTAACACACAAAACCCCTTTTATATTATGCTCATTGCTAGGCAGAAGGTACACCTGAGCCTAAGCATAACAGTTTAGAGCGTGCGGAATGCCAACTTGGCATTTCACTTCGGGGCAGTCATTAGTCAATTTGTCATACGGCGCGCAAACGCAAATTACTAAATTATGACTGCGGATGTGCAAACCTCCAATGGTTCTCCACCCCAGGCAAACAAAGTATTTCCAGGCTCAATACATTTGCCAGCAGAGTCTGAGCTGCTCCAGTCCTCATAACTCACAGGGTTGTGTTATGTCAACAGGAGTTGATAAAGAACGACACGTATTTGCGGGTCTTTCTTTATCAATTAATTAATTTATTTTTTTTGTCTCTGCTCCTCCATGTGAAACAAAATATCTATCTGGATGTAGTGGTCCCTTTCTCTCTGAACTTGATGTCAACAGGAGTTAACATTAATTGCGTGCTCCCTGCAATAATACAGAATGAGCCATGGACACAGAGATATAAACTGATATGTTGGGAGACACAGACTTTTATTCATACTTGTAATAGAATGCAACCATAGGTGCTAGTACTCTTACATACTATGTCCCAGCATTTATACAATAGCCCTTAGTTCTTCAATGAGCCTAGGCTTTAGTCAACATCCTTATAGCCTTAAAACACATATATTTTACTTTTTAGTGTTGTTAAATATTACATGACACAGTAACTATTAAGAAAATGAAACTACTGCACATCCAGTAACACAAAAAAAAAAAAAAAACCAAAACCCTCCTGTTCACCAAGCAGAGAATACATATTTTTATTTGGAATCCCGCAGGAGCATAGTATGTTGAAATAGCTTATTGTTTTTGAAGGTTTATCAAAACTTTTATAACCTGAGACTTTTTAGTCTTTTACAATTGCCCATAGAAAGAAATGTAATACTATTTAACCAAACCAAAATGTTACTTGTAGGGAATTTGATTCTCTTTCCAGTATCAATTTCACATTAACACCCCCCCTCCCCCTCCCCCCCATTTCTTTCTTTTTTTTAATCACAGCTTTTTGTTTTTTTTATGTGCTAAGCTGTAGCTTCCACCTATGAGAAGCTAGAAAGGATATTCCTCAAGGATATTCACAATGACAGGAGTCTTTATTTATATCCACTGCATGAACAAGTAGCAAATACACAAGTAGCAAATATTTCCCTATATTGATTTGTCAGTGCTATTTCTTTTCTCCTAGTAAAAATAATAACAACAATAGAATTTCACCAAAAATATACACAATTGCTAATGTTTTGTCTGACTCTAGCATGTTCTAGTCACTGATTAATGCGATGTGACGGACGACTTTGTGAAATATATATATATATATATATATATATATATATATATATATATATATATATATATATATATATATATACACACACACACACACACACACACACACACAGACAACCTAACAAATCTATTTTTTCCAACAAAAATAAGATCTTACCTATTTGATCTGCCTTAGACTACTTCATCTTCATTTGCTTAAAACAATAACAATGGAATGGGCAATAGTGCAACCAGTCTCTTTGGATTTGCAGCGATGACTCAAAAGCAAGGAATATATTTAAAAGTTTGTGTTGAAGCCCTCAATTTCATGGTTTATAGATTGAAGTCTCCCCAAATCCCATGGCAGGATGTGATATCAGCAGGGTGGTTCTGCTGCTGTTTAACTCTCTGAAACCAGGCCGAATACAGTACAGAATCATGGAGCACAACACATTGTTTCTACATATCCAGTGGGACCTACAAATTATTCTGAAAATGATCGTAACTGCCACCTCATTAATAATAAAAGAGGACCAAATAACACATCAGGTCATTTTTCCCTTGATCTGAATATATTTTGATAAATTATTATTTAATTGAGGTAGACCAGGGTTACAGCTCAGGACTGTTACTCAATTGCAGTTTCAAAACACTGATACATTTTTTATTTCATCTAACAATCAACAGTCCTAGGCCTATTTTATTTCTAAACAAACTGGACAATCCTGGCAGACTGCAGATGCAGGTTTATTGAAACCTGCTGCACAGAGTATCAATTGTGATGCATCTGGTCTGTGTGAAGTTTACAGCCTGCAGTAGCCAATCACAGGTTTGAAGCTTCAAGCTACACCTGGTTTTCAGTCAGACAAACCTCTGCTGATCTCAGTCTCACCTTTTGCAAGCACTTATTTTAGTAACATTTAATATTCATTGCTGTTTAGAAGCAGCAGCTGCAAACATAGAATTCGTGTACCTTTTATTGGACCAATATGTACCATTTAATTCAGGTCCCTGTCACACACACTAACATTTGTGGTCTTGAAACCATGTGCATTCAAAAACGTTTTCAAATGTTATAATGCCAAACTTTTTATTACATTAATCTATGCAAAGACATACAGTAGTTTTCAATGGTGTGCATATGCATTCACAAGCTCTATTCATTGAAATGTTATTTACTACAGCAGCATTCAAGTATTCAGATTAAGTGTTTTAATACAGGGGTAGTCCAGATTATCTCCAGTTCTGAATCCAAGTGACCATGTGATTCTGGTCATCAATATCTAAAGAACAATTTAACTGAATTGAAAGTCATGCCATTGGAAGTTAAGTATGTATGTAGTTAACAAATAACATTATATGAATTTTCTATCCACACCTGCAATAAATATACCCTCATTCTAAATGCAGCTAATATATATTTTTGCAGTTGCCCATAAAGCCTAGCATATGACATGGTTTCGGTTTCTTAATAATTAGTTCAGAAACCAAAATCAACTGGAAAATACTGTCTTGTACCCCACTGTAACAACTAACTGAACTACTGAGAAATAGACAAGTGTGTCGTTAGCTGGTTTTAAACCTTACCCTTGCGTCATCTGTAAATACAAGATCCTAGCTGGTGTGTTGTATGAATGCTCAAGTTATGGTATATTATTATTTCCTGTGCATTACCCCTCCTTAGTTTTTTTCAGAGCAATAATAAGGAGATCAGTTATTTTACACTACTCATTTATTATTTTTGATCAACTATTCAATGTTAACTCTTACAGTACTACAGTATCTGTAGTGTTCCGCATTTTCAGTTTTTATCTTTAAAAATAAAAAAATAAAAATTCCAGGAATTTTTCTGAGTTCATTTTACATATAATATAAATCGGTAAAAAATTATTTTTAATTAAAACATTGGTAAAAAAAAAAAAAAAAAAAAAAATCAGACGGAAAAAATCTCAGTATACACACTTTACATGTGGAATATGATGTGTAGTAGTTCTGGTTTCTGATTAGGTTTAATGTCCCTGGCATATATGATGAAGCAGAATCTGTGCAAGTCGAAGCCACATTTTCCCAAGTTAGCTGGTGCTGTGCAAACGTTTGGGCAATCGCTGTGCTGACGGACACAGTACCTACAGATCATGAAAAAAGGAAAGAAAATTGACAGGACTGGGAGGTGCAAACCACGTATACAAAAAGAAAGTAGTCTGCATCTAAAAAAAGATATTTGACTGTTTTGTATATCACAGAACGGAATATAAATAATCAAAGCTAAAATAAATAGTGTGTAACAAGACCTTCCTAGCACTATGTGCTTTCTTTATCCATTGAATTCACCTACAAAAATACAGTAATTAAGTGCTTATCTGCTTAAAAAAATATATTCCATTCCATGGTAGCTCAATACAAATTTCAATATTAATTACAATTGAATAAATATATAAAGTTTAGATCTTTTTCTCACTTCTGCTTGACTACTAAAAAAACATGGCGGCAAAGGTTAATTTTCTGAAGACTTATCTACCTCAGATAATGAATGGGGTTATTCAAGTAATTCGAAAGGTTCCCTGGGGGTGTTATTCTTGCAATGGAAAAGTGAAGGCATCCCAGGTAAAGGGAGAGGGCAGGTTACTGCAAAACAACAGCCTACTGTAGCTGCCACTATTATTTGAGAAAACTTTATATTTATTTGTTTACTGTGTCCCATCCCTCTGTCCCACCCCCTCAAGAAGTGGTGTCAGAGGAAGAAGCCAGTAGAAAAGGAAGTCAATATTTACCAATTGAATTTGCAGCTCAGTGACTTTAATTGCATCGCCATGATCATGATCATGATCATGCAGGAGAGCCAACAGTAAAATCAGTGCTTGTAAATACAAGCAAAGGGAGGTGGAGGTAGAACAAATTAAGTTACGCTGTAACTTTCTTTTGGTCTGTGTAGTTCATATTTCATTATTCTTATTATTTTACTTTTTCAGGAATGGTGCCTCTTCCATGGCTGGGAGGCAGTAATTTGTTACAGGCAGGAGGTCCAAATGCCCCCTGTTATCTGGGATAGGATCACAGGCAAATCATATCAGAAGACACAATGTTTAAATATTGCTATAATTACCACAATCATTTCTTTCAATCTTTTTTCATTTTTTTAATTTTTCCTCTTCATAATCCCATCTCTTAGTGTGGGCAAAAACCTGACAGTTGCATGACAAGGAATGTTTCCCTTTGTAAAAGCATACTTCCTCTCTGTGTAGTTTTAGACTAATTGAAATGTTTCCTATTTAGCTCAATCAAGAAGGCAATTATCTAATTATTCGCTTATGCCTCTCCAGCCCCTGAAAACAAAAAAAAAAGAAAAAACTGCACAGACAAGCATGCTGGAAGCAGGAGGGCTCCCCCCCCCCCTTTTTCTACCTTTCATTTTCATAATTGGGCTGTTTAAAAAAGGAGTCTGTGTGCCCTTTTCTGGGGCCATTTGAGATGGTTATGTTAAAAAGAAGACGGCTAGATTATGAATCTGTAAATAGCAACTTAAGATGCTTTTTTTTTTCCCTTAACACTGTGTTCCTCACGATATATAGGATTTTAAAAGATGCACTTGGTGGTGAGGACTGGAAGCCAGATTGTATAGCTGCGAGTAGCATTACATGAATAGCTGGGAGAAATAAAGGCATACAAAATAGGCCCTCAAAACAAACAGAATGGGCAACACTAAACAAAAAAAAAAAAACAGAACAATTGCCCCCAGTTCAATTTTTACAAAAGGCATCTCCACTTCTGTGTGTTATGTGTGATTTGCTATCATTGTTTCCGCTTAGATCAATATGCATTATACTAGGTAATTATTCCAGCGCAAATGCTTCAGGGAGATATCTCTTGCAGAAGGTGGGGAAGCATTTCAGTGTTGCACAGGCTTCAATATACAATGCTTTTCCCCTCTGATGCATAATACTAATATACATCCCCACTGACCTCCCTTTTATTATTACAAAAAAAATACTAAATATTAAATAGATTAAAATAAAGTGTATCCTTGGTTCTAACACAAATGTTTAACAGCATTACTGGTATTGACTGCTGAACCTAAACGCAGCTTTGAAAACCACATTGTTATTGTGTTTTCCAAAAACTGCCATTATTCTAATTCAAAGCAGCAGAGCATTTGAATGTTTTTTTTTTTTTTTCCCCCAACACTCAGGTAAGTTAAGTTGGAATCAACAACAACAGTTGGGATGCCTAAAAATAGGCTCACATTTTATTTGCATAAAAAAAAGTTAATAGAGTACATATGCTGTATATGTGTGTGTGTGTCATATATATATATATATATATATATATATATATATATATATATACACACACACACACACACACACACACACACACACACACACACACACACACACACACACACAGTGCCTTGCAAAAGTATTCAGACCCCTGACCAATTCTCTCGTATTACAGAATTATAAATGGTACATTGAAATTTCATTCTGTTCAATATTTTAAAAAACTTAAACTCAAAATCAATTACTGTAAGGTGACATTGGTTTTATGTTGGGAAATATTTAAGAAAAATAAAAAACTGAAATATCTTGCTTGCATAAGTATTCAACCCCCACACATTAATATTTGGTAGAGCCACCTTTCGCTGCAATAACAGCTTTAAGTCTTTTGGGGTAAGTATGTACCAGCTTTGCACACAGTATCAGAGTAATTTTGGCCCATTCTTCTTGGCAGATTTTCTCCAGGTTGTTCAGGTTGGTTGGACAACGCTTGTGGACCGCAATTTTCTATCAGTGCCACAGATTCTCAATGGGATTGAGATCAGGACTTTGACTGGAGCACTGTAGGACATTCATCTTTTTGTTCTTGAGCCACTCCAATGTTGCTTTGGCCTTGGGTTTGGGATCATTGTCCTCCTGAAAGTTTTTTAGCTGACTGAAGCATATTCTCTTGCAGTATTTTCCTGTATTTTGTTCAATCAATTCTTCCTTCAATTGTAAAAAGATGCCCAGTCCCTGACGATGAGAAGCATCCCCACAGCATGATGCTGCCACCACCATACTTCACTGTAGGGATGGTGCGTCTTGAGGCATGGGCAGTGTTAGGTTTGCGCCACACATAGCGCTTTGAGTTTTGGCCAAAAAGCTCTATCTTGGTCTCATCTGACCACAAAACCTTTTCCCACATCGCAGCTAGGTCATGCTTTCTGGCAAACTCCAGACGTGCTTTCAGATGGTCCAGCCACTGAACTCTGTAGCTCATTCAAAGTGATTGTTGGCCTCTCTGTGGCTTCTCTCATAAGTCTTCGTCTTGTTTGAGTGCTGAGTTTTGAGGGACGGCCTTTTCTTGGCAGTACCTGGGTGGTGTGATGCAGCTTCCACTTCCTGATTATTGATCCAGCTGTGCTCACTGGGATATCCAAACACTTGGATATTATTTTGTACCCTTTCCCTAATCTATGCATTTGTATTACTTTGGCTCTAACTTCTGTAGAATGCTCTTTGGTCTTCATTTTCCTTCAGATTCACAGCCTTACCAATGATCCTTCAACAGTGGGGTTTTTATCCAGAAAAATTTCTTTCATCGGTGCAAACTGTGAGCTTCCACAGCACAGGGGTTGAATACTTATGCAAGCAAGATATTTCAGTTTTTTATTTTTCTTAAAAATATTTCCCAACATAAAACCAATGTCACCTTACAATAATTGATTCTGAGTTTCAGTGTTTAAAAATAAAATATCAAACAGAACGAAATTTCAATGTACCATTTGTAATTCAGTAATATGAGAGAATTGGTCAGGGGTCTGAATACTTTTGCAAGGCATTGTGTGTGTCTATATATATTAGACACACACGCGCACACACACACACACACACATATATATTATGTAGCAATTCATGCATTTGTGTTTATACTGTATTTTCTGCTGTCTGTGTGTGCATGGTGTGTGTTGTTCCCTCCCCATTGTGTTCCGCCATTGCTTGTTTACCTTTTGTGTGTGTATTCCCATACCATGTAACCTGCCGTTTGTCTTCCCTGGTCTGTTTCCCCATTGGTTGTTATCTATCTGTCTTGATTGGTTGTTGTTCGTCTGTGCCCGTTGGTTCTGGTGTGCGGATGAGGGCCAATGGGATGTGTGTTCAGCATTAGGGGTGGAGCTGAAGCTATAAGCTGGCGCAGCAATGCCAAATTGTTGTTGACGTTCCAGGAATGCAGTGAAGCAGTCAGCGCTGTGGTCTCCGAGCGAGAGCTAGAAATAGCGTCTATAATAATAAAAACAATTGGAACTGAAACAAGCATGTCTTCTCTATTTTCTGCCTCCTGTCTAAAACGCTACACTGGTGTCAGAAGTAGATGCAGGTACTCAAGCGTGCACTTGGAAACCTGTAGCCTGGTAAGCAAGTCTGAGGGCGGACTTGAGGCTGGCAGAGGAGAGTGTAGCATGCTATGGGGGTAGGGGGTCAGGGTTGGTAGGTAACACAATTAAATATGAAGACATAAACCCTATACCAGCTCCTACAAGAGAGACGGCTTTTTTGTACAACGGTATCGGCGCTATGCTTCAGTGCGGGAGGTCCCGGGTTCGTGTCCCACCTCCGACTGTGAGAAACCTCTGCCTCTAGATCCGGTCGACCACATGGGGTTAATTAAAATGTTTATAACCCCAAACTTGTTTCGTGTTTGTGGTGGGGTTGTCTTGCAAATGACCCCATCACGATGAAGAAAATTCACTTAACATGAAGACCGACGCACACTGTGACAATGCTGCTTACTGCTAGTTAGATTGTGTCTTCAGATGATCTGGAGGACACTGGCATGACTTCAGAATAGAATGTTCATTCCAAGAGCTTCTAAACAGTTTAATTTGAAAATGAATGCGAGTTCTTTTTGTCATAGCAGTGATTTATCCAACAAATTGTGATGTCTTCTGCAGTGAGGTCATTGAGATGTAGAGGTGTTAATTCTTATACTTCATAGACGTTCAGCTAAACCCTGTTTTGTTTCTCCGATGTACGGTTTGTTAAACTTCACACAACCAATGTAATATACTGTTCCTTTACTGGTGCAAGTAAAAGCCACATGAACAGTAAATTAAGATTTTGACTCATTGTACCAGCATGCTCCTGCCCCACATATATCATTTCAAGGTTTCTTGATGATATTGCTCCTGCCCCCATAATATATATATATATATATATATATATATATATATATATATATATATATATATATATATATATACACACACACACACACACACACACAATTACATTGATTAAAAACAAAATATTTCTGTTAATCATCAGTAATTGGCAAGAAATAAACATTTAAAAAGAAAATGGTTAGAAGAGTTTTACGATGAAATCTAATCTTAGAAATACTCAAACAAGCTTTCAATGATAAAAGGTTTTGTCATATTCCAGTCAGTTAAAAGTTGGGTCCCAGTCTATGGGAGGCTATAAAATAGGATTTGTAGTTGAATTGTTATCCCATCCTGGATCCCCCCCATCCCTCACCCCAAACTGTGCTGCTCTTTCCCCAGAGAGAAGGGAAGCCAGAGCATACTCAGTACAACACTTTCTACTCAATGCAACTAACCCAGGTGGTGTCTATGGTATGCACAGTATTGTGACACTGGAAAGTCTGAAACAATTGAAAATGTGATCAGCCTGGGCCATCCCTGATTGGTACTGTATGGCAGTGTATGATTACATTTAATTGTGTAACTTTTTCCAAATGCTGCAGCAGTTTGTAAGGGAAGGAAGGATTTGTAACTGACTCAAAGATTTTATATATATATCTACTAGACCAAATTGTTATTTTTTTTTAAAAAAAAGCTGTTTGAAGGAGCTGTAGTAACAAATGCAAACATGAAATTGTCAGCAGACAGTTTTACTTGGGTGCCATTCCCAGTATGTCTTGGGCCATACATTGTAAAAATAGTCAATCTTCTGTTGGTGGTCATAAAATAAACAACCATCACTGGCTGTCACCAATGGCCAGTGATACCCTTGAAAACACTGATACAGAAATAAGACTATACTATATTCTTCCCATGCAGTTCATGTTTACATAACGTAAATGTTTTTTAGTTTTTTTTTTTTTTCTATTTAATTCTTAAATTCGGTCCATCTGCGCCACAACATATAATGTTCTAAATATATACAAAAAGAATGAAAATGCCTCACTCAATGCCAGACTGTATCCTGTGGTGCATGCATTTTCATCAGTGTGTTTGTCTTCCAGACAAAATGAATATCAGATGGTGGATTTTGAAAAAGGGCAGACCCAGCTCTGGACGATTTGTGTTTGTAAAACAAAAGTATTTAAAAAAAAAAAAAAAACATAGAGATTGTTATCCTTTAGAAATTATTTCTACAATCCAGTTGATTAAGAACATGCTATGCCTCTAACCACAGGTTAAACAGATGGTTAACCAGACGGAAGGACTAAGGTACTGTAATTACGTTCAACTGAGCACTGGAGGTCTCTGCAGTGCAAAGCCTAGACAAATAATTTGATTTCCAATTTAAGTCTCTCTGTTATTTCCTTAAGAAAGACATTTCCTCTGATCATTCCCCTTGACAGTAAGTGTAGTGCTGCAATATTAATATGCACATACAGTAACAGCAAACAAAGATAAACTTAGAGTTAGTGAATTAATAATGGATCCATCCCACACACACACACACACACACACACGAGGCTGGTACTGCAGTTAGAAGCTGAATGAAAATCAGCCATGATACGGTATGTAAGAAAATCGGGGGGGGGGGGGGGGGGGGGGTGAAAAAACTGACAAAAGTTAGACTGTCCACTAATTTAAAAACATTCTGTTGGTGACGAAATTTTTGATATTGAACGTCGTTTACCATTTCCTGGACCCGCTTACCTTCATCCCCTCTGATTTACTCCCCTCTCTTTTTTCTTCCCACTGGGTCGTCAACCCTAGCAAATATCACCGATTACTAAGCTATGAAAATTAATAATGGTTCCCCCCACACCCAAACACACAATCCTTCCGAGGTTATGCAGGTAATAAGATGAATAACAAGAACCCTCTGGGCTGATGAGCATGACTTCAAAATGAAGTTGATTTACTTTGAGGGCAAGGCTTATTGTACCATCTGAGCAGTTAAAAACATAGCTATAAAAACGTGCATCCTTCCTCATCAAGGGAATTAGATCCGTCTCATTCCAGTGCTTTGAATTAGGTTCAGCCTTCCACTGCAGTACTTGATGTCAGCCTTGCAGGTGCCAAATGGTTTGACTAAGTAAAACACTTACAGTTTTTAGAAATCATTTATATTATTGTTATTAACATTATCATTAAGAACATGTGTGTGGTAATATATGATTGTTTTACATATTCCCCATGTCAAATACTCAGTGAAAATAGTTGAGTCTTTGGCTTGTGTTCACTTAAGTAAATCCTCCCTTTGAATTATTGTTTTTAGGAATATATTTATTCTATTACATTGTTTCTTTTAATGTGCAAGATATAATCTATTACGACATGACATATGACAGGTATGTGCATACACATCCTTGTATTATAAATGCTCGCTGTTAAATAACATTCAAACAAACAGGCTTCCAGGTAACTTAAATGCTTTACTTAATCCAAGGTTTACTTGTCTGAACATCACCATGTAATTTAACCGACTGTAATAGTGTAGTATTGACTTGATAATTGATAATTGTAATAATATTGACCTAAATTTCCTCTGCCATTAGCCATTAGCAATCGCCTAGATAACTACTGAGACACAGACATCAACTACCCCCCCCCCCACCTTGGATTGCTTCGAAAAAAGTCAGGCCTCCCCCCACCCAAATTTAGGATTAGCTTTCACAGCTTGCTCGATTTTGGCAATACTTCACCTTCTAGCTCCATTTTCAGCTGCATGACAGCATGTGTAAACCGACAACGATAACACCCTTTCCTGCATTAAACTTTCTTAATGGGTTGAGCATTTGATAGGGGGCAATAGTTTTCATAAGATGGCACAAAAGAACAAGCTGAATTTGAGCCCCCTACTATAACAGAAAATCGACGGAGAAAAAATATGTCACTTGGGCATCATGGTAGGGGATTATTATTTGTAATTGATTTTCAAATTTCATTGCACTTGGGTGGGGGTGGGGGCAATCACGGCAGTGTTTATATATGAGGGCACATCCAATTGATCTAAATATTGCCTCCATTTAGGTAATTCATTTTGAGTTGTTCGTGTATGTACCAAACACCCAGCAGTGCATGGGGGTGTCAATAGGGCATTTACGTATGTATGTCAAAACATGTAAAACTCCAGGGAATTCTTTTTTTTTAAATTATGGCAATAAATATTGCTGCCACTGTTCAATTAAACAGAACCTAATATCTCTCTTCTCACTGCATCAATGATTTCCATCTAGCCCTTTCAGATGGTAGCTACCAAAAGTTGGGCTTAACAAAACAGGTGATAGTTACCATGAATCTTGCACCTTGGAGATCAGTCGTAGTGAAATAAAAAATACTCCACAGCTGGGTTAAAATACAAGCAACACTTCCATCTTCCCCAATAATGAATGTTGATGAGAATAAATGAAAAGGATCTCCATTGCAAATGAAAGCAGCTGCCTGGCTTCAGCCTGATTGCCTCTGATTTAGGTTGTGATTATTGTCCCAGTGTGGTTTGAAGGTTGCTCTGTGTTACTGAAATAAGATTTCATGGGCCGCATCCACCTTCTCCAAATTTAGTGTAGCATCAAGCAATTGCGCTGCAGCAAAGTCATTCAAGACACATAAGCAACTAAAAATGTATTTACAATATAATACCGGGGGCAGCCAATATAGACTTGCAAGTCTGATTTAATTACAAAGGGCATACACAGTGCAAGCTCAGCGCTTTGCTCTGAAATAAAATAGGCCAGATTTTTAAGGGTATATTTATTATTTCGATTGAGTAAGCAAGATTTTATAGTAATTCAAAGAGAAAGAGTTGCACCACTGAAGAACACAACCATTCCTCTCTCCTAGGGAATAAACTTACATGTGTCAAACAAGAGGATGATCAATGCCACAGACAGAGACAGACATCCTCTTAGATTCTAAATTGATGGTATGAAAGTGATATTCTTTCAATAGGCACACTTTGCTGAATACAGCCCTAGGTACAAACAAATTCCATGCAATGCTTGTGGTCTATTTCATGTCTCAAATGATTTAACGCAGTACTGGGGTGCCTATGGGACTCACTGTTAAATAAAATGGGTGACTTGCTACCACTGAACATATGCATGGCAGACAGGTAGGTGTTCATGTCATGTACATAACCTTTAGGTAGCAGTGCAGTCCAAACCAAGTTTCTTCACAACTGATAAGCCCATCTCCAGATATATGTAAAAAAAAAACCATGGACAGACAGGGTGCCTCCAAATACCCCCATATTCTGATACTCTTAATAAGCAGTGCTAATGAATGTCCTTTTCAAGTTCAATCACAATTGGTTCTCTAGTTTTATAGTACTATACAGAAAGACAGTTGAACAGAAAAGCAGCCTCCATATAATGATACAGTCAAAATAATGGGTGCTGAAGAAAGTCCTTTGCAAGTTTCAGCACAATTGGACAAGAAGTTCTTTAGGTATATTTTATATCCAGGTGGGGATAACAAAACTGGCCGATCTAGTGAGATATTCACTTATTTTAAAAAGTGACAGAAAGCATCCTATCAACACAGAAAATGTATGTTTTTGTTGCCTTTTCTGATTTGGAAAGCTACTTCAAAATACCCCTGTACAATACTTTCTCTCCTGCAAAAGCCCCCCTTCTGAGGGTAAATTAATTTTCTCTTTTGCTTAGGAACTTACCTTTCTGACTACATTGTTGTTTTTATATAGTAAAATGGTAAACAAAATACTCTTTTTACTCCAAACCTAAACATTATCAAAGTAGCCGAGAACAAGCCTCTATTTTCACTCTACCCAGAAATCATTAGATCTACTATAAATAATACACTGCCACCGCCTACAGTATAGCACACATTGCCAAATAATTCCAGCCATATCTTGTTTCTGTGTGCCTTGACAAAATGTCCCTACATACTTAAACTATCATGTTTAACTCAATACATTCCTGTATGAACAAAGACAAAAATATTTCGCCCACACACACACAAATGACACAGTTCTTTACATGCAAATATACATAATTAGAAATATAAAAATAGTGATTAGACAGCTCATGTTGCCAGTTCCCAATTAACTCTACATTTCAATTCTTATTTGCATTTGTACAGTTAAATCATCGTTTCACTGTTTTTATGACTCAAAATTCAAATTATGGTGCGATTGAGTTTTCATGCCATGCAACGCAATTGAAGACAAACTTTCCAAGTATTTAATTTGTTTAACTACAACACCCACTATGTGTTGCATGAATTTCAACATACCTTTTTACAGCATCCATACGCTTCCTTTTGTCAACCTTCCTGTACCTGCGTGTGCATAGGTGTGACTCACAATAAGGCATGTCCTTCCAGAGGACTGAATTTGTGACTTAAATCTAAATGTTCTAATGTCTTAGCAGTGTAGTATCCTATTGCGTGTGTTTTGTAAAATGATCTACTGCTGTGTTTCTGCTTAGATTAGCATTTATCTGGGTGTCCTTTCGCCACTATGGGAGATGGTTCTGAAAAAAAATTCCAAAATGCTACATTTCTGAAGTAATGGCCACTGTGGCTGAAAAACTGTAATTCTTGAACACTTAGCAAATGTGGCAACTGTGAGTATATGGAGAATCTCTTTTCAAAAGCAGTTACAAAGGGAAAAGAAAATTAAGATGGCACCCCTTGTGGTCATTTTTCAAACTACCTCAGTTTGAAGTATTTTCAGTAGCATGCCCAGTGGTTAAAAAGGGCTTTTTTTTTTTTTTTTTTTTTTTTTTTAGAATAGTTACTGTAGTATACATGATGTTGATGCAAGCAGAAACAACAATAGAGAATGGAATCAATGCAATATAATCCATTTATAACAAAAACACAATTTGGAAAAAAGGCAATCCCTTCTGTTTAGCTTCTACAAAGCTATAAGATGAATGTAATACTTACTACTCTTGCAAGTAATATCAGGTGCATGCCTTTTTGAGTCTAATATAGTTGCAAACAGGATAAAGAGACACAGAGGGGAGGGGTGTGCTTGTGAACATACTGCAAAGCCCTTTGGGAACGTAAACAAGCCTGCTGCAAACAAGATATGTTTTGTGATAATTATGAAAAAGGTAGTTTCATTTGTGTGGAGAATGTTGTGCTGCAAGAAGCTTTTCATTGTAATTGCGGTACCACAACTAAAGAAGCATTCTCTTGTTGAAAGAGTACATGATAGTGAAGGCAGATTAATACAAGAAAGAGGATCACTTATGTTTTAATAAGTAATATCACGTAGCCTAAAACAGACTGAGGTTTTGTTGTTTTACAACATCAAGCACTGGACAAATATACCATTACCTTCCAACACTTTGTAGACTCCTTGCTTACTTGCACCCAAGCTGCTTGTGTTTTAGGAAGTGGTCCAACTAGGATCCTACTGATGACAGGATTGTTTGCATTTAAGTATTCATACAAACTAATTATTAAAAGAAAGCTTTTTGGTAAGCTATAACACGGGAACAAATTACATATAGTTTTTATTTGGTTCACTGAGAATTGCCCTCAGCTGAAAAAGAAAAAACACATTCAATCTGTGCTTCTCATAAGTCATCCTTTCACATTCCAGTCTGTGTGCGGCCTACTGGTGTCACCCTGGGATATGTGTGTGTGCGCGCGCGAGTGTGTTAACAGCTGCACCTTATGGTCTGTGTTTTCAAATCTCATGTCACCAGCCCATCAGGCGTCAATTAGTACAGCAACAAGCAACACAGAACAGTTCCACATGATTCAGCTTAAAACATCCCTGCTATCGGCAACAGTGTCTACAGCCTTGCGCTCACCCGTTTCAAAACAGATTGGGTTTCTGACATTATTATTATTATTAACTTTTTACCTTCTGCCGTTTCCTCACTACTGCCCCTGATGCAGGAACCATAGCTGTGAAGAGATAGTATTGTTCATTGGGAGATGAGGCAGGAATAGCAATAAAGAAAACCTAAACCATTGTTGCACACGGCTATTCATGCTCATTGAAACAGTGTGTCTATACTGTACTTTATGCCTGTCCTGTATTCAGAATTGCAGGATGTAAACTGAAGTCATCTAATACATTTTTTATTAAAGAGTAAATAGATATAATATTTTGTTTTTGGTTTTGTATACTGCCCCCTAACCTTTGTAAGATTTTTGCAGTCATTCTTAGTGTATCTTATTGCAATTACTCAACTCACCTGAATCTAGGAGCTGCTCTTCAGTTTTACTTGCCTGCCATAGATACTTGTAATGTAGTCTAAACTAGCCAACATTTCTTTATATTCAATTATATGTATCTCTTTGTTTTTCAAGATAACACTCTTAAGATAATAAGTGTAGTTGCTAATAAAGATTAAATGATATTCTTCTTAATTTCTTCAATATTAAACCACTCAACTAGGGATTACACAGACCACCAGCATAA
Source organism: Polyodon spathula (assembly GCF_017654505.1). Taxonomy (NCBI): domain Eukaryota; kingdom Metazoa; phylum Chordata; class Actinopteri; order Acipenseriformes; family Polyodontidae; genus Polyodon; species Polyodon spathula. The sequence continues at coordinate 12,789,985 of NC_054545.1, forward strand.
TTTTCCCCCTCTAATGTTTATTTAAACTTTCACGGCTTGGCTTGTTTTTCTTTTTCACGAGTGTCTTCACTTTTGTTTTTTCCCTTCCCACCACTTCATTACGCAGCGGAAGGTGTTTCCCACAGTTGCCCTGGTCAACCTGGTGTATGTCCTTTTGACCCTGCTATTCCCCAAAAGCTTGGCCCTAGACAATAGGCTGCTTTATAGCTCTGGCCTGGGACGGCTCTTTTTCTCCAGGAAGACCTCAAGCTGGAAAGCCAACAGTTTTGACAACCGCAGCCAAGATACCCTGGGTTCCAAGCACTAAAAGACACTGGAAAATAAATGGGAATGCTAACTGGGCCTGCATCTGGCATACTAATGGGCCACCAATGATTCCCAGCCTGCAGAGGAATTAGCACTGTTGTTTTATCATCCCTTGTGTTAAGTTTGCTGTTTATGTACAGCAATAAATGATTTTTTAAAAACATATTTGGGTCATGAAGTCATGTACCACCAGCATAGTGGCTCATTTTCTAGGCTTGGAGTCAAAATATCCCCTTATGCACAGATGTGTGAGGTAAAAGCAACCTCTCTCTCACTCTCTCCCTCCATTTCTCTGGAGATTATTTCTCTTTTTTGTGGGGGAGGGGGGGGGTAAGACACGTAGCTTTTAAAAGGAAAATTAAAAAATATCTCATGGCTCGCGCTCCCTGTCTGGTAGTAAAATTCACACCAATATTTTCCTAAGTGGCTATCCAGCCAATGATAGCCTATGTGCCCATCCAGCCAATGATAATACAGAAAGCTGAAGCAGTAATCCAAACAAATTGTGCTTACCAGGAAATGCCAGAAAGCTACTTTATACATTATCCCTCTCCGCCAAGAGGTTGGCCATGATGGATCTACCGCATTCTCAGAGCTAAAGTAATGGTGTTGACTGCAGAAGTATAAGGGCACTACTGTGTTACTGTAATTAGTTTACAAGGCACTGACACAATTGCCTGCCAAAGCATTAAAACACAATGCTGAAGACTGGAACGTTGGCTATAAACATGTGAAAATACGATTGTTACAAAAGCTAGTATAAAAATCGAGTTTATTCTTTAAATCAGGGCAAAACACACCCAAATACAACATGTAGAACACTATTAAATACATACGCATACACACACACATATATAGTTCTTGTTCTTGATATACAGTATATTTACCTGGGGTCCTCAGTCAGGATACCTAATGTCATGGCGGGCCTTCAGTATAGAGAGTTTAGGAACCTGTACATGAAACGTACCTAGTACAAATTCCCATGAAGACTAAAACCTTTTTGTACTTGCGCTTATCGAAGGGGATTTAATGGGATAATATATTAAACAGTATGCTGGCAAAATTCCTGTTTTTTTTTTTTTTTTATCTGAAAGAAATGTATATCAGACAATTACACACAAGTCAGACCGTGTTTAATCTCTTCTAGCAAAGCAGAGGAGATTCTATCAAGCAAACAAGCACCACGATTCCGACTGTGTGAGCAATTTCGGCATTTCAGACCCTCGCCGATAGAGTGGAAGCATTTACCACACAGAGATATCATTTAGTCTGTAACTAAAACAAGCATTGATAACTTTTTTTTTTTTTTCTCTGTATGAAAAGATCATATCAAGCAAACTGGCTGGATTCTTTTTGGAGGACTTCAAAGCTTATTTATAAAAGTGTTTAGAAAAATGCAATGGAAACAGGAAAATAATGTTCTGATTTTGTAAACTTTACAACATCTGTTTTTACTTACTGCCATGCAATGGAGCAGTTTCCTGATTCTTTTAAGTAGGGCTGAAACACTACACTGAACGTTTTCCCACAGCTTAAAAGTATGACAGTCTACTACTGCTGTACTAAATAGTCAGACAAACAAAAACCCTCAATACGATGGACAAGTGTGTGCTACTAATACATGGTAAGGGGACAGTAAGAAATACAGTAGAACAAAAGACAATGGGTTTCTGATGAATTATTGTAATTAATGAACTATAACAGCTTGAACAGTCGTTTCTAAAGGCCAGGTCATACCTGAACATGCATTTTTTTTTTTATATGGTTAAATAAATACTCAAAATAGGTACATAAAAGATATTTAAATATTCCAAGCATCCGTCATACCCACAGTTGTGGGAGAATACTGCAGAGTAAATTCAATAATGAAAAATAACCATCTGTGCACAAAAAAAGTGTTATAACCAAGCTTCATCAAAATGAGATAAGCAGTTTAGATGTGGTTTGCTTTGTGACATGCGTATAGACTGACACCTCAACTATGTAGACTAACTAGATAGTAGCGGCATTCTTTTTACAGGTACAACTGAGAATGATCATAACCACTGAATGTAGTTTTTATACACAGCAGGCTATGAATCCAACCACAGTGCAAACTAATTGAAAGACCAACAATAAAAACAATGTTTTAACTGTGCTGAGAGGTTGAGCACCAGACACTTAACACAGCACACTTTGCAAATTTGAATAAGCTCTACATAAGTGCTGCTCTGTGAATTATTCAAAATGTTGTTTGACCAGTACTGGATGTTATTTCATCATTCCGCCTGTGCACATAACATGCCATTTAAACCACTCACACAGTTTTAATATGTAGGCCTATTTACTTTTAAAAAATGTAGGCGAAACATTATTTATAAATACTGATATAAACTTGAAATAAAAACAGGACTGGAACAAGTTAACTAGCACTTATTGAAAGAGAAAATGCTTTTGGAACATTCCAATATTATGCTCAGAGGCAAAGATCAATCACATAAAAAAAAAAAACACATTTTAAAAGTTGAATATATATATACACACACATATATATCTATATATACACACACACACACACACATATACATACGTACATACATACATGCATACATACACACACACACACACACACACTGTATAACAGGTATGAAGGTCTCTCTCTCTCTCTCTCTCTGAAAATGCTGTCATAAATTGCATACATTTTAGTTGGTACAGTGGACTTTCTTTAACCATAGAAGCCACAAGTCACCTGACCTTGTCATTCAATTGTACCCAGCCACACAGCTAGAATATCATTATTATCTTAATGGCTACTGTACTGAACGTTGCAGCCACTGCACTGAACATTATAAATATAAGCAGCTTCATGTTTTCTGCTTTTATAAACACTTAGTACACTGTTCTAATTGATGAATCTTGCTCACTAACTGCTCCAACTCCCCCTGTCAACAGAGGCTTCTGACCGCATGTAGACCAATTTGCAATGTTTTTTGGGGATATTTGCCATGAAAGCATTTGCAGTCTACAATACAGGTGCCCCAGTTTTACAAACACTAATCAGATAACTGCCCTAACACTTCCATACTGCATAATGAATCACCGTAGCATTGCATGAACCCTGTACACCCTAAAGCTTTTAATTAAAATAATACTACACACACAGTCCCTTTTTATAGCATGGAATCTTTCACCTAACTTGTGTTTCTGTCTCCTGTACCGTCTGTTTAGAAAAAGAATGCGGAAAGCTGATAATGCAGTTTTTTTATTATTGATTCTAATACAGTGCAGTTAAACGTTTTTAGATGCAAAAAGCACATTTCTTTTCTTGTACAGGCTGCATCTTTGACCCATACACCCCCCTTCAAGTTAACAGTGTTAAAATCTCATTAAAAAAAGACATTTGGACCTCAAGCAAACAGGGCACTGGCATTCATCCATCAATACTCAGAGCCTCTTAATAAATTGCAATTATAGGGCATATATACACAGCCGTGGATAGCATAAGCCATGGAATAATTTCCTTCCGAAAAAATTAGCGGCCAGTGAAACACACAGGCAGTGCGTTCTGTACACCCTGCCCTACAGTAACCTGTGTCCTGACTTGAATACTAACAAGCACTTCTTGGTTTCCCTCTCACTCCTACAGACTGCCCCGCCGAGCCACACAGACGTTTTGTTTGGGGTTGTACAGATTCTTTTGCAATTTGTACCGGAGTAGAAAAAAAAAAAAAAAAAAAAAAACTTTGCTGAGGATCATGACATGCCCATAATGTATACAGAGATCTCAGAGCTGCCTTAAGGCTATCATTTTCCTTTCCTAACTCAATCATTCTCAGATTTCTTTCTTTTTTTTTTTCTTTTTTTTTTAAAGAGCGATTTTTTTGTTTTGTTTTAAAGACACTCTCGTTTTCTGCAAACCACATAGGTTTATACCACTCTCCTTCCGGTTATATGTTAATAAGGCTGGTCTCTAGGCATGTTGGCATGATAGAAGGGTAAGTCTGGATTAGCCTTTGGCTCTGTGGGTAGGGGCTGAGGTTTAGCTGATACAGACTGCTGGCTGACAGAACAGTCAGGATGAGTTTGTGATAAAATAATGAATATAGGTAGGAGTTAAGCAGGAATATGGGTACACAGGTAGTACACACAGTACCGTTTGTAGTCAAGGTGGTAGTTTGGGAGAAGTACCGTGACCAAGGTACTGCATTAGCAGTTTATCAGTGTGTTACCTACTAATATAACTGCCTAAGATTGGAGTCCTGCCAAGAATCAGCACAAATTTAAAAGACATAATAGCCCACACAGTTTTTACAAAATATCACTTAAAAAAGGACCTTATAAATCAATGTTAAAATTGTATTATTTATTTTTTGTTACTTAACTGTGGCTGCATTACTAGAGCAGGAATTACCTTTGTGGGGTTTAAACAAATAGGTCTGTCAGCAAGGTCTGCGTTCTGATAAATTAGAGCACAGAAGGCTAAATTATGGAGGAGGTTGGGGAGCACACAGTCCTACCAAGCTGTACTATGGACAACCTAACTAAAATCACTTTCAGGACGGATATAGACAGATGTACAGATCATGTCTGGCACAGTTTATGTGGTAGACAAAGGATTACTTTTTAAATGTTTCAAAGTCATTTCCTTGAGTTTTCCAGAGGTTCCTGCAACAGGAAAAATACCTCATAAGACACTGAAATGAAAACAAATTACTGTAAGTAACATATTGCAGAAGTAGTGATTCAGTGACACTTTTAGAACCAGGATTTGTTAGGGCTTTTCTTAAGAGGAAAACACAACTGCTAATGACTTAGGATTGGTTTTAATTTTCTGACCAGAAATTACATAAAGCATAATAATGCACCAGATTTTAGAGAAGTACTATAATACAGTAGAGGAATTATTGTGTGCTTATTAATAAAACTAGTATGCTGGAATAGAATATATCCTCCATAATTATAAACTAACTTACATAAATACTACAAGACTTCTGGTCAAAACATTTGGCATTGAATTTATTTAGTTTCTATTAGGATTTCTGAAATGCAATAATAAACAGATTTGCTTTACCTGAACTTTTTTTTTTTTAAACAGGCAATGTAATGGGTTTCAGTAAAAGACTCAGCCAGCCCACTTTAGAGTGCAAAAAGAACATCCAGTAGTGGTGTCGTTTGACCTCTTTCCTGGGGTGGGTGGGGAGATGATGGGGTTAACCGTTTTAAATCTTCAGTTCCTTCTGCTGGATAAACACTAATTTCATGCCCTGTTGGGCCCAGGTTGTGTCTCTTCTAATCGGCCTGCAAAGTGACATCTTCCATCACCCAGACCTGGCCAGGCCCCCCTCCTGCTTCACCCATTTATTTCCGCCTTGCCTAAAATTATGATGAATGGTCTGAGCTCCATTCAATTACTGCAAATGTGCAAAGAAACAGAAACAATGCGAACCGGCCAAGTGCGCCGCATTCTTCGGAACAATTTAAGCTAATTAGCATCAACTTCTCCCCCATTCATCATGCTCCTTAAGAAATATAAACAAACTGTCAGCTCTAACGTAACAAACAGATCACCAAGCTACTTAACACAAATTATTCTTACATGAAAAGCTCCTTCTCAGGCAATATTCTCCTCCAGGGCATCTGGGGAACTAAAAGCTATTAAAATTGAAGACATATGTTCCAGTCAACTTTAACTCCCCAGATTGCAACGATTGCTGTTGTGACAGTTTTAGGTCTGTGTACATGCCGCCAGTGAGCCTGCAGAGTGTGTTTCTGCAGGACCGCCGCAGCGTGGAGTTCTGAACAGGCAGGAAACTAAACTATCAAGGCAGGCCTGATTGGATTGGTAGCTGAGCGTCTAATTGTAAAGCTGGCAACCTCTTTCCCCAAAGCATCCACTCCAACTGCTTCTAGTAATAAAATAAACACATGTGGTACATAGGTTTATCTATTAAATCTCTCTTTTGTATAAGGAGATACATTTGCACACACTTTGGTTGTGCACTAAGAGGGCATTGTTTTAAAGAAAGTGATATGTTTGTCTATAACATTATTAATAAACATTAAAAGAGGGAAGTCATTTCAAAACACCCAGCTAAGGTTTTTGAGATAAACTCTTGTCTTTTTTTCCCCCATTTGATTTAAACATATTTATTTTTGATAAGCCTCATACAGCCTGGCCTGTATAACAACTTGAAGTAACTGTTGTAGACAGCAGCTTGGTCTATAGCAAGTTCAGGTAGTCTATGGTCTTAAAGACTGTTGCATTGCTAATTTGTTGACTTGTAGGTTCCTTTTTGAAGTTCTTCCGTGTGTGAAATGCACAGCTAATTACCTTAATGTTTGGCAATGCTGATTGTTGTTGTTTGAATGTCACGGCATATTTCAGTCCTTGCGCTGTGCAGCAAGCTGCAACCCCTTTTGGCAAAGGATGGATAATGGTGGTTACAAAATTGAAAAATAATTTAATTTAATTTAGCAAACTGGAATTGAAATATATAATCGTCAGTTTAAGCCACGCTAATGATCAGCACATGGGTAAAATCTAATCTAGTTGCTGAGCTAAATAAAAACATACATTTCAGGTAGTTACAATTCACACCATTGTTATGCAAGTTTTTTTTTTCTATTTATTAAAGCACTTTCCATTTACAAAAATATTTATTAATTAAGAAAATAACTTTGCGAAATACGTATTGCTAAAGTATGGAGTGATCAATGTATCATCCTCATAATCACATTACTGTGTGCTAAGTACATGTTGTAAATATGAGTAAAATTCCAAATGTAGTTCCTGCATTATGAATGAGGATGCAATTGTTCTAGATACACACCAAGCAACAAAATTTAATGTTGATTTAACTCTTTCGATACTGCGGTCTAAAAAAGCCAAGTGCTCAATACTGATTTTTACAACTAGTTTTATAAATTACTGGTTTTATTTTCCATTCACAAAAGCAGTGCAAAAAGCACCTGAAAGAATAATGTTTTTAAGCATTCCATGTTAATAAATAAAAATACAATAAAAATAAAAAAAAATTCTACCATATTAACTAATCCAAAAGAGGAGAACAATCAATCAATTTCCTGGCTTCATCACAACTCCACTAATGAAGAACTGACCCAGGTATTGCTAGTACAGCTGGGTTGACATTGGATTCAGATACAAGCAGACTAATTTCTTTGTGTTAAATGCTTCGTTTTTAATTCTGGCTCATAATTTTAGAAAAGTATATTACTCACTCAAGCACTTAGCTCAAGTACTTAGCCCACCCCCCCCCCCAAAAGAGATGCACTGAATTAGGAATGACTATGTTGGAAAGAAGGAATTAAATAATTGTTTGACAGCACGACTGGTCTGAGAACCAAACAGGACTACCAAGCAACTCATAGGATTACCAGCCTAGCTCTGTTTCCTGTCCAAGAAACTAGCAGCAGGCACCTAGGATTAGAAGCAGATATATGTGTGTGACAATGCAAAGGTCTCTGTGTGTGACAGCAGAGCTAAACTGCAGGCTTCTGTGTTCAGATTAAAAAAACAGGATCTGATGTTGTTGTTCTAAAATGTTCTGGTCTAAATCACAAGTCAATGCAGCCAACAGCTGCAAGTGACAACAATGGTGTATGTCAGCACAGTAAAAGCAAACTTTAAAACATTTGAAATTCAAGAATAAAAAAAGGCAAACTCAAAAGGGTTAATTACAAATGCATTAATACTCAATACTGTGGCCATTTACGATTAGATAACAGATTGTGATAACAAAGTCAATTCGCATGCTGTGGAGGTTATTAAAAGTGTACACCACATACATTTTTCAGGAATATTTCATGTTTTACTTGTTTAGTATCCACTATTTATATTTTACACATGTTTCCATTTGTGTTGCTACTTGGATTATTTATACCTGGCAACTACTTTGTCCTTTTTCAACCATGACAACTGCTTCTGAAAAGACTCCTAAGCTTATGAGGTAAGATGGTTTAAGAAATTACCACAAGGGAGTGCAACTGTACTTTCTTTCCCCCACTACAACTGTGATGTTGTATAGATTTAATAACTTAGTTGCCACAATTGCAGAGAGGTTAGAATTTAAAGTCTGTGAAACCAGTCGTATTTGGGGACATTTATATTTCTTATGTTTCCGTCCCCCAATGTAAATAAGATGTGGCATCTCAGTTCAGGAACAGAGAAAACAAATTGAAAGTCACTTCTTCTAAACTGTCCAAGGTAGATTTTGCACAAAAGCAGACTGTTGCTCAATGCCATGTATTACATTGGAGTTTTCACTTTCATCACATAAAACAACAAACAGTCCATACATGTTGTGGCAAATCCCTACCCTTACTGATGGATGTACCAATTGGCTGACATTTTGGGGGGTGGAGGGGCACATATTTCATTGGTACCAATGATTACAAATAGGATGACTGATGTTTACAAACAGATACTGATACTGCTAGCATCAGCCTTACTATGTACACAGTTATAAGATCTAAAAGACACTGTATTCTTATATTTTTACAGGGACCGACAAAGGGCTGCAGAACTCTTGCAGTGTACAGGGAACAGGTGTCTCCTTACATGATTACAATACAATTAAATGTAACGGTTTAAAAGGGGGGAAAATACCGCAAGGTAAACAACATTGTATTCAACGCTTAACCTGAATATCAAAAGATCAATACATTCATTATCAAACTTTTTATTTTCTTTTTTTATTTATCTTGCTGCATTGTCAACCACTTTAATTGAATACTGTTCGTAAAAATCGATAAAGAAAAAAATACAAACGTATAATAAATACGTCTATAAATACTAAATAAAATCTACTTTTTCACTGGAAGTTTAAACTGTAAACAACCGTTTACACAAAAGGTTTTGATTTATTAAATGTAGCTTTACAGCCTTGAATACCATACAATATAGATTTATATACAGGTAGTTCCCTAAGCAAATAACACCTCACAACTATGTATAATCAAAAACATTAAAAAGCTTTGTGAAGCAAACCTGGCACAGATAGAATACAGATCTTAATTTTAAATGCTCTCAAATTTCCAAAAAGATTTAAGAATCCATACCAAGGTAAGAAAGCCATTCCTCTGCGGAGAGTAATGCAAAGGAAAAGGGCTCATGGTTATAGGGGGCCCCCAATAATAAGTAACAAGATTGAGAAGAATGGATGACAATGGCCTGTCCTCCTCCATGCAGCCTTAATCTTTTTTTTCTTTTAAGACCTCTCCCATAAGTTGTTTGCTTTTCCTCCTTGACACAGTAATAAGCCTCTATGCCCACAGTCAGTGTGATGACAAACTCTCCCAAAGTATGCATTCCTGAGCATCCACTGGAATTTCGCAAAGAGATAGATGTAATCAGCCCCCCTTATACAACAGAGGGAAAAAAAGAAGGAAAGAAATCAATCTGGTAGAATGTTCTGACAGGAGATTCAAACCACATTAGGCTCTTAATGTAGAAATATGGGATGGTGGCGGGGGGGGTCTGTAAATGAGGGTCTGGTTTAAATAACTGTAAAATTGAGTAGAACAGAATTTGCATATGACACAGTTCTGTACTACTGGGAAAAAAATGAAAACATAAAACGTTTATATACATTCTTAGCGTTTTGACGCTCAATTTTTTTTGTGTGTGTATTCCAATTGAGAGGAGGCGTCGCTCTCATTGTCACACATCTTTTGTTCTTCAGTGTCTCACAGATAACATTTGATTGCAAGCCTGTTAAAGGGATATATCAGCTACATGTTCCTAGTATTCCATTTCTTACCTGTTTAATTTACTATTATAATACACAGTAGACTCTAATGTTTCTGTGATACAGCCATCCAAACGTATCACAGAGTTTGTATCAAATCATTTATATCAAACATCACATAAAATCATCACATCTGTAAACAGTTTAGCTTCAAGCTCTGGGAGGGAAGGAGACTGAATAAGGATTTCCACATTGTTTTTAATTAGCTGATTTTTAAAAATATTTCACTGTATTACAGCATAGTACAATATTTCAATATAGTAAAACTGAACCCTGTACAAAAAAAGGGATGTTATTTATTTTAAAAAATTACTGTTAAACCCTGGGGACAGCTTGCAGTATCATTTATATAAATTAATAATAGGGAACATGACATTGTATGAAACGGATTAGAACGTTTCACCAAGATTTTTTTTAAGGTCTAAATATTTGTCCTAGCACTAATAAAATATATACCCCACACAAATGCTCAAAATAAACTATACATCCACAATTAATTTTCTGACCCACAACAGGTGGCAACAAGTCAAAGAAAATAAACATTCCACCTAAACAAAACCTACAATCTAGAGAAAAGATTAAGATTCTACCTTAACTGTTCAATTGGAATTTTGTCTTTCAACTCTTTTGGTTTATTTAGAGCTGCATGCATAGAATGGGGAAGGGATTGTTACAAACATACAGTCACCATTTGTTTTTCGATCATTATTTGTTTTTTCACCTGCGCCTTACCTTTTTTTTTTTTTTCTTAAAATACTGTTGTGATCCTACCCACAATAAAGGGTATGTAAAAACAAGGGGCCATTTGTCAAACACAAATGTGTACATTACTATATAACTTAAAAGAAAAAAAAAAGTTTAGTAAGCCTCTCCATTCACTTTAGTATATGTATTTTTTTGTTAGATAATTGAAAAAAATAACAAAAATCATTTTAATTTTGAAATATTAAAACATGAAGAGTTCAGATCAAACATTAGATTTCTACATTAGATTCAGCCTTTCATCTCAACACAAATACAAACAGGTGGTTTTCAGTCTAGCAACTTGCAAGCACATGTTTCTGAGTAGCCAGCTCTGTGGGGCTCCAAACAGGGCACCAGGGCTAATAATCAATTAATGAATGTTAATTGAGGCTCACAAAATAAAATCTAGAGCTACTGATTTATCGATTAATTGTTTCATCAAGTAGTGCCGCTGCAGTGAAGATCATTTTTGAAGGGTGTGCAATTGAAGACACTCGTGAATAAACAATGTTTACCAAGGTTCTATTAAAAATAATTTCTATCAATAAGAACTCACCACACATACAGCTTTTTACAATAACAACCTGGCAATTCCAAATCTGGTAGGATTCGGATGCAGGAGATTTCCACCTCTCCAGAAACGAAAACAAATGTAATCCGCTTCCCTCAAACACCTTTAAAGCAAGCTCATACAGGCGAGTTAGTGTAAAACATTGAAATGTTTTTATTAGAAATGGGTTGGCTGCTTTCAACCGCTAAATCGGGCACTAATTAGTGTGTGTGTTCATTTTAGAAGAGGGTGTTATTAAAGTATCAGATTTAAAAACGTGGAGTAGAATGGGGAATGAAGAGGCCCATGCCAAGAGAGACAGCACAGTTTCACCCTTTTTTCATTCTTTTTTTTTTTTCGAGAGCTGCTATTGTTTTGTTAATACCAAAGAACTGTTAGGACTGGCAAACAACAGAGATACAAAAAAAAAAGTTCAGTTCAATAGCCTGGTGGTGACCGTCAAGTGGATTCAGCAGGATTCAATGCAGCACAAAAGTAATCATCCATTTATTCTTTAGCATTTTTTTTCTACAAAATGTATCAAAGACAAACATGTCCATGAAATTAACCAGTTTGCAATCAGTCTCATTAAATATCCTCTCAGTTGTTCACGATGCTGTTTGCAGTGCTTCTTGCCACATGGGTAATCCTCAGCACACATGCCAGAACCACAGTCAAACTTTCATGAAGAGAGGGAAGACTGTAAATAAGGGAAATCACTCTGATGTTCTTGAGTTTCATTCACCTCACCTGATAGATTTAAACATGACATTAACATAGACACAAATAAATGAGCATGCCACCATGTTGCTATTATACTGTAAACGCACATATATACAGTACAGTAAGTGGTGCCAAAAAATATTCAGTTATCCTAAGATTCAATATAACAGTCTATTTTGGTTCAATTGTCTTAAAATTCTCTCAAGACGAAGCCTTCTTCTTGCCACAGTATACTGTGTGTGCTGTGTTTATGTGCGTGAGCTAGTGAAGTACGTGGACTTGTCTTTCAATTACTATAACTGCTGCAGTTTAGACTGCTTCATACAGTGGGGCTTTGCAATCTAAGTATTTTGACATTGTGTACTGGTAGCTCCAAACATGAAAAGGTACAAATAAACCATAAACAAAAACTGCAATATTACTCTTTACTCTGTTTGAAATCATTTATCCATATCTAATGATATGCTTGTACAGTTTAAACGAAGAGGCAATTTATCATTATGTATAGCTTCTTTCACAGAAATAATACAATAACTGCATTAACCATGCAGTGGAATGTTAAAACAGATATGTTGTTAAATCTTGTTACCAAAGAGCTCCTATAATAGCTGAACGACTTCTTGTTGCATGCACGGCTTCTTAATGGGGGAGGGGGGAGGGAGGCTCTGTTACAGATTTACCAAACCTTTCATCCAATCAGTCAAATCATTTCTTTTTTTTTTTTTACTTGCGGAAACTGAATACTTTATAATGTCACGACATGAACTGAACTACAGTCCAGAATCAAAAGACAGAAAGCACCAGAGAAGACAGCAAGTACATTAACATGCAAATTGTATTCTGCATGCTGTAATTGAACAGGTATTCCACAAATTATATTTACATGAAGTGGCATTCCTGCAGAATTCCCTGTTTACATGCAACTTTCACAGTACAGTATGCTGAATATCAAGCACTAATTAGAAGGCAAAAATCCCATATAAACAAATGAGGCTCAGTCTTCTTTTGGGAGGATTCCACCATTATCAACAAACATCTTTTTATTTTATTTGTATTTGTACTATTCCACATACTACTGGCATATACCACCTAGCAAATACAGAATACAAATGTGGCCGATCATACAGGTCTGCAGAATTTTTAGTAGGGATGCACTGAATCCAAGTTTTTGAGATTCGGCCGAATACTGAATCCATCTCAAAAGATTCGGGCGAATACCGAATCTACAAAAACTGTCAAGAAAAATGAAGGAAACTATTGAATGAAAAACAGACTGGCAGCTACTAACAAGGGACGCGCACAGTCTATTGTTTTTAGCCTTTCAGTTCATAGTATTTTTATTACTAAATGTAAATATATCCTTGAATAAGATTCCAGTTTATTGACCGACATTGATTTAAATGCACAGTGTGTTTAACACATATCAAACAGGATACAAAATAGTTTTAAAAATATTGTAATAAAACACAGCTGTTACCAAATGGTTCAACTTGTATTGGCACATTAGAATAACATAAAATTGTATTTACTAAAGCATATTGTTCAACAATGTCTTGCGCATCTGCCAGTTGTAAAGATACCAAAAATATATATTTCTGTGCACCGATTTTTTATTATTTTTTTTCTCTCAGACAAAGCAACAAAGCACAAAAGTCTACAATGGTTTGCCGTTACTATATAATACAGGTTTACTGCATAACTTTACTTTAAAAGTATGAAGTGACTGTGCTGTTGCATACGGGGGTATGTTTGCATTCAGCAGCTGCATGATGTGTTTAGTGCGTGCACCACCAGTAACAGGGTTGAGAGCCACGACAGAGTTCATCAAACGTGTTCTTGTTATTAAATATAAAAGTTATGTTCAGTACCAGATTCATGTCTTTTATTTAAAGAAGAACCGCACACATTGGAGAGATATTAAAATGGATGTGCATCTGGGTGGATATAGGAGTCAGATTAAGTATTAGGTATTCAGGCCGAATCCGAAACTGAATCCTGAATTCAGTGCATCCCCGATTTTTAGTTTATAAGGATTTTATATTTTACATGGTGCTAGAGCGTTACATGTGCCCCTGCAAACTGATATTATATAATCAGGATTCAGCATCTGGGGAACGACCACAGACAGGCACTGGGCTGTTCCCACATGCTTCTGCAATGTGTACTGGGGTGTATGCCAATGACGTTAGTTTCTAGATGTCAAACAACATAATAGGTACAAAAAAAAAATTACCCTCCAATACCACCCATCCACAGATTCAAAACAACCAATCTGTTCACACCCCATCTAACTTCAGGAGAAATGGTCCAAAAACAAACAAGATCTACACCACTGTTCAAATATTGAGAGGTTGCATATTGCCAGGTCTATTAACAACAAAGCCCTAAACATCAGTTATCACACTTGGTGTGTGTTTTGTTATATACTTTTTAAAAGCCCCCAATAAGGACAGCAGTGATGTACAGTATTTTAAATGTAGTATCAGTTTAAATTGATTTTGTCAATCTAACAGAAGAAAGGAACATTGCCTTCCTATTTTATTAAATTGTAATTGGATTAAAAGTTCACAATTTCTGTAACTGTTTGTACTGTTCACTCTAACAACATGTGCTGGTGCTTGGGATCTGCTTTGTAAACGGAAGTGGTAATGCAGGCATTATAAAATTAATTACCTTATGTCTTGTTAGCACAAGTCAAATGATGACCCATGTTGAAGAGCTTTTTGCTTCTGCCTATTTTTTTAAAGCACACACGGATAGTTCAACAACCATGTTACAGGGCTGCAGATTGAGAGTAAAATGGTGGCAAATGTGACTAATTTTTGTTTTTTTCGGGTTAGGCACCATTGACGCCTGTAACACAAAAATACTGCCTCTTGCTAGCTTTAAAAACACTAGCGAGAACACCAATGCACACATTTTAACCCTTTCAAGGCCGGGCCTGAATATTTCTGTCTTTTTTTTTTCAATTGCACCATTTAAAACGGCGCTGAAATGTGATCTGTGTGTACTGACACGAAGGCTCAATGAACTCTGAACCCAGGTGAGATTGTAGTTAGGAGTGAAAACAGAGCTAATTTTGTAAAATGGAATTAGGCAAACAACCTTGCAAGGTAAATGAGCGATTGTGATTCCTCCAGTCTGGGCGAAGATTCTGATTTAGATGATTTGTGATTTGATTTTGTATCTGTTCTTTTATTTATGTTCTTGCTCACATATCCTTTACTAATATGCCATGACATTACATCAGTAATATATTTGGGATGCAATATTGTGTTTGTTGGTTTCCTTGCAAGTTGGTTTATTTACTGTATGTTGTGTGTGTGTGTGTGTGTGTGTGTGTGTGTGTGTGTGTGTATATATATATATATATATATATATATATATATATATATATATATATATATATATATATATATATATATATATATATATATATATATATATATATATAACCTGTCAGATTGATCACTTATCGATAATTATTTAGGTAGATGATTTACTTTATAAAGTGACATTCTAACAAGTCAGTCTTTTTTTGTCAGCCATTTTATGTTTGCACAGATCATGTGAAGGACAGGTGCAGTGTCAGAACTGCAGATAACATGGGGGACAGTCCAGACATTGCAAGTCAGTGTCAGGGAGCATAGTTGAACAATGAGGCAGCAAACTAGCGAGTACAAACAGTACATTTCTGTTTTTGTATCATTTCCGTGTTTTTCTTGTATTTTAAGCAGTTGAATATGGAAGCAACTTGCTCTTAAAGTGGCATCCAACAATTTGATTTGATGGCCACAATTTTTGGCCTAGAAGCCATTGGCTCCTAAGGCAACAAGATTGTCTGGATCCCTGATGTTATACATTAAAATAGCTGTTGATTCCTCTTACTAAATCACGTCCTGTGTTGTAGGTAAATTGCACTTCAATAGGGTATGAACAATCAGACTACATGACCTAACTAACAAGACGAGATTGGGTACCAAGAAGTAGAATTTATTTCTTCAAGAATCTGTAAATCCAACATTGAAAACTTTAAAAACCAAACTTCCGAAGTAACAATTAAAGCCTTCATGACAAACTCAACTGAGCCACCTAGAGAGAAGTTTGTGCTGTTTTGTCAGTCTGCACAGGCTATAGCTGCCATCCTCTGTGAAACCCAGAAAGTCAGAGGGGATTACTGGGTTTAAAAGGCCAGTTGAAACTCGGTAGCAGATGAAGATTTCTGCTGGCTTAGTGGCATTCAGGCACAAACCTACAGCATAAAACTGCCAGTGCTGCCAATGGCCCGAATCGTTCCCATTTCTCCAGACTGTAATTTTCTGTGGGATCTGCTGCCTTATCTAGGAAGCATCTGGACACAAGGCCTGTCATGTTGTGCCAATGAGACAGCCTCTGTCAGTGCGCTCATTACTCAGCCCTGACCAGGGGAAGGGCTGCTCCATTCCCCATGGATACACATCAAAAAGCAGGCAACTGCCTTACGTCCACTCTGGGTGGTCTTAACAGAACTCAGTGAGGGCTGTGGTGCATGACAATCTGTATCGCTCATTTGTTACATTCATAAGTATTCAGAATTAGTTGGTGGTATGGCCACTTTTTATGTAAGCATTAACCCCGCTTGTTCCAATGTAGAAAACAAAAAAGACCTATTTATAGCTCACCCATACTAATTTTGGGAACGCAAATGTAATAAGCGGAGCCTGATTTTTCTGCATTAACATTCATCTTTACATAATAGAAACACACACACACACACACACACACACACACACACACACACACACACACACACATATATATATATATATATATATATATATATATATATATATATATATATATATATATATATATGTTGTGCATATCTTTCTCAAGGGAGCCTGTGTTTGAATCAAAACATTGGAGGTATTTATAAGTGTTTGACGGCATGACAACTACTTGTTATTGTTTATAATATATATATATATATATATATATATATATATATATATATATATATATATATATATATATATATATATATTTTTATGCTGACCGACTTCCTCCTCCGAATAGTCTTTCATGAAGTGACGACTTCCGGTTGAATTCTAGTCAGAGATTTACAATTTGTTAAACCGTACGTCTGTCTTAAAACAACAAAAAAAAAAAAAAAAAAAAAGACTGGAATGGAATTCTCCACCTCCAACCCCAAAAGGTTTCCCACTCTGGGGCAGGCTTAAAGCCTGAGCATATTAATACTACATTATTAATAAAATAATGAGAATACAAATACAACAAACAACAATAATCATTATGAAAATAACTTGTAAACATCAAAGCATGCCAACCAAAAGGCGACCTCAGTCTTTCTCACTTGATGGTTTACAGTATGTTCATGGCCTGGTCTGTCTTTACAATGCAGTGACTCTACATGCACAAGACGATGTGTCTCAATTCTTCCATATCCCAAGAATCAGCTTTCATTAATGCGTAAAGTCCCTTCTCAACATCTTGGAGGCAAGCCATTCTCTACCCTCTAAAACGAACACACTAGTGATAAAAGATCCCTATCCTGAACCTCACGGTGCTTGTGTTTTTATCATTTTAAGTTGCTACGTGTATCATGTTTTATTGTAACCGCCACTGGTGTCAATAGGGCACCTCTGCTAACAAGATGGCTCACAAAGATATCCCAGAAGGACTGCATTATAAATAAAAGTTGATAGATAGTTGTTCGTTTTGTGAAAGAGCAGCAGTGCTCCGTTTGGCTTGTGCTGACATGATATAAATAAATCATATGTCAAGACACAACACACAAGAGTCTCCTTCATGAAAAGGCCCCAATGGAATATCCATGATTTATTTTGACATGCTTTAGCAATAAAAAAAAAAAAAAAAAAAAAAATCTACTATAATACACTAATTTTAGGAAGACCACAGACAATGATTTAGAGCACATTGCTAACTGTTCTCTCTATACACCAGAGGCCACAAACACAAAAACTGACCAGTCAACAAAGGAACTGAACATTAAAGGCTGCTTCTTATGTCATTTCAATTTATTTTTATTCCATTTTCATTGCTATTGTATGGTGTTTGCAAGCATTAGGAGTGGTTCTGTTGCTTCCATATGAAGTTGTCATTTTCATTAAAACTGCTTTTTACCTGTCTTTAAGCTTGTCTGCAGTATCCCAAGTGCCAGGATTGAACAAGATTCCAATCATGTGAAATTGCAAACACCTTATATAGGGAGGGAAATATAAAAAAGTACTTTAATTGACATTGAAGATGGTTACGCTATGAGGTAGGAGCTGCTTATTCGGGTTGCCTCTGTAATTTGCATTAGTTATTGCAAAATGAAAACCTGTTCTGATGTTTATTACTTAATTCACGTGTTGACAAATACAGGTTTTAGGCTAATGGAAATATTAAATACCCAACTCAGCGTTTACACATGTTTAAAATTACACTTTGGCATCACAACCCTGAATTACATCACTTAACCACATAAGTATCTTTTGACATAGCTTTGCACAAGTATAAGACTCAGATCATACAGACTGAATATCAACAATGAATATCCAATTTAAACCCACTTCTCTAAATTATTCAGTTCTGTTGATCGTTATAGCAGTCCCACAGCACTGTAGTCTAAACTGAAGTCAACAACAATAACAATACTATTAATCACTTTCTTTAAAAGGGCTGTTAACAATCAGGACTTGTTATGTCACTTGTTTTAAGAACACAAATTCCCTTCAGAAAAGTTTTTGGCAGGAGAAACAAAAAGCTGATCTTTGCTGCCCCCTAGCAACACTAAAATGGTACAACATTTCCCTGACTTGGAAAGTCATGCCATCTTAATACTGCAGTGCAGTCCGCCTGCACATTCTTCTTGCACAGCTCTACGCTTGTTACTTTAAGCAGCAAATCTGGAAACCGTTCTGGCCACATCATGACATCACACCACTATGTTTTCCATTATTAAAAACCTTTTTTTTTTAAACTTTTAAAAAAAATTATTATTTCAAAATTGATAGATTTTCAGATGATGCCAGCCAAGAAAAGGGTAATAATGTGTCCAAACATGAACACATGGTCAACACAACACACAATTCACTGACAATGATTCTGAACCACCTGCTCAAAATACTGAGGTAAAGAATTTCACATAGATGGCATGACACATGGAAACTGTTTTTTTTTTTCTGCCAGATGCAAGTTCTCCCAGTTTGGAGTTGGGCTTTGGAGCATTTTGAGTTGGATAAGTCTTTGAAACAAATCCACTGCTGTCCAGATGACATGGTGTTTCCCAACATGAAATAATCCTCTTTGTAAATGCTAGACTAAATCAAATGTAAATCAATACTGTACATCAGATGTTGGGAAAAATGCATTACACCTACATTAAATACCAAAAGAATGTGGTGTTGTAAAATGCTTTCCCTTATGTTTGAAGATACAGCCTTTGCAATCAGACTACCGCTAATCCAAAATATTATAGTTTTTGTCTCTCAGTAGTTTTCAGCTCAATTGATATCCTCATTCTAGATGGTCAAGTGATGCTGTGATCTCATGGAGTTGAAAGGTCACAGCATCAGCTGACAAGCCTAAAAGTAGGGAAAAAATCAGAGAATGGACAGTCAGGCAAAACAATGTTGAAACGATTTCATTATTTCATACATGTTAATAAATTTCATACATGTTAATAAATCAAATCATGTAATTATAATGCAATATTCTTAACAGTTACATCAATGGCTAGCATAGACTCCAATGCTGTAAGTCAAATTATGATTGCAGTACTACTTGCGTAATAACGTGCATCTCGAGACACTTAACATCGAAAATGTCTGTTTCCCAGATACAAGGCTGTGGTTTGCATCAAGGAAAATATGGCATTGCTCTGTGGCAACATGCTACACTTTGTATCACTAAAAAATGCACCTTGTACAGTAACTAGCTTTGATCATTGTGTGCAACTTGTTTGTTTTTGGCTGCATCCCTCTGTGTATCTAATTTACCCATGCTGTGACAGTGCCACTGACAACACCCAATCATTTCCTCCATAGTCAGCTGATGCTTTCATCATAATGTTCATTAATTTAGGAATTAAGATTGTAAAGCAATTTCAGGCATGACCCTCCAAATACACCTGCAATAATTATCATTTTATTGACTGGGAAATCACCAAAATGTAAGCAGGCTTTGGACAACTCCCATATTCATGTCAACATTGATTCAGTGGTAGTTACCAATCATATTCAAGCCAGCTGAACCCTCCACCTCATTTGACCTCACCAGGTTGGTTGGCAGTCAAACTACCCCCTGTCTATTTTCCAAGTGCTCTAGAAGACAAAGCTGAGCACTAAAAACAAGCAAGACAAAAATGCTGTTTTAAATGCCTATGTCATTTGTTTTCATTCTCAAATAAAATTTTTCCTGGTTGAATGTTCCATTCTAAGTTAAATGTGTAGTAACACAAAAAGAAAAGGAGCACAACAGCTGGTACAACAAAAGTTTTGCACGTTGTGAAGACTCTTAACTGTATATTAAATGTTATTTACCGACACGAACATTCTCATTTTGCCCCGGCCCACTTAGTCTAAGTGCTCAATTAAACATGGCTTGTTTTGCTGTTTCAGATGCTGATTTCCACAACTACCCTATTTGTGGAGTGTGTTTTTTCGGGAGCATCATGAGGTTCTTAAAACATCTTCTCTGACCACACTTGTAAATGCCTTTATCCTCTGTTGGCCTTGGTGCTCTGTTCTGCCCAGTTGCCCATGGTGGGTCACACAGTTGAATAGGCTGGAACTCCATCTGCAAAACTAGTACAGTAGAACCTGTCATAGCCAATGTAATTGTTTCCAGCGGTCAATCAGTTATGTGAAAATATCGTTTCAGAGGGAGTTGTTATACTACATTTAGATCGCGGCATGTGTGTCTAAAACATCAAAGTGCTATACTGCACGTACAGTGAACAAAGAAAATCTGTGAAAATTATGCAAAACGTAGTACTGTAAAACAGTATTTGACAATTTATTGAACAGCATTCCAAAAACAGTTTTTACCGTGCTTTCTCAGGCCATGCCAAAGTAATGTGACAATTTTCTTTCTTTTTTTTTTTGCACTGTAAATAACCCAAGACGGAAATGGGGTGCACAGAAACACAAACTGACTTTGGAGGTTGTAGAAAAAAATATATAGTTTCAACATTCTAAAGGTACAGTAATTGTATTAATCTCTTGCTTTCTTGAATTTGTCTTGCTTTGTTCTGGTGCTCGGCTTCGCCTTCCAGAGCTCTGTAACTTTTCACCACATCTCTCAGCCTGTGCTGAGATGGGCCAGGATGCATTTTGACTTCCAACTCCCTCGGAATTTCTGAAAATGAAGTGGAGTTTGGGGAGAAGGAAGTAAATTGAAAGTACGGCACAGACAGGTAGGATTGAATACACCTTTCTTGGTTAATATTTGTAGCTGCCACTGATTGAAAGTTGACATGATTGTGAGAGTTTACTCCTAAGTCCAAGGTCTACTTGATTTTTGGTGATGGCTGCAAGGATTTCCCCATCATTCAAATGATCATATTTCCAGGTGTAGTTAGAGTTTCCTACCTGAATCATTACCTAACTTCACAGTTAAGATATCTTGAGTAAAACCAATTGTATATGTTTGGGTGATAATGGTGCTCTAGGCATTAACATTGTTGTTTGTGTGCTTGTTTTGTGCAGTTGTGCTACCATTGCTCCATGAAATTCTTTGATCAAAAGCCATAATTTCTGGAAGTTTGAATATATGCCACAAACAATCTTGCACAATCACCTAATTAAGTTAATAACTGGTTTTGGAGTGAAAATTGATGTCATTAATGTGCTTTTCCGTCACAGTAGTAAAACTGTTTTATGCAAAATACTTTGCCGCTGTTTGGGGTTGTTTGAACCGTCAGGGACTGGATTGCCTCTTACCGTCAGCGAAGTTACATTAAAAGATGTTGACTATTTTACTGTTTAAAAGAACAGTTTTCAGGATTTAAAATGATAATCTTCAAGTAATTCTACACAGCTTCCCACAAACATTCCAGCTAGCATCATAATGAAACCGAAAACAAGTGGTTCTTGATCAGCAAAACTGTATGTTCAGGATTAACCTTACCCACACCCAGGAACACACATTCTGTACAGATGTTTTGAAAAATATCTCTGTAACTGGAGAGGATTTTCAATCACCACATCCCATGCTGGATTCGTCCCAAACTCTAAAAATAACACAAATCTGTTCATCAAGGCCAATAAGTTGATCCACTGTGCCACTCAAAAAAAAAAAAAAAAGGATTTTTTGGTTAATGCTACAATATACTAATTTTAATAATTACCCCCCTGAAAATGAAAGATTGCTATGCTCTGTCGAATACCCTCCCATGCTAAACAATCATAATTATCCAGTAATTCTGCTCTTACGGTAACAGGATAATTATTGTTATTGCTTACAGCAACTAAACATGGAAGATAAATGATATTTTCTTAAATAAAAAGCAGGCAATGCATTTTGTTCCCAGCCTACCCCCATTCGCAGTGAAGTACAGAATGCTTGGGGAAGCTAAATGTTAATGTGCTTTAAATATAGACACCATTAGTTACTAAAATGATCGATCAGATAATGCAGTCAATGATCTTTCTTCTGTCTCAAAGCCGGTTGCCCATATTTATTCAGTACTCAGAAAGATGGAAGTAACACTCTTTAAAAAGAAATTAAAAAAAAAAAATTCTTGTCCTTCTTAAAAATTTACTTACCACCTCAGTGTCCCACAAAACACACACATATAATATCACTTTTAGACTGTAGCTTTTGTCAAAGAATGAACACAATCAATTAGTGATTAATAATATCAAATAAAGAAAACTTAATTCAGTCCAAATAAAACTTAGCCCATTTAATTTTTCTGCAAGACACAAACACAAATAATAATTAAACAAAAAAATTCAAACTACATGAGACTTTTAGGTAGGAGATCACTAATGGAGACATTTCTGAAGACAAATGAATTTGAATACATTTTAAAACTTATTTTTTTACATTCTAACGAGGTAATCGTATGGTATATTTCATCACAGAGTGAAAATGTTATTCTCTTAATCATCTTCAGATTCTCAGCTGTTTAGAAAGGTATAATACTGTATACTTTCGATGGATATTTGTCATGATACACAAGCCGAAAGTCACGTTATGTCAATCAGACCTCAAACAGGTAGAATGTTCACCAGAGCGGAAGGGTTAAAGATCAGTTTCTAAACTACATTACCCAGAAGGTGATGACGCTTGGTTTCCTATATGGCCACTGGATAAAGAGAAATGATTGTGTTTTGTGGGTGTTTCAGTGAGAGACTGAGGGTACTCAGAGGAGAGCAGAGTCAGAATTCAGAGAAGGTAGCAGTGCTATGGAGTAATTTCAAAGTTGTATTAAAAAAGCCAGTCTATACCTTTACAAATCTACTGCCATCCACCCGATTTAAGTAGCTTTTTAAAAAGGTAAATAAACTGTTACATATAAAATAGTATAAAGATTTCTGTAATTTTTACTATGTTAAAATATTCTTCCTAGAACTGGCGGTCAAACTTTAATGGGGCTCCTACTGCAGACAAAGGCAATTTAATAGTATTGCTGCATTAGTTTAAAAATGTTTGTTACTGTGTGTGACTGAGGGTTTGTGAATTTAAAGGATATGTGCATTTGTGTACTCTGTATATATTTTTGCTTTGAGGTTTAGTTACGCATTTATATGAAGTACTTGTCCAGCGGTAAAACTTGTAGTCCCGCACACAACCCCTCCGGTCTACCACCGCAGTCTTTCATTCATTCCTCTCTCCCTAATTCTTTTAGAATATTTCTAGCATGCCCAGAGTGGGGGGCATCTCTCCACTGACACAACCAGAGGTTTCCTCCTCCGTGGGTTTCTTTTCCTCTCCACTATGCGGTGAGATTAGTCTTTATAATTCCATATATCTGAATTCTGTTTTTTAAACATATTTCCCTTTGCATTGCTCGTGCAGATGTGGGGAGCAGTGGGTCCTCTTTTGGGGCCAAGTGAATCTCACTTCCCAACCTCTGCAAAGATGCTTCTCTGCGAGTCAAAGGGGACCCCAGCCTTCTTAAATCCTTTTTTTTTTTTGTTTCCTTTCCCGTGTTCACTTTCTCTTATCAAAATGTAAGAAAATTTTAACTTCATTAGCCTTCACTAAAGGACTGCACTTTCTTGCTCTACCTGCATTTTCAATTCCAAAACATGTTGCAAAAAAATGGTTTTAATGAAGACTAAAGCCTGCTTTGCTGACATAAACTTTACAGCAGCCTTGACACAACCAAATCCAGGGGTCACTGTGTTTTGTTTGCAAAAACAAAAATAAGCTTAAACAAAAATAATAATTTTTTTTTTTTTTTTTTTTAAAACACAGAAACAAACATTTTAGACTTTTAATTTATGAGCTTGCACTTTGTTTCTTCATTTTATATAAATGATGCATTTTCATTATATAGACAAAAATAATGCTAATGACAATTTGAAGTATTGTAAATACTTGACACATAACTTTTACTATAGTTTTTATGATGGAGAGTTTTATTTAAGGATGAAACAAAGAAAGGAAAATAAACACACAAACGGTATTTAGAAATATTTACTTTTTTTTGCTTTATATCAACTTTCAATACCTTTTTTTTTCCAAAAAGAGTAGAATACTGAATTCTCAGCACTAACTGTGTGCTGGCCAGCGCGAGACACTAAGTCTAGCTTATAAGGAAAGATTTAAAGGAATGCTAGAGCATGCTTCCAAAAACAACATTACTTCAAACATGAGGTCATCTAAACATCTGTCTACAACATGTCCACTGGGAGTTAAATCAAAGCCGACTAAACAAGTACAATTGTTTCTGGAAATAAATATTAAGAGTTAATTCAGTCCCGATTGTGACAGCCTATCAGGCATTTGTAAGGAAACACTTATTTACCGGGGACGTCCAAGTCAATGAATAATCCTCATAAAACTTCAATTTACATATGTTTATTTAAGTTTAAACAATTATTTATACTTTTGAGTAAGTAAAGGTATACAGCATGTATTATGGAAGCTTTTGAATACAGTTCATCACTGCGTTAAGTGGAGGAAAGCAAATTATAAAAAGCACGTATTGGTTCACGACTAACTTCCCTGTTTTAACCTGAACACAATTAATAACAATTAGTGCTGTGGCAAATATTTAAATGCTGGACCAATATGTTTAATGATTCGGTGTATTTAATGATCTTATCAATGCCAAACTGTTTCATTCTCTCTCATGTCCCATTAGGAGTGTTTTTTTTTTGTTTGTTTTATATAGGCTGTATTCTTATCAACCACTGTTTAGGTCATTACAATAGGCCCCAGTGCTTGCATCAAACTTAATTTACACATACAGAAGAGTGGATGGGCTGCAGTGAATTACACGGTTATAATTGCACCAGAGTTCTGGTGACATAATCAACCACAGGTGGTTTAAGATTAATTCACCTGATCCCTGAGATACAATTAATCTGAAATAATTCACTTCATTCCCATTAGTTCATTTTTATAATATATGGATTCCACGACATTTGTTAAAATGAGTAGGATTTTAATTTTAAAACACAGTAAAACATCACAAAAGAATCGCTGTCTTGTCTCTCCTATCTTTTGTAGGTATGTTTTCATAAGGTTTGTTTGCTGCGTTTATGTTTTCACAAGGTTTTCTGAATGATTCTTTAGTTTCTAGTGTGGGAATTTCAAAAAGGGACAATAAACACATTCCACTAAATTAGTGTGTTTGTTTGGGTTTCAAAACATGTCTCTATTGAAAAGCAATACAGCCCTACAGTATCGTACTGTATGTATGCATGCTGAACCTTATTAAAAATTATTTTAACAAATATTCAGTGCCCTGACACTTACAACAGTAAATATTGGGTCTGGCTTATCAAGGCAAATAGCAATTTTTTTTGTGGTTTCACAGGTCCTGATTATATAATGTTACCTAAGGCAAGGTAGTCCAAGATTAACCATGGTCTATGAAACCAGTTGTAACGTTACAAAACTGGTAACAAGCAAGCCATAAATTAAATTATAGGCAGAAAGGAAGCTTTCTAAAAAATATTTATTATTATTATTATTATTATTATTATTATTATTATTATTATTATTATTTTTAACTACAACCACCAGGTTTCTGGTTTTATGTTTTCAAATTGAAATTACTCTGCGTGTCTGAAAGTTATGCAGTTGTCCATTAATGACTTTTCCTAAATATATGTATTAAATACCCTGACGGTGTTTAAAAGGCACGATAAAGGCACGATCACAAAAACAAGGAAGTTATCATCCCGCCTACCTAGAACCACCAAAGCAGTCAATTTGACTGCCTTTTACAATACATGTTTTTATTTTGAATATAACATACAATATATATATATATATATATATATATATATATATATATATATATATATATATATATATATATATATATATATATATACACACACACACACACACACACACAGCCTGTTGTTATCTCTAATGGACCTGGCAGCCATCAATTCCTTCATTTTGTACAAGGAATGTACCAAGGAAAATATCAGTATGAGAGATTTCATCTTGAAGCTAACCACAGCGCTTCAGCAGAAACATTTCAATCAGAAAACTGCAAAGCAGCAGGCTGCTGTAGCTCAACCTGGATTCTGTGCTGCATCTAGTGACACATGCAAGAGATAACATGTTACTTTTGTTTTAAATTAAAAAAATTATTTTGTTTTTACGGTTTTGTATATGCATATACTTGTTTACACACAAGTTTATTTTTAAATGTTTATTTTATTATATATTTTTCATTTTTTGAAGTAGTGCTTTATATGTGGCAAGTTAGAAAATAAATCCTTTTATGTTTAATTTTTCATTTAAATAGGGCATTTCGGCTTTGCAGATGTTTGACAAGACGTCAGTGAA
This sequence comes from Polyodon spathula, assembly GCF_017654505.1. Lineage (NCBI taxonomy): Eukaryota > Metazoa > Chordata > Actinopteri > Acipenseriformes > Polyodontidae > Polyodon > Polyodon spathula. The sequence continues at coordinate 12,817,045 of NC_054545.1, forward strand.
TAAAACTTTTGAGTTGGATCCGATAGTTTATCTTTCATTTTAATATTGTTTAAAATGTAACCGTGTATAACCGCGGTGGTTCTAGTGTTAAATGGTTCAGTTACGTAGCACCCTGGCTGCTTGGCATTAGAGCTATGTGAATTAATTATCAAATGTGTTGAGTAATCTATCAATTGAAGTTTTATAAAATTGATCGATCACTTGAAGAATTTACATATGCAACCTTACTGGCAATTCTTTCTATTTTATATACGTGCTCAGAGTAGACTTCCCAATGTTTCAGTATGTTTAACATACCTTTGCTAAGGGAAAGTGTGTTTGGAAACAAACATTGGAGGTATTTAAATGCTTTTCATATTATATATATATATATATATATATATATATATATATATATATATATATATATATATATATATTAGATAGATAGATAGATAGATAGATAGATAGATAGATAGATAGATAGATAGATAGATAGATAGATAGATTTCTTGAAAACATTAACCGATTAATGCAAAAACAGGTATCTGATAAATTGTTGCAGCACTAAGGTGTGTGGTATGAAGAGGAACAGCAGAAATCTTTTTATCTTGTTAATGTTTCGCTACATAATTCACTATTCACAAGCGTTAATATCGGCTAATTAAGTTAAGTGATACTGTGCTGGAAGATAAATGAGCTCCACTGGAGTCCGTGAAAATAAAGATGGCAAACCTTGTATTTATAATGGAAGATGAGAAAAATCATGATTAATTCCTATTAAGGGAATTTGCTTAATGGTATTTTTTTGTTAATTAGACTGAGGATCAGTAAAGGTGGTTGTACACTGGAGGTGAGCGATGTGAGTAAATCATTTATAAGTGACTGGAGTGTATGGGTGCATTTACACTGATTGCGAGTGATGCGAGCGGACAGTCTGGGTGAAGCGACCGACTCCACAGGAATACAAATGTATTCTATTTTTCCCATAAGTCGTGAGTGACTAGAATGAAACAGACCAATCAGAAGCAAAGTCAGTTTAAACCCACTCACAAAACCACATCCAGGAACAGCTTCAGCCCTGTTTCCAGGCACAGGCCCGGGATTAGTCTCAATCCCTGGCCCAACACCAGTTCCAGGATAAGTCCCGGCTGCAACAGTTTTATGCAGTATGGAGTGTTGGGAGGGTGGACGAGAAAGGGAAATTATGTAAATAGTTGTTTGTGTACTTTTTTGTGGATGCCTGGGTGTACTGTGTTGTATTACTGCGAGTGTGATTGTGTGTGGTTAACCTCTTCCCCCCTGACCTCTCTCTCTCGCCTGGATGTGTAGCAACTTCACCTGGCATTTTTCTCCTGGGTATGTGCCGACTTCGCTCTCTCTCTTTGGTGTGTGTCGGCTTTGCTTGCTTGTTCAGTAGTATGTGCTGCATGAGTGGTGTTGTAAATGGGCCGCCTCTGTCTTGAATGGGATTGACTGGGAGAACAGCGAGAGGGATAAGGACGGGGTCACGTGACCCTTTCTGCTAAAATACTACTTTTGGTGTAGATTCAAATTTTGTTTGCATCATGTCGCTCACTTCCAGTATAGACCTTAACACCCTCCACATTTGTATCTACTTTAGATTATGAGCCAGTTTGCCATTATAGGCTACTACATATTTCTATTCTGATTTCCAATGTTTCTGCTTAAATTATATCAAAGCACCTTCTAGACGTCAATTGTTGTCTACGGCATCAGATCCAACTTCTCTTTCATACTGCTGCTCCTAATACATTACAAATCAATTCTCTATCGTGCCAGGCTGAGGTTCCTTTAATCATAGTTATTGACGTTTCTAATAGCAAGATCATAAAAGAGAGCAACAGTGACAATTAGGGGAGCTTTTCTGAAGAGTTGCAATGAAACTATTACTGTGCGGTTTCAACGACCATTATGTCAAACTTCCCAGCACTTTCATGTCCTCCAATGCCTTGAAAAATTGCTTTCATTGGTGCGCCACAGCTTTTTTTTATTTTATTTTTAGTACAGCTATAAGTGTTATTAATATTATTATTATTATTATACAAAATTATGTTTCTCTTAGAATATATTAGCAGCAACTGCATTAATAAGTTTGTAGAGTGGTTCAAGCTGAATAAGAATTCTAAACATTTAAACCATTAAATAAGCAGCTTTAAAAACATTACTTAGCCACTTGTCAAAGTTCCTGAGACAAAACATTCATTTTATAAAAAGTTTGTGTTCACTTTCTGTACCTTCACCATTTAGGCAAAATAAAGTTTTTGTTCTTGTTTATTATATCTGTATCAGCTTTTGGTGAGTTTTTCTCTTTAGATCAAATCATTTATAATTGTATCTTTTATTTTGATCTAATGTCACCTTTCCAACATTTTTACACAATGTCATAAGGGGGCAAACAGATTCAGCTTGTTCACCAGGGAACAGGAACACGTTTCAGCCTCACTATGGCAGCCCAAAGGAGTAAACAGTATTGTACCTGAAAACTCTGTACTTCCCAACCTCTACAACCAGAGGACCAGGGATAAAAGGTGATAGCGATAAGCATGTTATTCAGATATACCTGTGAGAACTTTCTGGATTGTGTACCTCTTGAAATTACCTCAAAAAGAAAATGTTGATCAACCTGGTTCACTTATTTTAGCAAACAATACTGTACATGCTCACCATTTTTTGTAAAATAGAAACAGGTTTATTACAGCTCAACAGTGCCACCATGTGGCTGGAGCAGACATTAACTGAAGAAATATTCTACCCTATAAAAAAATTAATAAATAATTAAATAAAAATAAACAAACAAGTATGTGAGTAACATACACCCCCAGTCATGACTGTGAATTCAAAATTAGTGCTATCGGTATATGGCATACATTGATGGCCGTGACATATCAACAGCATATAGAAATGTCTAGAATAAGAATTAGCAATCAAATGTGTAATCATAATTTGATAAGCAATTCTTCAGATATGTGCAAAACTGTAAGTGTGGCATAAAGATGGATGTATGAACCTCAATATACAGTATTTCCAGAATCCGCTACTTTCTTAAACTAAATAGTGTTAATACCAAGTTTTATCAGAATTTAATAAGTGGTTTTCTTGATACATGCAGAAATGTATTGTGTGACATACACATGGACACATGAACAGACAGACACCCCCATATATTCCAAATAATGAAATACAAAACAAAAACATGATTTCTATGTGCATTCCAGGCTTTGATAATACAAGATGTCTTTACATTTTATCCATGGCCTGCTCAGTTTAGTCATGCATATACACACTTTACAAAACAAAACTACGTGAAATACGCTTTCCACAGGAGAATTGCAGAATGACTGTAAAAGTATGCCATCTGCATACCAGCTTTAGAGCTATATTAGGTATGGTAGCCAGTCTTAGTTATGGCTATAATAATCTATTTTATTCCTTTAGCATTAGGCTTTACTGTTGATGTTTTACTATATTTTTTTTAACGGCTTGTTGTGCTTTTGTTTCATAAACAAGTTTTGAAAAGTTTGAGAGGTTTTGCTAGCTTGACATGAAAACTATAATTACAAAATCTTGATTAGACACTCCAAAGCACTATTTTTCTGCTGCTACCTAAAAAATTTGGAACAACCAATCCTTTACAGACTTGCAAACTTAATACAGTAATATTGAAAGGAACTAAATAAATGTAATGACAAACACTTTTGTGTTTTTCAATGTCTTTAATGCCGAAATGAAATTCGTATCCACATCTTCAAATTAAATCACCCAATATTTAAAAATCCTATTTTTAAACTATGGGCCTACCTTCAAACTGGCCAGATATGAAGACCTCATTATTGTATAGACTTACCAAAAAAAAAAAAAAAATAATAATTGTACATTATTATTAGACATGTTTTATTGGTTTGTGTGTGTATTTATATATGCAGGGATTACATCAGTATACACTTGGGGCTTTCATGTAAAGCATAACGACGAGAGCCTGTATGATTTCATCCAGCAGTCCTGGTCCGTGTAAACGTGTGGTTAAATATTATGAACTTTATGGATGTTGACCATGCAAGTGAATAATGACTTTGCCAGTCTACTAGCAATACATTAACCACACATTATGGCTTTTTGGAGCCTGGCAATGTTAACCATTTCACTTCTCTCTGTAAGATGTACAATCATTTTTCCTCATTCATATGGTTAAGCAGCTGATCTACAGCAAATGGATGATTGAGGTCCAAAAGCTACACAAGCCTCCACCGAGTCTCACTTTGGCAGAGATTTGAACGTTCTGCTTCTGGTCCAAAGGCTCTTCACCATCTGAATAAAATGGTCTTACAGATATGCTAGCAAGCAAATGTTGTTTTAGATTTTATAGACTTGGGTATGATTGTGTGGTTTAATACTAAGTAATGTCCTCTATAGATAAAACAGTAATGAGAAAAGGAAGGTTTCCAGAGGAGCAGCCAAATATACATCTATGTAACTGATGCTCATGTTGGTTGTTGCTGTATGTCTGGGACTATTTGTACCGGCCTTAAAAGTTACCTTAAAATGATGGCTCAATTACATTACTGTTTTATGACAGAGGACTTGGCATCAAGTTGCCCACTCTAGACCTAAACCAATAATTTCCATATCATGATTCCAGAGTTTGCTTGTAAAAGTCAAACGTGCAGCCAAAAATAACATTCTGAGAAACTGGGCCTGTTGCTCTAGGTTTGTTTTCCAAATTTCTACATAACCACTGGTGTCTGTTACACAGGTACCAACATGATGAGAACTAACTGCCTCCCCTTAAAGCTGAATCATCCATTTAGATTTTTTTTTTTATAATTCAATCCCTTTTCTAAAGACTCTGTATTCAATGCTCTAAGCTTCAGTAGTAAAGAATGGAATGTTCTGTGTTATAAAAGAAAACATTACCAAGGCCCCAGGCCTTTGTTTTGCCACAATAACTGTACTATATGTGGATCCCAACAAGGGATAATATTACATTTAGATGTACAACCTCTTACACCTGCCTGATTTGCACGAGATGTTCCAATATTACTTCTGTAATATCCCATTAACCAAATGACTGATGTGCTTCTCAGGGCACAACAAAACTGATCAGAACAGTATTCTAACAGTTAGCTTCTGATTTTGTGTGTATCCACACTCTTTTTAGTAAGTCTTAAAAACTAGAGTCAACACTAAATATGGCACAACAATAAACCATGCATGCCCTGTTGTCTTAGGGGCTACAGCTTGCAATGCAACTGGAAATCTAGGACTTGTGGTTTTACCTTGGCAACATAAAATAACAGCAAAATGCATTAACAAAGTAACAATCACAAGAAGAAACAGAGGGTTCTGGCATGCAAAAACATAGGCTGGTGTAATTAGGGATTGTATACAGCTGTGTAGGAGGGCAGTGCTGGGGTTAGTGGTGGGACTCTATAAAGGGTTTAACACCGATTTGACTGATTCATTTGAGACTTGGCTGAGAATTTAGGACTTTGTTTCTATTAAAGTGGCAACAACAGATAGGCAACATTAAAAATAAATATATATATACACACACACACACACACACACACACACAAACACACATATACACATTAATGCAGCACATTTCCAAGTTTCCATCAGCGTTGTTTAAATTTTGCACATTGTTTATGTTTTTGCTTTTTTGGAGAAATTATTATTTTATCTTGGCAACAAAAATTGCAATTTTGAGTAACAATAATAAGCAATACTAGTATTAGCAGTTTAACATTATGAATCTTTAGAAAGAAATGTTGCCTTCTTGTAATGATTTGGTGTCTGTATCTAAAACCTTGCCCAGCATCACTTTAGTGTACAGGCTGTGTATGTGCCCTTGTCCTGTAACTTACTGGTAACCACTGTATAAAATACTGAGCTTTCTCACTGTACAACAATGTAACAATTTGTATCTTGTCTAATAAAAATGTTTGTTAAAAAAAAAAAAAAAAAAAGAAAAAAGAAGTATTGGATAGTACAAGTATGTGAGTAATTGACATACTTTATTCCTTTGTGGAGCTATAAATATGACTGGGTATCATGATTAAGTATGTAACCATGACCTACATATAGAGAATACCATAAGAAATGGCAAATGATAATGTTAACTAGACAAATGGCAGCTTACATATGTACAAACAGACGGACAGACAGAAAGACAAACATAGATTGACCTCTTCACTATATCTCATTTGCCAAGCTTACAGTAAATCCTGAATAGTAAAATTATTGTACTGGGTTTCATTTTGTTTTCAGGTGGTTGAGTCGGTCATCCAGACACCTTCTATTTAACAAGTACAGAGATTTAGCAGCGAATAACTTTTACATATTCTGTGGTCCGGAGTGGTTTTTGTTTTATTTTTTTTTAAACCATTTTGGAATCTATTTTGCATTCATTCAAATCCAACAACAGACTGACCAGATGAATTTCAATGTTCCAAATGACACCACGTTACACTGTAACTACATGGTTATGTATGGGCTTGTAATCTTAAATGCTACCAAAATGGACATGTACAGTATGTATGCAGGAATAAACAAGATTTGTTTACTTATCTGCTGTTTTGAGTGGAATTATTATTTCAATACAGACATGGCAATTTGTCCCACAACCATTAGCGATTTGCAGTGTTGACAGAGTTTAATGTACATGTTAACTTTGTTTGAAGAGCATGAAGAAAATAGTGCTGCAGTTCATATTTATAGAACACAATTTATAAAATGTCATGAGAAAACTAAGCAATTTTATAACTACTGCAAGCCCTGTTGTGTGTTATTGCTTACACATAACAACAGTTATTTAACAGACAGGCACACTAATTATAATGTAGTGTGTCATACAATATTTACTGTACAGGGAGAGATTCAAACAGTTACTATCCTGCCAAACACATTCTAAATGTCTTTGTTGTATTAGTCCATACACTTTTTCTAACTGGACATGGTCCAATACTTCAAATCTGAAAACAATAGAATGGCTTCAATAATAAATCAATCAAAACCCTTTATAGAGTCCCATGACTAACCCCAGCACTGCCCTCCTACACAGCTGTATACAATCCCTAATTACACCAGCCTGAACACATTGCACAGCCACAACTAATCTCCTCAAGATGTGGCTGTGCACTTACTGTACACACTGTGTGCTGATTGTCAGGCACCTGGGAGCTTTAACTAGGGAAGCCGGGTACAGTGGGATCAGAAACACAACATGGAAGACATTTGAAATGCAAGCCCATTCAGCACTCATGCCTACTTTGGGAATGCTTTTTAAAATCCTTTTCACAAGTGTATTTTTTTTTTTTTTTTTTTTTTTTGTTCTGCAATGTTACAAGACGTGTGCACACTTATAAATCTTTAAATAAATATTCTTGAGTTGCTTGTTTCAAGCTTTGAAATATTAAAATAGAAAAGTAGCTTTTAAAAAATGTTTTTTTTTTTTTTTTTTTTTTTTTTTTTAATTCATATCCTGAGGTGTCTGCAATAATTCTGAGGGGTTTGGGTTCTGTTGTTCCAATATTGCAATCTCATTTTTTCTCTAAATCTGCCTTCACCTGTTTTTAAAGTTTTCAGCTTTATATTCCATTCAGAGCATTTGACAATGTGTCCCTCCTACTCCCTCTGTTTAGCAGCATTTTACATTATTTTATAACATGACACAATCTCTGACCTCATGTATAGATAAATAATTTGAGCAAAACACAAGGCTGTCTATTCAACATACTGTTTGTACTCGTTAACTTCAGATTTACATGGTCACACAGACATTTCTTAACTATTAATATCGACTAGAAGCAGGCAAGCTGCTAGTCAATCCATCCACCAGTATCACCCCAATATTTACCAAGAAACATAGGAAAACTGATTAATGGCACAGTTTCCTTTTTTTAAACACTGATAAATTCCTAAGGCTTTGTCTGTAACATTAGCAGTTTGTTTTTCGTTTATAAAGAAATGTGCAACCTTGGCACTCAGTTGAATGGTTTGTGAATACAGCCCTTCTGTGGTACTAATTGGCCTTGAGTTTTCAGGCTGATAAGGCTGAGGACCAATATGTATAAGTGGCTTAACCCAACTGTCATGGAGATCAGGGATCCAATTACAGCATTCTCAATATGATAACCAGGTCACTAATGAAGATGCCTCCATTTTCCATTATCTTGCAGAGTTTTTTTTTATTTTTTTTATTAATGTTCATGTGTCAAAAAAAAACATTTAGCATACTGCACATTTCTGTCTGTAAACTCAATGAAAAACAATAAAAAAAGATAGACAGAGATTCAAAGAGGACAATTTATTATTAATCTATTTGATCGTTCGTCTGCCTCCAAATCTCTACCCACTGGCAAGGTTACCTTACAGTCTCACATCTGCAACTACAGTATAGAAGTCCAGTTTCAGCTCTGCTATACAAGAGAATCAATGTCAAACACAAAACTTAAACAAATGTTTCACCAACGCCTTCAATGCTATATTTTGACACTTACGTTTTACTTTAAAAGATACAATGTCCAAATGGAAACTTTGTTTGAAGCATATACCACACTAACACTGTAGGCTTCATACTAACATTCACTGGTCTCCAACAGTATTTACATTTAGATGGAATTTCATTTGTTCAACATAGATTATAACCCATAACAAAGCAATTCATCTCAAAAAGTAAGCTTGTTGTTTGTTGCCCGTTCTATAAAAAATGTTAACACTCATGCTTCTTTAACTTGTGCTTTGCATCTGCTTTGAGTTCCTTTTGAATATGGGAAAAGGACTGGGAAGCAGTAAAAAGCATTCTCATGGGAAATGCATTCTGCACCCCTGCAACAGCTCGAGCACATCTTCAAAACTGAAGGGCGTAACTGTGGGATTATCTAAGAAAATTCCTGTATCATGAAAAAAGATATAATAATTATCTTTGAAAAGTATAGGTAAACTAACACCAAATATGTATATCAGGACTTACTAATATTCCAAATATTAGCAATCCCAACATTAAAGGGGTTAAACTAAAACATGACACAACCTGTTATCTCAGTTTAGAATCACATTTCAGAATTTCCCAACACACTGACACCAGTTAATCCAACACTGTATCAACATACACCAAGAGTGAAAGTCCCTAACTGGGACTTTGGTCATGCTCTGAAACACAGACCGGGTGTGGAAATGTGTACCACAGATCAGAACTGCATGCCCCTATGATAATTCAAGTCTGCAATATGTTATAGAACAACTGATATAATGACTCTTTAACTTTTTAGTTTAGCTGTTGGAGAACATGCTTGACTGACTGTAGGTTTCATCTCTGAAAGCGTGGGATATAAACCATGGGAAAAGATGGGAAAACTGTCAAATTGATGCGCACATTTACTGTGATAGACTTATAAGGGAGCTAACATCAACATTTCTTTCAGCATTACTGGGTGTTTAATAGCTATGGATACAATGCAACACATGCATTTGACTGCAGGTGTACAGCACTTAATTATATAAGAAGAAATCCTGAATATCAAGTAAATATGCCAACAATGTACACTTACTACTAAGACCTGGTCTCAATATTTTAAAATTTTTACAAGTTTAAACAAATCTATTTACAGCCCAACTGGGTACGTAGCTGGTATATAAAAATTAACAGCAATTGGATGAGTGTTTTCTTGAACCAGTATGGCCAACTGAAAAACATCACTATCAATTTCCAACAGAGCTTACAATGGGATACATACAGAGCTGTAGGCAAAACAGACAAGGTTTAAATGGATCACAGGCTGTCAGGTGCAAAAAAAATTCTAAAACTCCTATTCTGTTGTTAGCATGTCATGAGGTAACTGCCTGAGCTTTTTTTTTTCTTTTTAATCACCAGTTGCCTGCAGTTGTGTTTTATGTGTATGTCTCCAATAATCTTTATTAAACACAAGCAAAGCAGAAGCGTTGTCAATTGCAGCGTATCAGTGATTTAGTCCACATTAAGTGGACTAAAATGTGGACTAGAAAATCCTGCAGATATCTGTACTAACTTAATCTTGATTACAGCGTACCAAACAAATGAGCTCTGTAATTGGTTTGACTGATGGAACAAGTTAGACCGAAAATGGGGACTATCATACAGCTACGGACAAAAGTTTTGCATCACCCTATATAATTAACACATTTTACTTTATAAACTCGAATGAAACGTGTTAAATAATGTTATATTAATATATTAAACTACATACCACGTTGTAGTTTTTCATATACTTAAAAAAAAAAGAACTGACAAAGCGGGATCTTGTTTGGTCTGATTTAGCAGATGATCTACCTGTAATGATTAACTTTTTTTTTTTTGACACTCCGCTAACGTGAGTAATGTAATTATCTTCCCATCTTTTACGTGTTGTATGATACCAAAGGATACTTGACAAGTGCAGTTAGTTAATCAGAAAAGATATACCGTGCCGTGAGGAGTATTTCCAGCAATGTATAATTTTCAACAAAATGTACATGCTTGACTTTTACTCTCTACACTGTGTAAACTGTAAGGGTTCCACAAAACACAGTACGCACACTTCAATGAACACACAAAACATTACTTAAACTAGTACATCCCCTCTGTCAAAATACTGTAATATAATAATGTAACCACAACCCAGGAACTAAAGTTTAGCGGAACCAAATTTGAAAGCTACTAGTGCTTACGAAGACTCCATTTCGAAACGTGATTCATCCGGGTTGATGTCAAACTGCATACATTCTTGTTACATGCAAAACAGTTTTTTGTTGTTGTTGTTGCTGCGTTGTAGACAAAATATACTGTCTCCTATTTGACCGAAGGCCAACGTAATAGAAAACGTGATGCAAACCACTACACAATAGAAATGACAAACAAGAACTCAAAATTGTTATTAAAGTGTTGACTTACCAGCGGAACCGCCGGCCATAATTTGGTGAGACGCTTCTCTTAATAGACCGTGTTGTTGTTTTGCCGACATTTCGGGACCTGTTGAAACCAAAAAGCAGGAAAACAAGAGAATGAATGCAAGGTATCTAAAAACAATAAATCGGAGGTGCTGACATTTCTACCATAATATTAATAACAACAACAACAATAATAATAATACATCATAATAATAATTAACGTGTGTGTGCCAAGGGAAGTAGCGTTACCCTAGGAGCACAGAGATATATGGGTTATTGACTTGCTTCCAGCAGTTCAATATTAATTTCCAGTTTACCTTTGAAACTCAACTGCACTTAGTTCATTGGGGACTTTGAGTTAAGTTCTTAGTTTGCTTTGCTAAGTTGAATTTTACGACCAGGCCGGAGAGTTGGTGAGAGACGAAGAAAACACCTATCCCACTTTCCAACGAGCAATAACCCTTAGAGCAGTGGTTACATAATTATAACCCGCTGTCAAAGAATAGTACCACCCCCAAGGAGGAATGTCATGCATGAATGGATATGGGTTTTTTGTGTCAAAGTATTAAATTCCTACAGTTTCTGAGCAAACCTGCCCATTGTCGGTGGCCCTTACCTGTATTATGTTTTAAAATGTAAACTAAAACATTAAAAAAGAAACATTACTGTTGGGGGATCTTTAAGACGTTGAATCATGTATATGTTCATGATGCATTAAAATGTTAATTACTGCAAGTGAAAATCAATGTAAAAATGTAAAGTAAATACATACAAAAGTAAAATACTGTAAGGATGACTATAATAACAGTGACATGATAAGGCAAAAGTAAAACATCTAAGAAAATGTAATTTGAAGTTTGTATTATTTTAATGGGTGCCTGCTACTGTAACACTGAGAAATTAGGTCAAGAATGACATTAAAAGTAAGATACTAATGGCTGTTGAGGTGAAATGGTGAACATTGATTTGAACAAACAATAGCTCTAAATAGCTGCCTATTGCAATATGTGTTCTTCATTACACAATTTCACTGTTAAAAATCATTCACTACAATGGGGACTTCGATTTTTTTTTTTAAATTATTATAATTATTTTATTTATTTTAAACATGGAATAAGGTGGGATTAACAGGCATTGATTTTGACTACCACCAGAATAAGAAGTTGTCGCCATCAATAAATGTATTTTATAACCACTTTTGCAGTGATACTTTATGGAAGAGTCAATAAGGACCCAGTTGCAGTGGAGTAGCCAGGATTTTGTTTTGGGGATGGATGGAGATTTTTTTTGATGGTCAGTAACGCTTGCGTAGCAAGGATTTCGTTCCAGGGAGGGGGAGGGGGTGCTAGTGGTGACCTGGATTATGTTTTAGCAGGGTGGGTAATGGAGTGAGACTTTTCCACATGGCTGATATTTTTTTATTGTCCTGCGTAGTTGGATAATTGATTTTTTTTTTGGGGGGGGGGGGGGGGGGTGTTCTGACCTCTAAAACCATCCCCTTAGCTACTTCATTGCCCAGTTGGAATATCTCACCACCACTTACCCTAGAGGCCGTGGCTCAGTAGTCTTCAGACTTTAGAAGCGGGGCCTGAAAATTCATTTTTTTTGTAGTGATTCAGCGTTTTGTTACTGTGTTTTTTGGCTTTTAGAACATTTATTAAAATATGAACATCAGTGCATTTGCATTATCATAAGTGATAAGAGCAACATTTCTATAGTAGTCGCTTGGTCTTCTGGTTTACAAGTCAGTGAAGAATGAAAGCGTCATGATACAACGTGACAAGTCTATAAGGTTATTGGGGGTATTCCTTAGTGGTTACTGCCTCTAATTCCCTTAGGTAAATTGTGAGGGGTGGAAATCTTAAGCAGACAGATTGGCCCAGTTTTGATTTTGTTCTTTGTGAAATATTAGCAGTTGTGCTGTCTGGGTTCACCTTTTGTATGTACAAATTGCCTTTTTTTTTTTTACTTCCAAATAAGGTTTTATCTGGGTTTGGCTTGACATTATGTGTAAGAAAGTGTAAGTGCATTGCCAGATAGAATGATTTATTTATGATTTTACTCTCCAACTGCTAGACTAATGTAAGAATCACCTGGCAACAAAAGGCGGTCCAGTTAAATACCCAGTGAAAGGGTGTCATATAAATACAGATTAATTTATTATCTGACTTTCATAAAATATATTTCATGCCTTTGCCTGGCGTTAAATACAAACTCCTATTGTATGCTGTCAGATGATTCTTGCAATGATTCTCTTTGGGGGAAATCAACTTGAACTTGGCAGCATGGGATTGCCAGTTTTTTGTTTTCTTTCCCATACTGTTAAGTTTACAGTTTTCTTGGCTAATTTATCACTCTTTTCCATTTCACACCAAAGGGTACATATTTCAATCCCAATAAATTATATTTATTGGATGTCTGGCTTGTGCCCCATTAATTCTATTATTATTATTATTATTATTATTATTATTATTATTATTATTGAAGTGCAGACCAAGGTTTTAAAATGTGTTCTGTAATTTAACGTTGTGTGTAGGGTCTTATTGTATAAGATAGTTGATCTGACTGCTCAACCTGTACTTACATCTCTTGAACAAAAAAAGACACCCTTAGTAATGATGTACAATACATTTTGTCAGCAGTGGCCCATTTTGTTCTGTTAAAAATCCTTTGGTTCTGCCTGTTGAATATGTATATATTTGAAATACAACACTATGGATTAAAATTTGGTGAAGCTTCCTGGTACATAAACACTTCATGTGTTGTAGTTCAAACTCACAACAATGATCTGATAATTGAACTACAATAAAGGTACCAGGATGCTGAATTTTATACTAATGTATTTTAAATTATGCATATCCATAATTAACATAAAGGGTTTAAGGCATTATTTTTGTATAGTTATATATGGTTATTTAACATGTTAAGATTATAGTGAAAAAAATGGATAGCCACCACTCATTTTCTTAGAACTTTCCATACACAATTACTTATTTTTTTGAATCAATATCATATCAATCTTCCTGTTTAAGTGGTGTCTTTTCCATAGAAAATAATAAGGGGTAGAACTATGGTCCTTTCTTAATAAAACCAGGGATTAAGTCATGTATTTCTGGTTAAATGGGATTTACTACTTGTTGTTGGCAAGAAAATGCCATTAAAGCTTTAACCTGTTTAAACTCAGAATATTCAGAGAATGAGTCACACACATTTTTTCCTGCTATTCTACAGAAATTATTTTTTTCTTGATGCAGCAGTTACAGTAAACTGAAGCAGTTTTTCTATGAGAACACATGGTATAATGGTGAGTGTAGTCTGAATGCAGCTTTCTCACTGTGGTGTGATAAAAAAAAAACTATATTCAGCACGATGAAACTTGGACACCCACTATATATCCAATGGCCAGTTTAGTAGGGGAAAGGTGATGCATTGGGCAAATTAATTTAAATGTTGTAGGCATGTATTTGATACACATTTTCAAACATTTTGTTGTTGTTTTTTTTCTTTTTTTGTTTTTTACCATTACAGTTTTGTTTGGAGCAAGTTTCCATTTGTTTTGCTGACAATACTGTGCTGTGTATTGTTAGGTGCTGGCGCTTACCAATATAAAGACACTTCACTTTGGCTGATGTAGCATACATGACAGGTTTACGGCAGACACCTGGAACCGAAGAGCAGCTCCTGAACTCAGTCAAAGCACCTTAACACAGGCTTAATGATTGGAAAAATCATATAAGGTAATGGAACAGTAAAACAGAAAAAGTAATTTAAACCAATTTGAAGCTAATTATTCTTCTCAATAAAAAAAGTAAGGAACCAAAACTTATTTTCAGCACAATGATAACTAAAGAAAATGTTTAAAGCATTAGTTATCACCCCTTCTGAAATGTCATGTTTGATGCCCACTTAGCCCTTGAGGCCTCCATCCAATATTGCACCCACTTTGATCCTGGAGTTAAGGATTTAAGTTGCAGCTTGGTTGTATAAATTATGTGGTAACACTTGTATTATAAATACTATCTTAAAGGACAAAGCATGTGTTAATAATTTTCTTCAGGAGAATTTCCTCAGCAGTAGCAGATCAAAAAAAGCTTTATATTTTACAAGGAAGTTAAACCTGCCCGTTTAAACTGTCCTTGCTGTAATCATTACAGACCCCCAATCAATAGAAAGAAAAAAATAAAAACAAGCCTGTGCTTAAATTTTACAGTTGACCCCATTAAATGCCCGAACACTATATTTTTTTGTTTTGAAGAATGTGGATTTCAACTGCCGACCGTGACATATTTTATGTTTTTATAAGGTTTGTAAAACTGCTGAGGTAACAGAACAATTGTAGGTGCATGTACAGTCGCAGACAAAAGTGTTTGGGCAGTTTAAAAAAAATGATAAAAAACACAAAAAAAGATTTCTATAAATTCTAATTGTTCTATTGAAAGATATAAATTAAAGTAGCAACTCAGCTTTATAATAAAACAGCAAATAATATATAACATGCATAAAATGAAAAATAACATGCAAAAACAAATTTCATACTTTGACAAAAGTATTTAGGCACCCTTACATTACATTGTGTGCCCACCATTTGCTTCCTTTCAGCTTGCAGTCTATTTGAAAACTTTCTAGCATATTTCCGGAGATATTTCATTCTTCAACACATACAGCTTAAAGTTCTGCAATCGACTTTGGTTTCATTTTTGCAACAGCAGCCTTCAACATCTCAATGAGTTTCAAGTCTGGGGACTGAGCTGGCCAATCCATAACTGTAATCTTCCTTTTTTCCAGAAATTACTTTGTAGACCACAGAATGGTTAGGGTCAATATCCTGCTGTAATACAAATTTCTGTCCAGTAAGCCTTCTAGCACTGGGTAACAAATGAGAGTGCAAAATGTGTTGCTATTTTGCAACATTCATTGATCCTTCTACAATACAAAGGTCACCAGTACCTGAGGGAAAAAAAACAAGCCCATGCCATCACACAACCTCTGCCCTGTTTAACACAGAGCATGATGAACTTTTCTTTAAATTCTTTTCTCTTCCTCCAAACATATTGTTGCTTTCTTGGTGAAAAAAAAGTTGTATTTTGGTTTCATCTTATCATAAAAATTGATAGAAATCATCAGGCTTCTTCAAGTTGTCATGTTGTTAAGGTATCATTGAGTTCTTGACCACCATCTCTCAATTCTTGTGTCATATGTTTTACAAATACAAAGATTTTGCAGGGCTGCTCGAACAATTCCTCTTCCAGCTTTTTTAGTAATCTTTCTTGGTCTTCCACAACTGGAGCTATTTAGAGTCGTTCCTGTTCTCTTGTGCTTGTCAACAATAGCCCACACAGTGCTTTTCAGGAGTAATTCTGCCATTTTTCTGGTAGTTTCTCCTTTTTCATTTAGTTGTATCACTACCATTGTGAGATCATTGTTGTACTCTTTAGTTGTAATAATTTTTGTTGCTTTTTTTAAATCACAAATTTCAAATTTATTTTTCAGCACTTGGTAACTATGTATTTATTTGTTCTATAATTATCATCAGGTGTTGGTTTTCAATCATGATAATTGTCAATAATTAGCCATGAATGGGTTTCTTATAAAATATGTCAATTGCCCAAATACATTTGTTAAAGTATGAAATTCATTTTTGCATATTTTTCATTGTATGCATGTTATGTAATATTGTGTTGTTTTATTATAAAGCTGAATCTGTCTCTCATATATATATCTTTCAATAGAAACATTCAAAATTATAGAAATCACTGATTTTTCTATTTTTTTAACTGTTCAAATACTATTGTCTGCAACAGTAAGAGCACTTGCATTAACTTCTTGAATTATTTATTTGAATTTATTCCCCCCCCAATTGGACTAAAAAAATTGTGCTATCTTAGAACTACGGCCTTGAAAACAGTAGGTCGAATACTTCCTTCACAGTACTGAAAAATGGCAGGTGGAGACACCAGTCGTTTCAAAGAGGCCTTCTAGTCTGAGGGATGTGTTAGCCTGGTTTACCTTTGCCAGACCACAATATTGGATAGATATGCACCTGATGAATATCAAAACAAAAAAGAATGTATACACCCATCTGAGACACTTTGCAAACAGCCAGCCTTTGGAAATTGCTGTGGATTGTCTTATGCATCACGTCTGTACAATGGCAAGCTATAAATTAGTCTTTAAAAGTCAAGTATTACAGCATGTAAAATAATTTAGTTTTACAAAAGGCAAACACCAGAACCCACTAGTAAATCAGGGTATTACCCTGGTTGCTAGAATAATACTTCAGCAACTAATTAGTTATGGAAAATGTGTACATCTCTCTTTCATGCACCTGTGTCTGTTTTTCCCCAGGAGAAATTTCAACAGCCTGCTGTTGTCAAGGTTAGCTGCAATATGTGACATTTGCCGCCTTGTGTGCTTTTCCACTGCGTTGTGTGTGAACATGCCTTTGGGACTGTACCTGCATAATACAGTAGGTCCAGCGAGACCGGTTGCAACAGGTCATAGTTTGTCAGTTTATATACACGGTACCTGGGAAACATGATTGATATTAAATGCTTTATACAGTATTTCAGCATTCATATAGTCATCATCATTTAGGGTGTTAGTATGTCAAAATACAAATAATGCAATGTTTCACACTGTACAGTTAAGAGCATTTATTTGTACTAAAGGATTTCTTTCAATGCTTTAATTCTTTCTTTTAAATTAACTTTTTATAATCTACTGTACACACAGTTAATCGACCTGCACCTAAAGTGTATTATACAGCAACACAGAGTATTGTGTATTGCCAAAAAACTTCCATTACATCATTGTGCTTTTGTTTTAAAGTTAAACTCCCTTTTACATAATCACATTAAAGAAAATATGTAACATGTTTAATTTCTACACTGAACAGTTTCTATGGAGGAAACATATGTTTTCATTTTCAGTAGATTAAAGAAAACTGTTTGTTTGCCTTACATTCATGTCCCAGCTGGTTAGTAGGGACAGGAAAGAAAGCAGTGAAGTTTAGTGGTGTGGACAATTTCTTCAGGTGAAGTGAGCATGAAAGTGCAGGACTACCTAAAAGTATGGCATGTAAAGGGCTTTATTTAACATAGTATCACATATTTATTTAATTATTTATTTTAAATAAAAACGTGCGTTTGCTTAACATTTATGACGGCAAGTCCACCAACAGAAAATGCAGCATCTGCCAGGCCATTGGTACAGCCCGTAATGAAACTTACAAATGAATATTAAAAACAGTTATATTTTATAACAAAAAAAAAAGTACAAAAACTAGTAAAAAATACACTACATTTCATATCATAATATTTACTAGATTAAACACAAGCAGAAGGTATAATTTGTAATTGGACCCCTACTGGAATTAGCCATTTTATATAAAAGGTATTACCCAAAAGTCCTGGGAATGCATTCTGCTTTAACCCAACCCCCCCCCCCCCCACCAAAAAAAAATAAGCCAGAAAGCAAATAGTGAACTTTAATTTATTTAAAATCACATTTCAATTTGCATGACCCACATCAATTGAATCCCACACTTGCATACATTACTTTACTGAACAAGATACAGCGTTTTCAGTCACTATTTATTATTAACATTCTAAACTGCTATACAAATCCAGTACCTCCAGGAGTGTCCACAAAAAGCTTAAAAATTCCTTAAAATTATTAAATTAACTACAATATAAACCATGATCTAGGTTTTCTTAAAACAGCACCTCAAAACACACATAAATAAGATTCCTTGCCATTTTACAAAAAAGGCAGTGGTTTGATCCAAACAAGATTCAAGTACTTTTCATAAATAGTATTTAGAAAGCACACACGGTAGCCCTTGGTTGAACAACACAATATTAATTGTATGATGGTCAATGAGGTACGAGAGATATACACACCAAAAGTGATTACTTATTACTTGCAACATACTTATTTTTATAGGAAGCACGTGTGGATATACTGCATCTTGCATGACAGTTCTGTGAATAACGCTTAATAAAAGTATTTTCCAGTTCTTCAGTTCATTAGGGTTAAAATAATTTTGGCCCTTATGGCACAAAGTAAACCTATAGGTCACAAAAGTTCTGCTTCTACTAGGTTTACAGAATACTGCAGTAGATGTTTCTAAAGGACTAGAAGATACTGAAAGCAACAAAATTGACATTTTAACCCTTTGCGGTTCTGTCAGGTCCGACTAAGATTTTCCCTTTCCAGTCTGATGTTGGACCCTGTCCGACATCAAAAAGATGTCAAGCACAGGTCTCTAGTTGTTTTTTCTCTGGGAAAAACAGAGAAAACCTTTTGGAGTGAGACCGATAGGAGCCAAATGAAGCTTGGAGAGAAAAAAAAGGGGTGTATCTGAGCAATACACATAGCCCCTGCACCAGCGAGATAACACAGGCACAAATAAAGGAGACCGCTGCTTCCGCATCCAACGCAGAAAGAATATCACAAACATTTGCAGAGCTTTTTGAGATGTTATAGTAATAAAATAATGACTTTTATCACATCATTGAGGAGATTGGTGATAAAACGAGTGATCAGGAGAGGATTTATCAGTATGCATGACTATGAAGAGGTATGTGCAAAATATAGCAAACAAGGGGTGGGGCTTGGCTGGACTGGACTTGCAGTACTGATGTCCTTTTGCTATGCAAGGGCTTTTAAACCTGTTTTACTCTTGGGGGGGAAAAAAAAAATAACTAAAACAGCGCGTGTGAAAATTAAAATTGTACCTGACACGCTTGACAATCGCCAAATAAGTTAAGCATCAAAATACTTTGTTGATGATATGACATGTCTCTTTCATGTGTTGCAGTGCACATTTGTAAGCTATCCGGGTAATAACACCACCTTAGAAACCCTACCATCAGCAAATCAGTGGATCACAAGGAAGCCAGCCTTTCTGGGACCGTTTGAAGTGGGCATACTGCACAGCAGGTTTCCATAGCAACGGTTTACTTTTAATGATACCTAATTACATACTATGGTATCTAGACTATCAAGTTTCACAGCTTATTATTGCCAGTTGTGTTAAGCCCTAAGACAATGGATTAGAGGCAGTGGTTTCTGAATGGGCCCCTGGAGCTGAAGATTGATTACACAATGTGGTAGTTGTGCAATATACAAGGCCCTGAGAAATGTGTATAAAAAGAGCTGCACAGCAGAGGTACTGCGCTTAAAAATTAAAATTAGGTCCAACAAATCAGTGCAGTCAAGGCATGGTTTTTACATGGGTCTAAAGGCAAATCAGTGTGTTTGTCCACTCCATTTTATCATATTTCAAGTAGGATTGTTATCATAGAACATATACCACAAAAAACCGTGTTATAAAGTCAAAAGGTCAGGTTGATTTGGAATAGTATACCACCTTTTATGTATCCAAAATATTTCAGTATTTAACCATTGCACAATGTTTGTCAAATGCCCCTTTCAAACTTGTATGATCTTCCCAGGTCAGAACTTACGCGGTCAGGACCCGGTGTCATCTGGACGTGGGATTCGATTTCACACTGCTTTCAATAAAGCAGGGTTGACCTGGGTAAAAGATACAAACAAACAATGCGCATATCGATGCCCTGGAAGGAGCTTGTTATAAAAACTTCTGTTCAAGCTGAACCGTCTGCCCAAATGTTAATTAGAGAAAAGTTTCTTCATCCCTGCTGCAATCTGGCTCACAGTGCGTCTCAACCAACAAACATATGGCTAATAACAGAAAAGTTCCTTGTTGAAGTGAAACTTTCATGCAGGCATGGCTGTTTGTTTTTGTGTCGGCTCACAAATGGCCATTAAGCATTTTGTCTCACTCAACCCGGGTCAAACCGTGTCAGCCCACATCCTGAGGTGGGTCACTGGAACCTGGGTTAACCCGACCCAGGCACGTGGTTTCACACTACGTGGGATTGTGACCCGGTTAGCCAGGACTCGTGCCAGTGTGAAAGGGGCCAGTGTGAAAGGGGCTTTACATAACAGGTACACCACAGATTTTCAAACAAAATACTGATTTATGGTCACATTTATGAATCTTTCATAAGGTTTCAACTTAATCTTCCAAATCGACAGTTCTGATGAGGATAACTGCTACTTAAGCATTGTCCATTAATCTAATTCACTCTCTTAATTCTCTTACTCGTTTACTATG
Source organism: Polyodon spathula (assembly GCF_017654505.1). Classification (NCBI taxonomy): domain Eukaryota; kingdom Metazoa; phylum Chordata; class Actinopteri; order Acipenseriformes; family Polyodontidae; genus Polyodon; species Polyodon spathula. The sequence continues at coordinate 12,838,094 of NC_054545.1, forward strand.
TGAAAGTATTTACTTTCCTGGTACCAGAACCTATCCAGTGTGACAGGAAATTGCAAGCAGAACAGGAAAGAGGAACATGCTAAATACTTTTTTTTAAAAAAAGGAAAGGACAAGAGGCATAACCAATCTATGGTTAATTTGTCTAATTTGGTCCAATGCTGTTAAATGCTACCCAAGTGGGCAACTAAGTAAATGTACAGTATTCTGATAGAAAGTAAGGTATGAAGGGTTTATGAGGACATTGACATGCTACCATGAAAAACATGGTAACTTCAATTGCATATGAGTGACCTCTATAGTCAATATCAATGAAGACTCATAGTAATCTATCTGCATACTCCAAAGGTTACCCAATGAAACTACAACTAAATTGAATTAATGGAAACAATCCACACGTCAGACACACTTCAATAAGACAAACACTGATTCACTGTGTATGACTTGGGGTTTAAAGAAATGTTTGCCCCTTTTTGCTCCACTCAGTATCCTTTACCACTCAGTGGAGGGATTGGGCTTGCTGCCTGACTCTTAATCCTTCAGGTAGTAATTTCAATTTAATTTGTCTTTGTCTTTGATTTTTTTTCATTGTGCTACTTCAGATGTACCCAGATTAGGGTTGCCAGTGAAACAGTAGAATCCAGAGGGTGAAAGTAGTTTGTAAAATGGATCATCTCCTTGGTTCTCGCAGAACTCAAGTTTAAATTTTGTGGTGATTCATCAAGATCCCGTTGAGTGACACTGAAACTTGACACAGATGAAGGCATTTGATGAACTTTGACAGTTTTACCTTATGAACCTTTGTCATTTCCAGCGCAACACAAGTCTCTAGCACTAATATAAGAACTTGCACATTCATCTTAGAGAAGAGTGGGTCCCTTGGTGGTGCGAGTCATAGATGGGAAGTGCCTGCTATCTATATCCCAGAGCTTCTCGGACATGGTGCCAAGGTGGGAGCCGGGGCTGGGAGAGTGTGGGCAAGACGAGAGGAGATTGTTGGTCCAGTAGTTGATGTAGCTGGCGATCAACAGAGTTATCTCAAGGATCTGTCAAAAAAGAAAAACCTGATGTTAGTATGTAGCATGCAGCCCCACAGCAACACAAATGTGTCTCATATTGTTACAAAACTAGTAACAAGCAACTCGCAAGATTAATATACCATATGATGTATTTAGTGTTTAATAAATTCCCTTGAAGGATAACACCAAAAAGTTAGGCTGGACCTTTGTAACTCAACATTAAACAGCATATTATTTTCAGAGGCTAGAAGTGTCTTTATAGAAGTAAGTGCATCTCAACAAGTGTACTGCAGTGTCTTGCCAAAACAAAAGGAAACTTGATTCAAAGTGGCAGCTCACTAGATGGTGCTGGCTTTTACCTTCGATGATCAAGCCTATGCTGGATAAAGCCAAGGCAGGCAACTAGAACTAAACAGGTACTTCATAGCTCCTTACACCAATACACTGTATTTGAGATATTGCAACAAGAACCAAAATCAGAGCAATTGCAAATATCATGATGAAAAGGTAAGTGATCGTAACAACAAAAAAAAAACACAAGAAAATGACATTCCAAGTTTACCTTCGGTTTCGCCATAGCAAAGACCAGTTTTTCAACAGTTCGCTTTCCAGAGCTTGTGTCCTTAGGCTGGCTGACCACAATCATGAAATCATCACAGCAACCGCCAAACGTCATCACTGACTGATAAGGGTACGTCATCACCAGGCGCTGAGACAGAACAACATTTTACTATTATCATTATTATTTAGAGGAAGCATTCACTAATAAATCTCAATGTGGTATTTCAAGTATCACTGTCGAAGCCCAAATGCAAAACACCCAATGTGAAAATGAGACGCACCATTGTGTTGTACTCCAGCACACTGACTCCATCCTCACTGACAGCCAGCCATGTCATAGTCCCATCCAGGGGGGAAGGGGGGACTGGCTACAGAGACAAGAGCACAGACATCACACTTAAGTTCTATCTTATGTATTGTAAATAGCTAATGAAAATCTTGTTCAAAACCAAACCAGTCTATACCATTATTTATTGAAAACATGTATTGATTTATTCTACCTTCACAGTGAAGAGTTTGGCTCCAAATAAAGACCACTTTCGTGCAACTGTCAAATAAATGCGCACACACTCCGCCGCACTGCAACCACGCAATACCATCCATTTAGTCGCAACCCTGTCAGCAAGCCGTCTGCCAGAGAAATGGATAAGTGTCTTTCAAAAGCTATATAAACAAACCAAAAAACTTGCTTTTTTTTATTATTATTATTATAAACCGGGAACATAGTGAGAACATTTCCTTTCATTTTAATGTGGAGGTGTAAATTATAGCATGGAGTTTGAATTAACACCTAAGATATGGTCCCTCCAGGGCAGACTTGAGGCCTGCTTAATTAAAAACAACAACAAAAAAATTACATATACTGATCTTTTATTTTTATGTTATTTTCACGTCTTCGAAAAATCTGAATTAAGGGCCCTGTGAGGACTGGCATACCGGAGTTGCTCAGGGGTGGAGTCTTGCTTGTAGCGTTTTGGGTAGAATTTTCCTAGGGCCTGCAGGAGAAGCAGCTGCATCTTGGCCTGTGAAGTCCCGCCGGGGCTGGAAGCAACCGGCCGGTCTAAATCTCCGTACTCCACCTACACAACAAACACTGTGCTTAGGTCACACACTTTTTTTTCTTGGTTCACATTCTATCCACAGTGTCCATTACTGCCTTGTACAGAAACCCACAAACTCAAAAGGATGGTTTGTGTAATCGTGTTTATAAAAATCCAATGAATACAGTCAAACTGTTAACATGACAGTCCCAATTATTAAGCCACAACACCTGCCGTTATGGATATTTATAGGCATTTACATGGTTTTCCTATTTAGAATAGGGCTGGAAGCACACACCTGTGCCATCAGGGCTGCAACTTCCAATGCCAGCTCTTTATTGACGGGAAACCTCCCATGCACCACGTCGTCATTGATCTGATACGCCAGCAGGAGGCGCTCTCTCTCTGTCTCCCTCTTTGCTTGTGCTCTGAAGCACATCCTGAGGAGAAGAGAGAAGGAAAAAACACTCAGAATTAGAGCTCGCTGCTTAAACTGCATATCTAAAGTTGGTAACTGCAATAATGTACACACAGCTCCCAACTGATTTGTGATAGTTGAAATATTACCACTTGGAAGGTCAATCATGAATGAACCAAACAAACAGTTACCAAGAGAGTTTCTTTGGAACAGATGTGTCATTTTGAACCAGCACTACTGTGGAAACTCAAAAGCTAGTTCAATCAAATGAGCTAAAATAAGCAGCTCCTTCAGTCTAGCTATTATTTAAACCTGTCAGTCAAGAACAGCATATCCTGTGTATCTTGTCAGCTAACCCGAGGGGAAAAAAAAAAAAAAAAAAAATTGTATAATGACATAGAAAGTTTTACCTGCTCTTGTAAGTCAGGCGAATGATTCTGGTCCCTTCATACTTCCCAGGATGTAGTTCTTTTAACGACTGTTCCCATTTTGAAATAACATCACAAATCTATGCAAAAGCAAAATGGCAAACCATCATAAAAAACAGGGAACCCCTCCCCAGCCCCCCATCCCCCCAGCATATTTTACTCTGCAGCTGGCATTACCTTTAGCTCGGGATGCTTTTGACCAGGATATTATCTACCAGGTATTGCTCATTGCCCTGAACAATGTTTTATTGTCTGACAATGCATTTTGATCAGATCAGTTACTTTAGTCCAACAGGCTATATAACCTGTTGTCTCACCTTGACATTTCCCTGTAGGCAGTGTTCCAAATCCTTCCCTGAAGGATCGTCTGTGAAAAGTGCAAATCCTGAAAGCACAGGCTTCCTCATTCCGGTTTCCTGGTTAAGTGTGTTTAGGAACTCATCCACAGTCGTGGAGCCGTCAAAGCCTACCACCTAGAGAAACACAAGCCTGATGTTAACAGTTACAACAGCTGGAGGAAACACTGGGGTTTATGCAATTGAGCAAATAAAAAAAGAGTTCTTTGTTAACCAGTGTAGTTTAGAAAACACAAAGCAAGTGCAAGTCTCTTGTATTTAGATAAAATAATGTAGTTTTTTTCTGTAAATGTACAGGGTGATTAGAAAGTAAGCTTACCACAGCAATGATATGGTGTGTTGATGTGGTAAACTTCCTTTCTAAAATCACCCTGTATATAATGTCAGGGAGAGTTCTATTTTAATCACTTAAACACAGGGGCTATACACCAAGACAGACAGTCCTAGGATCCTTCATTGAAACCTAATACATTTCATGAATACATTCATTTAAATCAACTAAACTACAGTTAGCTATAAACCATATTATATAGAGACAAAAGTGAAACTAGAATGGAAAGTCAACACCGGTACACAAGCTCCATATCCACATCCTTGTCAAACATATACATAACATTTTGTAATTCCAAATGTTCCAATTATAATGTGTAAATGATACCATCGTGTAATAGGAGATTAGGGCACCAAGTTATTAAGTGGCACCCATCAGTTATGTTTCCACTCCCCTGTGTGTTGCAGAAATACAGAGATGTATTCTATTCATTTAGTACAGCCATGTATTTTTGGCTAGTTTCTGGTTTCTTGAACTCTCGACTGTCCCGGTCCTGGGGTACACTGACCCCCTCATCGCTGTACCTGGTAGGTCCCGTTCATGAAGTGCACAGGGATGCTGAATGGCAGGGAGTGGTGGTAGGGGTTTCGCAGCAGGATAGACATGATCTCCATGCGGGATGGTTTAGCCTCCCGATCTCCATTCTGAAGCGTGCGCTCTACTGATCTTTGACAGTAAATGATGTACTTGCCAACTTCATTTCTAACACAGAGAAGAGAAAGTTTAGAGGGGGAGATACATTTCAGACATTTTTAATGCCTGCTCAATCATACTGGGAAACTGCAAGCTTGTCAGTGTAACCAAATGCCCAATAACTAAATCTGCTTAAAAATCAACAACAATCAATATGACTTTGATGCAGGTCTTTTGTAGAGCTTAATTGTTTTAGATAAATGATACTCATTTAGATTAAGAATGATACATATTGATTAATTTTGTACTAAAATAAAAGCACATGATAAACTATACTAAAAGAAATCCAATAAAAACCTGTATTACAAGCTCTCTAGCACTCTACATTATTACCTCCTCAGCATTCATACTGTAGCTCTCAGGTATTTCCCTACATGTTCTGCTCTCTACGACCATTTCAGATGTACAAGCCAATCTCCTTTACCTGGGGTCTGCGTGCCGCTGCAGGTACAGTTTCAGGTACCAGAGGAAACGATGCTGAGGCAAGAAGAGGGTGACACAAAGGGACAGCAGCTGCCAGCACTGAACAAAATAAAAGAACACAATGCGTTCAAGTATGGTCCTTTATCAAATCAAATTCTATTTTCTTACTCAAGATGTTTTCCTCTCCTCACATAATAACTTGGTGGTCTAACTTACATAACGACTTCTTGCTGCTTGGTATGATCCAATATTAATTCAGAGGTTAACAGGCACATTTTTGTAATTGGTAAATGCAGAAGCCCAAATAGTATTTATACTTTTTTATATTAAAAAAACACATCAAAATGACCTAGAAAAGGTAGAAAGTATGTAGGGGTTGGGTTATAGAGGGTACAGTTTGAATTCACTGTCACAATGAGTCTAACAGCAAGAGGAGCGGTTCTGATGTTAGACTCCTCACATTGTCTCTTACCTGGATGAGGGAGTAGTTGTGTGGTTGCCTGCAGCAGGTTTGTTTAATCAGCTGACAGTAGATCTCGTTCTGTAGCTCGGGGTGGGTTAGGCACACCTGCAAAGCATTCTGGGCCAGAGACATGTGGTAGTCGATGGATGAAGACTCAACCAGGACATTGATGAAAAGCTGGCATGACTGTGAAGGAAGAAACAAGACCAAAAATTGGTTTTAAAATGCCTGTCCAAACAGATCCCATATAGTGCATGACACACATACCTATGACATAGTAGTTTGATTACAAATAAATTGCATGAATCATTCTTCACAAGATCATTTATCATGAAAAGTCACTTATTTTAAAGTGTGACTGTTCATTTTTTGCCCGTGGGCAAAGGCCCAATCAAAAAAAACACTGTAAAGAGTGAGCTTCAGTATAGCTGTTTACCACTTATTTCCAGCAGATGTCAGTATGCCCTAAACTAAACAGTAGGAGCTAAGTTGTTTCCTCTTATGTAAAATTAGCCAATTTCATCTGGACTTCTGACAAGTTGTAGTAAGTCAGCTACATTTTCAACAATATCTACCTTTTTATTATAACTTTTTTGATACTGTACTTTTTTCTAATGTAGTCTCCGTGTATAGGAACACCTAAAATACCACTTCAGCTTAAATCCATTTCACCACAAGGTTGTTCTCATTACAAATACAAATGTCTAAAGGAACAGAAACTTCGCTTCACAGAACACTTTTTTGGCACGAATAGCAATTCATTGCTAACCGATTAAAAACTGATACAGTGCAGTTTTGTAACCTAATAACTCAAACTCAAATTCATTTATAATTTCAGTTTAATTAACATTACACTTGCCTGTTGCTTTTCTCATACTTATTTTGTTCATTTCATATGTTGATGCATATGCGTAATTTTTATTTATTGACTCGTATCATGACTGGCCTTGGCATATTCTGTCCGGTGGTCAACTGCCTTAGAGAACCCTTTGCTTGCTTCCCGAGGGGTGTTCTCTTTGCCAGACTAGATTAAAATAATCCACTCTAGGATGAGCACTGTTCATAATACTCCATTGCTGCCCCCTCTATTTTTATGTACCAAGGGCATGCATTTGTTTAATGCAGGAAGAGAAGTTACATTGTTATGTTAATAGAACATAAATACAGGAAACATTAAGTAGTGCTAGCATTTCAAAACAGGCACAGTTTAAATCTGCTAATGTCTGGCAGGTAGTCAGTGCTGTCTGTGAATGATATTTCTCCAGTTTCTAGGGCAGGTTCGTGGTCCCTCAGTCCCTATGGAGTCTGCCAGCAAGTCTGCTTCAGGCAGAGAACAAGGCCTCAGTTTTCTTATCTCAACCCAAGCCTTGACGACCAACAAGCTGCCACACTCACAGCCAGAGGCTCGCACTGTTAGCCGATCTAAAGTTTGTACAGCCTGATATTTCTCCAACTTAACGTAACATTTTTTTAATTTGGATATGATTTAATCGCAACTATATATCACTGCGGGGGAGTGATCCAAGTTAAAATTACTATATGAACTAAAGGGTAAATCTAAACTTACATACGGTAAAGCTAATGAAATAATTCCACAAATCATATGTGCAGTTATAGCAAACATTTAACAAAAAATGATTAAAAAAGATATCTGGTACCATACTACAGTAGGTTCAAGAAAGCTTTGCACATATTACTTTCAAGTAGCCTGTTCCATTAAATATAGGTTTTGTTTTCACTTTTCTGAAGGAATGACCTTGAAGAGCTTGAGTGCCTCAGTCTGCAGAGCCTGTGAAGGCAGGGTGGTAAGGGGAGAGAGGAGTCCATCTTTACTGTAGCATAGCATGAGATGAGTCCACAAGGGGGAATCTGTGAGTAGAAGCAGTTTACTAGTTTCAGTGACTTATTCTGAAAATGATTATTACTATATTTTACACTTAAATCATTATTGAGGGTCAGGGTCTAGAATATTTGTATAGATTATATACCAGTATATTCACAATTGTATTTTATACTGTACATCCCTGCCATTAAAAAAAGGGAATATAAGACACCAATAAGGAAGGTACTTGGAAACGACTATGGTTCATACATGTACATAAACAACCATGAACAGAAATCAAAATCTGATAATGAAGCATGCATAAGTGTAAAAGCAGAACTTCACTCAAAATGGGAACCAACCATTGCTTCCAATAGCCTACACAGAGTGGCGTAATGCATTTGCTTTTGCCAGTATGTCACGGGCAAGGGAATGCCACCTATCGGTAGGTATTCTCAAAATCTATCCGTAATGAAGGCACTACTGGAGTTGCCTATTGATAGACGTGCTTACGTGGATCCCCTTCCTGGTCCAGCAGTTTGCCAATCAGTTGCTCGTACTCTGTGCCCACTTTAGATCCGCCACTACTGCCAGCTGCCACAGTCAGGTGGTACAACCATGTGTCCTTGGGGGCGGAGAGGAGGCATATCGTAACACTTTACAACCAAATCACATTCAATTATTGATATACAGTTTAGTACAGATATATTAAACGTATTAAAAAAATGTGACTGCTGTGACATCTCAAATGTTAAGACAGACCTTATGTTCCCATAATTTGATAAAAAAAATTGTGGTAAAGACCAATTTTCACCACTGCTGAATAAACAGTATATTTGTTAAAGTGGAAGATACTGTACTCACTATATACCCATCGCCAGGGATAAGAAGTGTAAATATTTTGTTGAGGTGTAAACAGCTCCATTAATTACCAATCAACTTTTATAAAAACGGAGCTCAGCCTTTTGTTTTATAACAGCTTTCATATTTTATATTTCATGGTTCTGACAATAAATAAAACCATGAATAAATCAAATGTTTCCTAGGTTAATTTCTATCCTACTGAAAATAAGCAAAACAGATTTAATTTTGATTTTGTAAAATATCAGAAGCCTACCCCCTCCTTTCAAGAGGAACAGATCTGAACAGATGACACACATTAAAAAAAATTTAAAAAGTTTGTAATATTCCTTATAGCCACATTGTGGGATATTAAAAAAATCATAGTGTGTTTCCATGAAGGATGGTTGGCAAGGAAGCTTACCCTCTCCTGTTTGGTCCCAATGAGCAGGTAGGTGGGGCTTTGCTCCTTGGGGTAGATAACCAGGGTGCAGTGGGAGGACAGGAAGCCCCTCCCTCCCGCCTCGTAGTCCTCATCCGAGTCGCAGGAGCGGTCCACCTCCTGCACCCTCGCCTCGTGCACACGCAGCTGACCCAGCGGGAACTGCAGCAGGGCAGGCAGAGATGAGCATGAGGTACTGGAACACTTACATGACCCTTACATTACAGCAGAAAATGAAAGTGGTTACCATGAAGACACCTAGAACCTTTGTCGATATTTTATTTTAAAACACTGAAACTCAAAATCAATTATTGTAAGGTGACATTGGTTTTATGTTGGGAAATATTTAAGAAAAATAAAAAAACTGAAATATCTTGCTTGCATAAGTATTCCACCCCCACATATTAATATTTGGTAGAACCACCTTTCGCTGCAATAACAGCTTTAAGTCTTTTGGGGTAAGTATGTACCAGCTTTGCACACAGTGTCTGAGTGATTTTGGCCCATTCTTCTTGGCAGATTTGCTCCAGGTTGTTCAGGTTGGTTGGACGATGCTTGTGGACCGCAATTTTTTTTTAATAGTGCCACAGATTCTCAATGGGATTGAGATCAGGACTTTGACTGGGCCACTGTTGGACATTCACCTTTTTGTTCTTGAGCCACTCCAATGATGCTTTGGCTTTGTGCTTGGGATAATTGTCCTGCTGAAAGGTGAATTCCCAAGCTTCAGTTTTTTAGCAGACTGAAGCAGATTCTCTTGCAGTATTTTCCTGTATTTTGCTCCATCCATTCTTCCTTCAATTGTAACAAGATGCCCAGTCCCTGCTAATGAGAAGCAACCCCACAGCATGATGCTGCCACCGCCATACTTCACTGTAGGGATGGTGTGTCTTGAGGCATGGGCAGTGTTAGGTTTGTGCCACACATAGCGCTTTGAGTTTTGGCCAAAAAGCTCTATCTTGGTCTCATCTGACCACAAAACCTTTTCCCACATCGCAGCTGGGTCACTCTCATGCTTTCTGGCAAACTCCAGACGTGCTTTCAGATGGTATTTTTGAGTAACAGCTTCTTTCTTGCCACCCTCCCATACAGGCCAGTGTTATGCAGAGCTCTTGATATGGTTGACTGGTGCACCATTACTCCATTCCCAGCCACTGAACTCTGCAGCTCCTTCAAAGTGATTGTTGGCCTCTCTATGGCTTCTCTCACAAGTCTCCGTCTTGTTTGAGCGCTGAATTTTGACGGCCTTTTCTTGGCAGTGCCTGGGTGGTGTGATGCAGCTTCCACTTCCTGATTATTGATCCAGCTGTGCTCACTGGAATATCCAAACACTTGGATATTATTTTGTACCCTTTCCCTAATCTATGCATTTGTATTACTTTAGCTCTAACTTCTGTAGAATGCTTTTTGGTCTTCATTTTCCTTCAGATTCACAGCCTTACCAATGATCCTTCAACAGTGGGGTTTTTATCCAGAAAAGTGACAGCAACTTTAATGGTTCACAGGTGGAGGCCAATGGGAAGGTAACTGTGTCCTCGTTAGGGCAATTTCTTTCATAGGTGCAAACTGGGAGCTTCCACAGCACAGGGGTTGAATACTTATGCAAGCAAGATATTTCAGTTTTTTATTTTACTAAAACATATTTCCCAACATAAAACCAATGTCACCTTACAATAATTGATTTTGAGTTTAAATGTTTTAAAAAAAAAAAATAAAAAATATTGAACAGAATGAAATTTCAATGTACCATTTGTAATTCAGTAATATAAGAGAACTGGTCAGGGGTCTGAATACTTTTGCATGGCACTGTGTGTGTGTGTATATATATATATATAAGGGATGCCATTGCAATATATTTGTGTAGCGTTGGAATGGATTTTGTGACATTATAATACAGAAAACGATATCCCCACACTGATCACATCGTTTCCACAGCGAAAAAATGATCTAATGGCAAAATATTTCAATTACGATTGAAAGGACTTATTCCAAATATCTTAAAATAATTGAGAATATATTTAAAGCCGCACAGTAGTTATGCATTACCCACACGGAACAGAATTGCAATATTTAATATACGAGTAACATATTTTTAAGTTATATATAAACAGGTTATATGTATACTTGTGTCAAAGTATGCTTTAGTAGCCAATACTACATATTAATAGGCTGTAGCATGCATTGGGAAGGGGTCAGGACTGGTAGGTGACGCAAGACAACAATATTGATACACTCGTAAGGGGTCGCGGCTCCCTTGTGTAGCAGCTCGGCACTGTAGCCACTGTGCTGGAGGTGCCTGGTTCAATCTCTGCCTGTGCAATGCATTTTCATTTTTTTTTTTTTTTTATATTTAATGAAATTGAATAAATCAAATAAAATAATTAAGGTGTAGGTTTCGTAAAAAAAAAAACACCCTTTCAAAATATAATTTGAACCAACACTCAGATTTTGAGCCCCGGCCCTCTTCAGTTCCTGTTTGAAAGCACACCAAAACAAACCACAATCCTCAGTACCGTACTAAAGCTGGAGATCAGCTAGTCCCCAACTTTGTTCCGCTTCTTTCTGTACAATTGGTATTAAGTTAGCAGCTGGGGATGATCCCGAGATAGTACCATACTAGCTGGTACGCAACTCTGTACTAACTCTGCAAGTTTGTGAAAATTGACCCAAAGTGATTATATGTACACAACAACAATCACACACATTGTGCAGAGATGATAAGAAAATGAGAGTCTTACCTTGTCATCCTGATTGCGGTAATAGTAGAACACCTTCCCAATTAAAGAACACCAAACCAGTTTGGAGTGGCCGTGTTTGACCTGAGAGAGAATGGAAATACCGCACCGTGAATAATTAGCTTTACCAGTAAAGACACTGTGGTCACTTAAAATCATAAATAAAAAAAAAAATCACCACAATCATTTATCAACATTCCGTCACACTGTAAAATCAAAGTTAGAGACAATATTATCATGACAGAGTAGGTCAACATTACCTACATGCACTGTATGTGTAAGAGTGACACACACACAAATACAGAACATAGGACAGACACCTCCTTTACCCATACAGGCATCTCCAGTAGGGGATAATAAACACTCTCCACATCTGGGCTTTTATTTCCATCCAACCTCCTCAGTGTTCCCCCCCACCCCCCACCCCCCCCAGATATTTCACTATGAAACCTGTTGGGTGGAATAAGCTGGTGAATAGTTCCCGTCAGTCAGCTGTCATGGACATATCACTTGCACTTCGCTGGCTACCTCAAGCCCTGGCTCAAATCTGAAAGCCAACTCTTCTACTGATGTATGGTTTTTGGAGCTGAAGCGCTAGGCATATGTTGTGAGGATTAGAAATTTTTACAAGTTTAAAAACCATTTCCTACCAAAAAAAAAAAAAATCACTTTGCAACAGCTGAGTATCAGACCAGACACTGCAGCATTAGATTCAATTCACATGTCTATGAGCAAATGTACGAAAAAAAGAAGTGTTTCCTTTGGCAAGACAAAAAGAAACATCAAGGAAAACAAAACTAGTTTATAAAAACAAAACAAGCAACCACCATTTAACAAGCATCTTGATATTACTTTGGTGAGCCAGCCTCTGACTGTGGGCTTGGCGGTGGTCTCCGTGACAACGAGGCTGGCAGCCTGCACCTTGAGGATGTTTTGTAGAACGCGGATCCACTCTTCCAGAATGTTGGGGGAGTCAGCTGTCAGGTAATAGGTCTTCTTTTCTGTAATGAGCTGAGCAAGGATAAAGAGGGATTAAGGGAAAAGAACAGACAGCGGGATTTATGGCCTTTTGTTTTAAACTTGTGAATTCAAAGTGGGAATTCAATTACGAGATTAAAACTGAATTAAGTTAGTACTATTGTATCCATTCAGGTGCCAATTTCATTTAAAGATTCATTGACATACAAGAAAATACATATACACTTACTGAATATTTTAATTGTTTATAGATTACAAGTGAAACCTTCAGGTTGTTTTATATATTTATTAATAGCCATGTATTAATGTATTGTTATGGCCTAAAAACAAAACTGTCAGGTGTTTTATCATGAATGATTTAATGTTTGAAGTCCCTTGTTACAGTTTATTTTATCTGTTGTACATGGTTAGTTATGGGTGTGTATAAAGCATAGTGTTCAATTGTCCTGGAACGCATCCTCACCTGGAAGGTTTGTGCCCCTTCACCACGAGCGATACGACAGGATGAACTGAGCTCAATCTGCCCCTGGGGCTTGCGGATGACATCACTCTGAAACACAAACAAACCAATAAAAACACAAAGGTGGTACAGAGTGCTCGGATAAAACTATTAGCAGCAGAGCGGTTTGCTAAAATAATCCCCCCTGCGGACTGTGTGTAAGCAGCAATTAAATCAAACTTAACTCAGTGTCTATATAGTAGTTTTTCTGTGTAGCACCAGACAGTATGTACCTGCACATGTACTTGTGGTTAGGGGGTTAAGGGCCGCCACTGTAAAAGGTAATGGGATCAAGAAGCACAAATGGAGAGTTTGTATAGCTCTCTAAAACATTCATGCTTTTTTGTGCCTATTATGATACAGCAAATTAACAGTTAAGTTAAAATATATTATAAGATATATATATATATATATATATATATATATATATATATATATATATATATATATATATATATTATATATATATATACACACACCCACACCAGGTTACAAACAGACAAATCCTACCAGGTGTAAATTCAAAGTAAAGGTCTAGTTACTCAATGATGGCAACTTACTGGGGATTTGTAGTACCAGATTTCTCCATTCCTCAGAATGAACCAGCGCCGTTTCCACGCTTTTACCTGGCTACCCATTTTTAACAAGTAGCCAGATTTCTCCAGGGGCTCCTGCAATATATAAGTTAAAAAAAAATTAGGAACCAAGACAAGAAATAGACAGACATTAAACCCATGCCGACTTGGCTTGACATAATCAGATGTAGGAGCTCGGCGCACTCACGGCAGTGTTACTCTCGCAGGAGTAGGTGGAAGTCCGCAGCAGTTTGTGTTCTGGTTCAGAGTAATTGCTGTCGATAGAATAGGCATCCGGGGGGATAGCATAGTCACTCTCTGAGCTCACCGAGGACATGGACACCCCTGCATGGTTACAGACACAAAATAAGGAAGATCTCTATTTAAATGCTAATGATTCTTCCTTGGATGGTGCGTTTTATCATTGAACTTTCTTTTAACTGTAACTGCATTTCGAGAGTATTTATATGCAACAGCCTTGTAGCAATAGCCAGACAAGAACCACATTTTTGCTAAAGATTCTTGATGTCAGAATGTTCACATTTGTACAGTAGATTTTATCCTTTCACATAATCCAATGTAGCACCTTGACTGGATATTACGAACGTGTCTACACTCCAGGGATGGACTTCATGCAGCTATTAGTCTTCTATTACTACCAAACAATGTATTTCTGCAGTTTATCACGTTATAAATTTAACACAGACCAAAAATAAATAAAATGATAAATTGCAGCTATTTTGTTTAAACAAGAAAACTCTAATAATGCATTTATTAACATTTCTTACTATTTATTTATTTATTAAAAACAACTCAGCTTGGAGATTTCAGCTATTGTGTTCATCAGTGTTGACCCTCTAAAACTACTTGATGGCGCCACTCACCTCTCTTGGTGGCCCGTGGGCTGCCCGGCGTGCTGCTCTTTTTTGTTTCGGGTCCAAGGGTGGAGGTACGGAGGCTGGCCAGAGAGCTGGTGTCATCCTCAGAGCCCGAGGACTCGTCTGGGAAGGGGATGTTGCTGATCTGAGTCGCCTTCTGGAAATAGGCAATACATGGCAAAAAAAAAAAAAAACACCACACACACGACAACCTGGTCCACATGACAAAACAGCCTAATGAATGGGAGGGGGACAAAATACTGTAACAGGTGATGCCAGAGGTGTAGTAACTCAAACAGGCAGCAAGGCCATGGGAACCCGCATAAGAGGTTGATCATACGAATACCGGCATGAAGGCAGATATACTGGAAGGAGCGGGAACATAAGGACAAATTATATTTTAGAAAGGAAACCCTCAAAATGAGAAGGCAGTAGCAAACCAGTAGATAAAACCAACCAAAGCAAAGAATATTCCAATAGAAAGGAAGGCAAGGTTTTTCTTTTGTTTAGTTTTTTTTGTTTTTTTTTTACACACCATTAACCTTGAAGAGCCTATAGAACAAAGTGCTTGTAACTAACAATATATATGAGCAACTGTGACAGGGTGCCCACCCCTTGTACATATTAACTTATTTAATTATGTATGTTCATTTACATTATTATTATTATTATTTGTATTGGGTGTTTATATGCGGGCGAACGAAAACTGTCCGCTATAAAATTTGGCTCCAGCCACAAATTATAAAAGCAAGGAGAAATCCTTTGTCTGGAAAGGAGTGTCAGAAGACCGAGAGAGAATGCTACCCAGAAGCAAACCAAGGTACTTGTTTGTATAAAATATTTGTTAGCGTTTACTTGGCCAGTGTGCCCTTTATTTTGTGTTTTGTTCAACTATTTGTTTTTGTTTAAAAAAAGCTGAGCACCCTTGCGCCTCAGTTTCCCCTGTACGTTCTGTGTTATTGTTTAATTTCCCTGGTCTGACCTACATGTTCTGGGTAGAATCCATCAATGACATCTTAATGCTCTTACACCTACTGTATACGAGATTCAAGGTTTCTTACCCCTTTGAGTGTGGTGTACACAGGCACGGTGACGTTCTTGTAGATGAGGTGGGTGAAGGGGCCTGCGGCTGGATACAGTGGCAAATTGGAAACTGCAAAAATATCCATTTATTAGCTTCATCTTAACGTAGTATTACATCAACAGCTACAACAATGGTATAGACAGAGAAATGTCTTGTGTTTCTGTTTTAGAAGTAGCCTTCGTGGTAGACAGGAACACATACAGTATATAGTTGAATGGACTTGACCTTGGCTGTTCCACATGCAAATTGATATTGTTTATGAGTTTATTAATGAATGACTGCAATACAGACCCATAAAACACCATTTTCTTGCATGTCCAAGTGCTTTGGAACAATGTTTATTACTGTAAAACGATATCTAGCTATCTATGCGACTGGGTGACAATCATGGTTAGTGATATTTTACGATGGAAAATGTTAACATTGTACAAACAGTATTTTGAATTGACTACATTATAAGACAACTAGATGTCATCTGTTATGGGATTAAAATGCTGTTTCCCCCTGTTTTAGTCCTCTAAAGCACACTAATGGGAAATCAGCTCAGAACTGGTCACACCTGTTCAGGTGGTGACCTCCAGCTGAAGTGGAAAACGTCAATAGGCCTCACTCTTCTAGGATACAGACGCTACACTAGCTGCAGGCTGGGAAAAGCAACCACAGACAAGAGTGTGAATCGACACCACTGCCAAGAGGAAATATCCCCTGGAGTGGTCAGACTTCAAAAACACTGAAATAAAAACAGGACAAACTGGTGTCAAAAAACATGGAAGTATGCTAATGCAGACTTCACTGCACATACACATGTGCATACGAGCACAATACTGTACTATGTATACTTGCCCAACAAGCAAGAGTCTGCATAAGCAGCTTCAAAGAAGTATCAAACAAAAACAGAAACAAAAGACAATTGGTATTTTTGGTAATGTACACTGTTTAAGCATAAAATTATTGCAGAACATCTCTCTCGCAGTTTTTGTGTTTAGTTTTCATTGAAGCAGCTATAACCAATGTTAAAAAATTAAAACAAAACACACACCTGGTATCTTTTCTAAACTTCACTCTTTCTTTACATTTTTATGAACTTGACTAGTTTCTCTGAAGCAAATATTACCAACACTGTAAATAGAAAAGCACTTAACTTTTTAACCACATCACAACACCTGCAGGCCCCCACCAAATATACAGTTGATTATGGACTGAACTATTTTACAGGGGAAATGTGAGCATAAATAGTTTTGTGAGCATTTATAGTATTTAGTGTCTCTTATAGTACGAGAGTCATTTCGCAGTTTGAGCAGCCAGAACTCACACTGCACGAGACGACAGCTCTTTACAAGAAGAGACACCCTGCGCACGTGCTAATTTACAGTATAGGGTCCAAAAGAACCCAAAAAGGGTCATGTATTCTTTACCTCTACTGGAAGATCCCGTTCCGGAAGCCACCTCAGACAGCCTCATCCCAGACTTTGCAACAGCATAGATCCGACTCTCCTGAAGACACCCAATCTTTTTATTAACATACACAGTATAATCCAAATATACTGTTACACAACTGATTACCAGATTATTGTTTGATAGGCATGACTCCTCAATAATACCCAAGTTACCCATCAGCTATTTAACAATTAGATTTGAAGGGGATACTGTAATTGTTTCTCAAAGCTCTCTGCACATCTCTATCTATCTACACATACATAGGCGTTACCGAATCCATGGCTACACTAACATTATCCCTAATTAAAACCTAATCCCACAAACAAAAGAATATTGTCCTTGGTTATTTTTCCCACAAAGAAAACGACATCAGTTATTTTGCTTCCTATTAGATAGTGTATGAGCCCAGCCTACTGTAAAATGTGCTTCTTATTAATAAAACAGGAAGCTAGGAAATTGATGTAATCAGTTTAAAAGTTGAAACGACCTACACTCAAGAACTTTATAGCAGAATGCGCTTTCTGGCCTTGTCAGGGATGTATTTGGTTAAATTTAATATTTAACAAATGTGGCTGAAACAAATACCTGGACTGGAAGTGCCGCACCACTGTATAAAACATATTAATACATTATTATAAACTTATAAATGATGGTCAGTGCTGTATAAAAATGTTTTTATTCCTTAGGCTTGGCTGAGCAAACTTTTCCGAACAACTTTCCAAGAACTCACCCAAGATGGGAACCTGTGCAGAGGAGGAGTGGGTGGCTTTACGTCCTCATCGAAGAACACCAGCTCCTCTGGGTGTGGGATGAAGGAGATCCTTTCCTCCCTCAGCCCCTCCTCACAATTATCCATGTCCATTTTATCAGGAACCTCGTCAATGTCAGTCTCCTCCACCTCTAGGGTGCACTGTGGGGGCAAGACGATTGGCTTGAAGGAGCTGATGTCAATGCTGACATTGATATGATGTAGGCGGTCAGCCCCTGGCTGTGGCTGGCTATAGTGCTTTTTGGCCAACTGGATGCTGTCCCTGGGTGCGAGTGGTGTCCTCACCTTTGGCAAGGTCATGCTGGTCCCAGAGGGAGCAGCAGAGGGGAAAGCGAGTTGCAGGGAAGGGATAGAGTGTTTGGGGGCGAGGGCTGGAAGGACGATGAGGCTTGGCATGTTGGTCTCGCTGGGTGATGAAGAGCAGTGGAGGCACTGCGAGCAGAACTTGTTGTTCAGTTTATCAGAGGAATTGCCGCGCTCCAAGCATCGGTTCACACATCTCTTCTCTGGGCGGCTGTGAACATCATGGACAACCTCCAACTGCTGCTGCACCTCTGGGATCAAACCTTCTGGCAACTCTGGTCTAAAACCCCTTGCGACTAGCTCAAGGGAGGAACAAGGACTGAGAGAACCAGACTTTGGTAATCCAGGGCTTGATGCTTGGACATCTTTGGCCATGACCAGAACCTCATTTTCTGCTGTGACCATGGCAACTGGGCTGGTCTGCTTTCTCACAGAACATGGAGACTTGGAGAGGGGGTCATGGTATTCATAGGTTGAAGAGCCCTCCAGGACAAGAGGTGAAGTAGGGCAGCTCTGTTGAGATTCACACACTTCTGCCCCCTTTTTCTTCAAATCTGTGTACCAAACAAACAAAACAAGCTGCATCACAGCTAGAACACTGCATAAAATGTCAGTTTACTTCCTAACAAATCCTGACACAAAATGTTGATTGTTTTATATCAAATTATATTATCAAAAGACAATGAGACATTTCACCAGCAACTCTTTTCATGTGAGGGAACAAGATAAATCTACAAGCCATAAATTTTTAGTACCTTGGATGTTTAGAGTTGGTGACGGCAAAAAGCGTGCTGAATGCTGCCACCTGCCCTCCTCAACAGCTGTGGGGCTTGTGGGGCTACCTGGGGAGTAGACCAGACTGGAGAGGACTGTGACCCCGGCTGGATTGTCATGTGGGGGTGATCCTGTCCCTAGTGTTGACCCAGGACTTTCCAGCAGCACTGAAGAGAAACATCATACTTTATCTTCCTGTCAAATGCGACAACCAAAACAGCTTAATTTCTTACAATAATTAAGTTTGATTTACCTTGAATTTTGTCCTGCAGAACCTGGATCTGTTCAGATTGCTTTAAGTTGGAAAGCTTTAGCTGGTGGTTTTCAATTTCAAGCTAAAACAAATAAATGTACTGTAGATAAATGGGATTGACAACAGCAAATTAATATTCTTAAAGCATTCCTGACTTAATAAAATTATTAAAACTGCAATATCTATAAAACGCAGGATTGGTTTCTACAGTTTAACAATACCACTTTGTTGTGTTGCATAGTAGTTTAACACACTCAAAAGCTAGCTGAAAGCAGCAGTATCTCTCCTCCACCATGAAGAAATACACCACCCTCCATTAGAAAAGGCTTTAATTTTCATAATGATATATTTAACAGCTTTATAGATAGATAGATATTCAAACACAGGCTCCCTTGAGAAAGATATGTACGACATATTGAAATGTTGGGCAGCTGGCTCTTTGAGCTAATTTTATAATATATATATATATATATATATATATATATATATATATATATATATATATATATATATATATATATATATATATATATATATATATTTGTTTTTTAAACATATCCCTGTATTACCTCTCGTATTTTGAAGGTCACCCATTCCTTTATTTTCGCTGCTTTTTCTTCAATGATTTTTGCTTCCTGTGCTCTCTGATGGTTCTAAGGCAAAATAAATTATGGTCATTTTCCAGATTTTCCTCTTAAATTAGTTCTTATGCTCCCACCCTCACTTGTACACCGATTCACAACAAAGCATAAACTCAGTAGATCTTAACTCATTGCTAATGGTCCACATAAATCTTTGTTGAAAAATACATAAGCACAACTTACTGATTTATTTAAGAAGTTCATTAACACTTGTTGATAACAGAGGTTTCTCCCCTAAAACATTATTGACAATTACTATAAACCTCACAGATTTTCTTGACCAATAAGGTTCCCAGTAGAGCGATCATTCTCACATGTAGATGCTCTCTATGTTAATACCTGCTTTTCCAACTGCACCTCCAGCCTCTGAATCACCTCTTCCTTGTCTTGTGCCTGACTGGACAGCTCTTGGTACCGCCTGAACAAGGAGTTCTCCGATTCGCTGGGCTGCACGTTTGCAGACTTCAGTTTTTCTTTCATTACATGTACCTATAAAAACAAGCAGCATGAGGACTGTTGTGTATCTGTGATAGAAAACCAAAGTGTAGCTGCCAGCCTGCGCTTTAACAGTAATGCCACTGTAACAAAATTATAGGTAAATAATGAAAAGTGGGTCTAGCCCAGATAAAGTGTGCTCTGCTACACTTTGCTGCTGTAACCATATTTCTATTTCTCGCTTGCAAGACTTCAACAAGATTACAATTACAGCAGAAGGCTTGTTCATGGGACTTTAATATTACAGTTAAATAGAATCGCAAATTGTGCCGAAATGTAAACAAAAAGTCTAAACACAAAAAACACCCCAGAAGAATGTGCCCATGACCATAAGGATTTCGTTGTGGAAGACTACAAAGGAAAGAAGGTACAACTAAGTGTGCTAGTACTGGTCGAGCAACTACTACTGTGACAGGAAAAAAAACATCCAAGCATTTTGGAAAGAAATCTAAAACAATAATTTCATACAGTATATAAAAAGCGAAAGCTCCCCCAAAAAACGGATTTACATAAAACTCAAATAGCTAAAAATAAGCACCGAAAAATGTAATTGATAAAAACCAAAACCCTATATAACACTGCTCAGTGAAAAAGAGGTAATAATTCATTTAACCAGGAGATTTACCCATTGAGACAGAGGCCTCATTTACAATCTGGATACAAGTTTCAGCTAAACATGTAATTAACACACAAGCCGCCTTCCCTTTTTATATTTCTGCTGGAATCCAATTAAAAAGATTAGCTTTGATGTTTCATTAGAATAACCAACAACCAGTTTGATTGTTAAGTAGACACACACACATTCATTAAGACAGACAGCTGGTTATAGCACAAATCTAAGTTTCACATAACAGGGAATTATCTTTCTAATTTCCTAATTCTAATTTACACCATCTCCAAACTGTAATATGTAAAGCCTGGGAGCATTGGCTTTGAAGATATCTAGTAATCACATTAAGTACAAAAATCAAATGGTTCCCAAAACGCTCTGTGAAATTATAATAGTTTTTTTTTTTTTTTCTGCTTCATTTGAGACTGTGTGTATGCTAACTGTGGAGCTATGTCAACATCTAAACAGGTATTCATTTACTCTGTTTAGACTTGTCACTGGCTTTTAATTTAATAAATCAAGTAATTGTTTTCTTTTATTCAGCATTTGTCTTTTGATTTTGTATTTGTGAAAAACATGGTGCTTTACCAATGATATATACAAGCAGAGAGATGCACAGATAACAATGTAGATTTGTAGTTAGCACTGCAGTTACTGTATGTGTTCTTATTTCTATGCACTGCAGTGGTTTTTAAAGGGGATCATGTAGAACACAAAAAATCCCAATAAATATCACTTTAAATGTAACTATGTCATTACATGTCCTCAAAATGTGTGGATATTTAAAGCTGTACACCCTTATAAACGCTTTATCCATGATTAAAGCTGGTCTGTGTGATGGATGCACTGCTGTTATGGATTCTAACTGATGAGATGAGGTTTAAAGCTCTATAAAAAGACACACGCAGGCAAGCCTGGTTCTTTGCATAGTAGTTAAGCACTTCCTGTGCATTTGTTTGTAAGTTCGCTCCCGTCCTGTTACACATGCATTGCATAAGAGGTAACTCACCATATTTTTTTTTAGTATTTAGAGAAATAAATAAATAAATAAAAAAATAAAAATTCAGTACTCGGAACAGCATGCCCTCTGTTGGAGGTATCCCTCAAAATGAAAATGGTCCAAAACAAAACCCAGATCCTGTGGTTTATAGGAAGCCTACCTGCTTCTCAGCCTTCTCTGCTCGCTGGTCTGCATCTGTAACTCTCAGCTCCAACTCCTGCATCTGTAGACAGACCATAGACCTGGTCAGCAGAATTCTCACACACAACACAATAAAATGTGGAAGCTCCTACTCACACTATACAGAAGTTGATAGTACTGGAAACTTTATCGAAACATTTTAAAATCTGGATTGTGTTATTTTGTTCATGGAACATTTGCTGAAGTACTTAAATTGTATTAAACTGAACTCACAGAGTCTATCTAGCAAATTAATGGGTATTATGCAAGATGATCAAACAATTTCCCGCAATTTAAAAAAAAAAAAGGAAGGTGCCACAGTTCCGACACTGTTCTGTTTTATCTCACTTCTGTGCTTAAATCTTTGACCACCACCAGCTTTGGGTCTTTGTTATTTTATCTCAGATTTAGTTCCCTTTCATCGCTATATGTGAACTGTCCTAATTGATTGTAATGACTCAAGGCACTTTGTTGTTAAGTGTTGCACTGGACTATAACATTTTGATGAGCATGTGCGTGCATTTCAAGAATGTTCAAGTGCCTATGCTAAATTAACCTCTATTCACCTATGGAAACAGTACTGTAGTTACAATGGATATAATTTTCAGAAATTAAGTTGGTTTTCTTTTGATTTCTAAATCAAATTCAGATGTATTTATTTCCATTCAACTGTTCAGAAATATTAAAAAATAAAACCAGATTTAAAACAACATTGATCTTAACTTAATCTGATCTATCTGCAGTTACAGAAACATTGCCCTCTTTCATACCAGTTAAATTAAATCCACGTGGTTCCAATGTTTTATATAATTCAAAAAGTAGAATTAGCCAATCTGGAAATATCTAAATGTTTTTTTTTTTTTTTTTTTTTTTTTTTTTTTTTTAACTGCACTTCACGCTTTACAACCCACCTCCTGTGTCCTTCGCATTGGACACTCTACTGTAGGTAACGTCATCCAGAGAGGCTGGGCCTGAGCAATTCACTTAGCAAGTATTTCAAACTAAAAAACTGTCACACTGAGTTTAAAATTGTGAATAATCACTCTGAAGCTGATGGAAACTAACATGAACAATTTCAGATCCCAGTGGCTGATGGTTACTAGGCATAACAGAGGTGTAATACTGTTGGGACTGCAGATGGTAGCAGCCTTAATACTAAATACAGATATACAAGGGTAGCCTACGTATTCTGTATTTAGCAAGGTTGTCATATTTCAAGATTTGAATTCAGACACAGAAGTAATGATTCGAGAATCAAATCAATTGTGGTGACATCACGCATCAATGACTTCAAAAGGGCAATGAACCCAGTAATACTGAGATTTGTTAATTTGACTGCAGCAATCTAAAGACCAGAAAGCACAAAACGATGGAACAATAAATCACAAGGGCAGTTTTATCAATGAAGAACAATTTAACTGTCTATACTTTAAGAGCGAGATTTATAGTTGTACCGCTTCCTACTCCTTGTTTATAATGACTGGGTTACTCGGAGCCTACTAGTTTTAAAGCATTTCAGAGGGGAAAAGCTGTGTAATGAAAGAGCCTTCATGCAAACACATGATCCAGCACCTTCCCCCTTCACTACTGCTGCCATACCACTCCTCCTGCTGCTGCATTTCTTATTGTGGTGTGTTCACGTTAATTATACGGGTCACACGACCCCCAACCTCTCTGGATCAGTTTGAAAACTGGCTGAACAAACATCCCAGCAGGTCCCCAATCCCAGCCACAATTAAAACTGTTTCATTGGAAGAATCCCTCCATTTTATAAGATACCATGGCTAAGAGGATGGAGTTTTGATACACCTAATCTTCCTCAAAGAACAAAAGCTTTGGAAGTGAACGTGACAGACGTGTTAGCACTCAGTCAGCTGTGTTGGAGTCCTCCCCTTCCTTGTAACCTTTGTCAGGTCAGTTGTCAAACCGAGACGCTGTAGCAGGGCTTCCCTGTGCAAGTGAAGGGGCAGCAATGCATTTCAGGCAAACGGAAAAAACAACTGGAAAGCAGATCTCATAGGAGAGGAGGGGGAAAGTTTAAAGGTTTAGAAAAGGCTAACATAGCAGTTAATGAGAATTACTGAGAGGCTGGGCCGGCCTAGGGGTAAAGCTGTGAACTAAGAGGTCTCAATCTTACGGATACAATTAAGGCCTTTGAAACAGACTGGCCAAGTAACTTGAGATGAAGACTGAAAGGCAGACTAATGAGCAGAGAGGAGAAATTAGATACAAACTGGCCTGGTGATTACAAGCCTAGTGATTACACTCTGTCCTGGAGGATTTGTGGCCTGTACTGCATCCAAAATAACCAAGTTTCAAAAATTTTAAATCAAATAAAAGCTTCTAAATTCTATACATACACCACAGTACTAAGAGGAGGTCCTTCCAAGCTGGTTACCCTGGTGAAATACTACAGTATCTCTCCAGAAGACTTGACATGGACACTTGTTCGTGAGTTCACCGAGACAAGTCCAGGCGTGAGCTGCAGGAATCCTCCATTTAAAAAGTTAGCTCAGAAGCTCTGCTGCTCACATACACACTGTCACTTCTGAAAGGTAATACCGCAGATGTCTTGATTAGTGGTTTTCATTACTTCGTCAGACTGCAAAACAGGCAGCACGTATAAAAATAGATTTGTTTGTTGAATTAATGTGTCCAACATAGAAAACAGTATCTCTCAGTCCCCCTCACCATCTCTTAAAACAAATGTCAACTCAACCCCAGGTTTGGTCAAATCCAAAATTAAGGCAAAGTGAGCCATTCTGAATTTTCTCTGACAACTCCAGATGTGCCTACGGGATGGAGTGGCTAACTAAATAACCACCACCTGTGCCAGTTTTATTTTTATTACCCAGTATTATCCAGGCAGGAAGCTAGCAAACCCTGGAGTACCTGTGTTCCGGGGTTTAGTGACCCTTTGCAGAATATAGAAACATACACTTCCCTATACACATTTTTATGCTAACCACAGAACCATCTGTTTGTTACATTTAGGCACAGGAACAAGCCTAAAATCCCTGTATCTAAAAACGTTATAGCTGCATTTCAATTGGACACATAAATTAGGGGCATAAAGAGTATAAAAAGTATAGCAACATGAAGTAAAGTGAAGAAAAAGTAAAGCGAAAGGCATGATAAAAACAAGACTTTTAAACTGGTAGCGTATTTCAAGACAATGATCGACTGTGCACTATTTAACAACAGCATTTAGCAGCGAAGAAGTTTTAACATGGATAACAATGTGTGATGAGAAATGACTGGATCCTCACATCTTTAACCTTCTCCTGTCCATTACGAGACAATCAAAACACATCAACCCAAAAATTAAATACCAGTGCGACCAAGTTCTATGTCAACGCAGTCTACCCATAATACCAGTCTCCTGCTGACAGCACATCATGCTGACTCGGTGATCAAGTGATTAACATGGCCTGTCAGATAATTTTAAAACCAGCAAGGATGTATTTAGGGTTTTGTCTGATCCAGACAAATTTCTCCAGCTGGGAAGGGTATAAAATCAGAGGTGATGGAAGCAGCCTTGTTGGAGGGGGGAGAAATCAAAGCACAGTCTACAGAGGATTGTGTCTCCAGCAGGAAATATTGGCAGCAATCCTCCACCTGGCACTAAAATTATACCCAGAAGCACCTGGGAAACTGTAATACCTCCCAGACACATCCAACTTACTTTCCCCAGCCCCCTCTGCCAAATCCCACATCACTGGGTTATTATTTAATACCAGGACATGACTAACCTCATTAAAAACCACATTATATAAGAACTCTTGATAGCCGTTATAGAAAATAAACAGTTTTCCAGTGATACTGTGCCTTGCCCCCATTTTGTTTGTCGAGACTCATCTCCTGAGGCCTAAATCGCCAAACTCCCAATCCTCAGCTATAGCCAACAGGCCATTCCATTAGGGCATGATGAGGAAATAGGGCTTAAGGTTAATGCTTAGGTTCTCAGAGGCACAGCTCAGTTACCTCATTTTCTTCAGGTTCTCACAACCAAGCCACTGCCTCCCAGTACTCTGCTCTAACCACTATCCACACTGCCATTTTACAAGAACTTCCTGTTTTCCGCTCCAAGTAAACTAAGCCAAACTGCCTCCTTATCTTCAAACCAGTTGACCACACTGCCACTGCCTCTACTTCCACCCCCCCAGTTATAACCACCAGTTATTAAATTACTGATATAACCCTGAGTAAACATCCTTAAAACCACAAGCAAATCCCCTAAAAAGGAAAAAATGAGGCAGGTGTGTTTATACTAGCCGACCAGCTCTGTGCCTCCCAGGACGATTGCATGGCTCTGCTCTAATGATTCTTAAGTGGCTCCCTCTCATGAATGGAATCCTGGCTTCAGGGCAGATTTTTCACTTCCTTCATCACACGACTGTCCTTCAGGCCCTGTGGTTTGTCATTAGCTTTTTTTGTTTCAAGTGCGGGTCTGTTTGCAAACAGGAAAACCCCTGGAAGCATGTAGTAGTCCTACTTTAAACACAATGCTATATTGTAAAGCTTGCTTATATATAGCGAGTTCTGGGCAAGATTGGGCATGTGCACACAGTACTAGACAGACATATGGTAAAGTGAGAGATAACTGAATAGTACAGATTGTCATCTTTTTAGATAGCTGGATATTGATAGATACAGATAGAGTTATATATGTATTATATAAGAATATAATACATAACTGATATATTGACATTTACGTAGCAAAACTATAAATATTTCACACCTTTTAAAAGCAATGAGAGCAAGTCTTTCAGGTCTGTAGGTTGGACTAGGTTGGGACTGCTCGACTGCAAGACGTTCATCCTTTCCCATTTCTGAAGGAGACTTGTAGGTTCAATTTCATCACCTGGTGTGGAGCTGTCCACAGGCTCCCACTTTAGTGAAGGGATTTCAGATGACAGGCATGGGAATAATACCACTGCGTATAAAACAAAGTTCAGTTTATAAAAAGTACCTTTCAGTAGAGGGCATTTCATCTTTGAAAGACACTCTTAAATTTTGAATTGTCATATTTTGCAGCACCTACTGCCACTTCAAAACTATCTTAGCAGAAACGCATTGAAAATGTTTACCTTTTCATAGAAAATATGTATTTTACCTTTGTATGTGACCAGTTAGAATAATGCAACCGAGTTGGCAGTCAAGATACCTCAAAGGGTAGAAGATAGGTTACAGTACCAAACTGTAATTACAGTATAGTTTAAGTTGTAGTATAAAATAAACGATACATCAAACATTTCTATGATGTGTTGGCTGGATTTTGTTGGCCAGTAAAATCAATTTTCAGCACTACCCACATCCTTCAGTCCTGAATTATGAACATAGCGTTCAGAAGAGCTAAAAGCTCTGTTACTAGACCGTGTGAACTACATCACGCTCTGTGTAACAAACAGAAATCCACCCTCACATGTCCCAGTACTCCCTGCCAGAAGCAGAGCAAGCAGTTACAATAACAGCTGTTCCCAACAATTCAGCATGCTGTACAACCTGTGCAAACTAGGCTCACTCAACTCAACTGCATGGCAGGACACTGAAACAGGGCACAGATAAAGATTTCCAGAAGTATGGGGCTTGTCTGAGTTTCTACTGTACATAAATGAGATGAGAGCAACTGGGGTCAGTACAGGATAAAAGGTTGCTGCATTTCTCTTCAGCTCTGAACAAAATATAGTTTATGTTGCACAATACCCCTTCAAAAGGGACCAAAATGATGTGCATCAGGCAGGACTACCTCTAGGTCCTGAAACCGTTATAATTAACAAACAGCTAGAATTGTCAGCCATCACCTTACACAGACATCCTCATGATCTGCCACTGTGCTATGCCTTGAGAAGTAAGGCAGATATAACCTACTTACGCCTCATGGATTCACTTAAGAATAAGGAACCAAGTTTGTATCCAACTCGGATCACAGGTTCTACTGCCATTGTTAGAATGTTGGGCACACACATAGACAGATGGGAAAGCACAATTCCAGTAATGTATCTCTATGCATGCAGATATAGCAGTCACATATAAACAATAATTATCCCTACCTCATACCAGTTTTAAACACTTAGCCTTCATAATGATTATACTGTAGATCCAACCAGGCACTTACCTATACAGGACACAAGGCAGACAACCATTATACCAAAGCAGCTAATTATTTATGTGACAGACAGATATTATAGCTTTCACAGGACATGCTTCTGTATGTGCAGCACAGAGTGCATGCTATGTACAGGCGGATTCTAGTCCAGAGCGCGATCTCAGCCATTCCATTTAAATACCACTTATAGTATTTCCAAAGATTTGTTCAATTCTGTATGATTGACAATTTGGGTACAAGTTGTGAAACCAGGTGTAGTCATACACAGAGGTATTTGCGTTCCTTACTCCAGTTCTGTTGTGTATCAACACACTTAGTATTTACTTTATCTGCTGAGCAGAGAACATCCCTTTGCCTTGGTAATGGGACTAACCTAACACAAACACCTTTCTTTTTTTTATATGCAAATTCAATAAGGAAACACACTGTACAGATGTTATGAGCCATGTTTATATACAATATTAAAACAACCCTGAATAATCAGTGGAAACTACTGTTTTGTGCCATATTTTCCAATGGAAAACAAAATCGCTTGAAAAATTGACCTCACAATTTGGTACTAAGTAACCAAAGCTGGCTGGGAGTACTTCTGCAAACAGTCTTGTTTATTGGCATGCTAGAAGACCAAACAGTTAAGACTATTCTAGGAAAGAACATAACATCACTATGGCCAATCATACCCCCAATGAGATCAGACAAAGAATTAAGCAGCCAAAAAAAAAAAAAAAAAACATAATTTACTTATCAGAAAGCACTAGAGGCCAAGGGCATAACTGCCTGACCCAGAAGATAATGCAGTCAGCTTAAGTCTTATCAGGTTCTCCGTTTGCACTCCCTGATCCATCTACAGTAAATACAAAATAATTTTCTAGCTTTATTTATTACACAGGGAACTGGCAGGAATTTAAACACATGTGTGCAATGTATAGCCCACAAACTTTTGTTTGTGCCTTAATGTAAAAAAGTTGGGGTCTACACACACAGCAAGCAAACATTTTAACTACTACAGCATTGCAAAAGAGCCAAGCTTGTCTGCATTCATGGTTACAGAGCTTTTAATCTCATCTCACTGACAGAATCTATAACACAGTGCATCACAAATCACTTCCCATTACTAGTACTCAACACATTGAAGAGGACTCTCCTGCCCACGGCTGAAAGTCTTTGGTAAGTGTTTGTAATGTAGACGCTCTTTCAAAGTCAAATGACCATTTGAGCAACATTCAAAAACCAGTTTACAAGATATAACTCTTATGAGAGAAAACAGATCACTCGTATGCAACAGCGCCAGACAGCTCGGAAATCCGCAGTCGACTGTATCTAACATAAGGCAGCAGCACTTGAGCAATCAGCCTGTCTGAAATTCTTCTGCTCCCGATCTGGGCTGCAACTAACATAACAAAACTCGTCCAAGTGATGAATGTGACATCTGGCTTGCTCACTAATAATTAGCCATGCTTGATCTGCCTATTAATAGTTACACAGCACATATGTTAAATCATTAATAGGCAGCTGTGAAAGGCAGGAAGTGGTTGACAACATATTCCAGGAACCCTGTGTTGA
Organism: Polyodon spathula; assembly: GCF_017654505.1. Classification (NCBI taxonomy): domain Eukaryota; kingdom Metazoa; phylum Chordata; class Actinopteri; order Acipenseriformes; family Polyodontidae; genus Polyodon; species Polyodon spathula. The sequence goes on from NC_054545.1 coordinate 12,867,810, forward strand.
TCTCCAATGAAAGACAAACAGCAGAATCAACATGGTGGTGCTGGAGCTCAATGGACTGGCACCATTGTCGGTCCTTCACCTTATCAGAAAAGTTTCCACAACTTTCTGCGCAACTCTTTTCTTATTTGACCGTGAAAATGAAGACATCACCTTGATTTTTATTTAATTCAAGAAGACATCTTCTGTTATTCCTGTAAAACTATAGTTTCCCAAATAATTAACTTAAAGTTCCTCAGAGAAAGGTTTATGTAATACCATGGGATACCATGTGCATTTATCATGTCAATATGAAAATGTTACAACCAGGTTTGAGTCCCCCAGAGATATTAATAAAAATATTTAAAAAAAATATTCGCAATTATGTTGAAAAAAATATACTGCAGGCATACATGCAACAAAGCAGCAAACTAGGGAAAGTAATGCATTGTTTTACTACTTTTATTGAAAGTTTTTTTGTATTAAAACCTGTTTTACCGATTAGCACTAACCTTTGGCAAAACAGTCCAAGATTAGTTATAAGGGCTAATCAATTCAAATGTGTCTCCGTCTCTAAACTACAATTCCAGACATGAAATCCATCTTTAAAAATGGTGAAATAACCAGTTTGGGAAGGGGGTGGTGCACCACAAAAATGTACATCAATGCATGTCTATGCATTGCTGGAGAAGCCAAAACAAATTATTAAGGGCATTTTGCAGGAAGTTAGTTTAGCACTTTCATCCTTCAAATTTGTCAAGAGTCATTAGGAAGTCTACATACTAAGACTTCAAGATTCCCGAGAGAGGTGCAATTCTTAAAAGCTGCATGTAACTCTGCACACCTCCCTTCTTACCCTCTCTGCCAGCAGCTCCCTGATCTTGCCAGCCTGCAGCCGGAACTTCAGCAGCTGAGTCTCCAGGGCTACGCAACGCTTTTGCCAGTCCACAGAGCCACCATTCTCCAGCACATCCGCCATCCCTTCAGTACCTTCTTCCGGCTCTACAGCCCTGCAAGTCAAAAATGCATTGAAAGTATGGAGCAATCATTTAAGGTGAACATTTTAAACCGTTTTAACTCCCCTGCTTTAAAAATAACTAATCCAGACCCTTTTTTCTGTTTTGATCACATTTATAAAACAGTTTTCTGGAGGGATATAACTATTCTTCAAGAATTACTGCCCACTTTAGGGTAGTAAGGGTGGTGTAGTCTGTTCTCCAGAATGGTTTTTGGAATTTTGAAACTCACGAAATACCTGTACCCACTGGCCACTTTAATAAAGTCATTGAAGCTTACAAAATAAATCAATAAAATGTATCATTAATATGCTGTCATTAATTGTCTCGTATCATATTCCATTTTAGAAGTTGTGAGGGATTCATTTTGCAGAGATTCATAATGCCCCAAATTCCTGTTTATCGAAATGCGAATAAGTCACCAAAACATTTCCGAAAGGTCAAACTATTCCTTTCCATTTGGCGCTGGAGCTTCAGTGGAGCAAGGAAACTCTTTCAATGCTTCTAAAATATTTATGTAACAATGATATGAGGCAATGAATGATAGCGTATAAAAGGGTGTGTTTTATGGATGTTTCTGGCCCTGGAAAGCTGAACACACTGCAACACGCAGTAGGTGTGATCAAGTCCATTCAGCGTGGTCTGATGCCTTCCAGGCATTGTTATCTGGTAACATATATTGCTGGGGTTCAGGGGTTGAAGAGAGGCAACTGGCTTAACAAAAAAGTACATAGGTTGATCTTTGATCTTCACTCCTCCTGATCAGTAAGTGGGTTGCAGAGGTGAGGAAACATTCAAATTAGTCATTATACAAAACGGGTAGAAAAAGGAGTAAAAACCAATACATGTTTTGACTGCAGTGTACTGTATAGTGTTTCTTTTTTTTTTTTTCTTCTAACCCCTGTACATATCATACCCAGATCTAGAATGTACAGTACATCCATATAACTCCATCTCTATAGTCGGGTCTTGGGACATAGTTCAGATGCCAAAAAAAACCAACAAAAAAAAAAAAAAAACACACACACTGAAGGTATGTTGAACAAAACCTAAAACACAGGGATTATAAATCAAAACCATATACAGAACAGTTGAGAGGTATGTGGGGCAGGCCGAAAACCAGTGGTGCCCCTCTTGTTAGACAAAGATGGCAGGGAAGCATGGCTCTGCTGTGTTGTGCATCTTCCCACATTAGCCCTCCACGTGCCTTCTAATTATAGAGCATGAGTAAATTGAAGTGAGCTGCCCACAATGGGTAGAGTGTCTTTCTGCATGACAGTCTCATTAGGGCACGGGATAGTGGCAGAGTGACCAGAGGGGGGGGGGGGGGGGGGGGGGGGTTGGGTTCGGGGAAAAGGGGGATAAGTCCTTCTCTGGGATAAAACAACTTCTAGTGAAGACCAGACAGACAACTTATTCTTTTATATCAGCGTTAACATCAGACAGTAGAACATAGTTTTGATTATCTTGGTTTAGTTGGTTTGCTCTGAACTCAAGCACACACAAGTTCAGTCAAACTGAACTGTTTCCAAACAGTAACACTCTTTTGGAGTTTTTGTGATTCATCATGAACACTTCTCTTCCGAGTCCCTTTACAGAATTTTACTACACTACAAGCTTCAGGCAAACAAGTGACTGTGCCACACTTATAACTGCAATTACTGCACTGTAGCTATTTACTGTACTCACCTTTCCACCACTTACTCCATAAGACAAAGTCTACTAGAATGCATCTTCATAACGTGCAATCAAATTTCAGAAATTAGTTAATTATAAGCAGTACAGAAACTGGTATTGTGTACTGTATTAAGGTGTTATTTTAATGAGATGTGTTTAACCCCAAGGAGATTTACTGTCTATAAAAAAGGAGAGAAAACTGAGCAAATATTAATTGCACAAAAAGCAACTTGCAATGGTTGGGTACATTCTAATAATGACTTCCTATTTAAGATTTCTTCTTTATAAAAATGAAATCACTACTTTCTGCTAGTTCCTTTTAAAATTAGTCTATGGAAAAAGAATGTAGAACTTCATGCTTTCCATGAATATTCTATAATAAAATGTACAGTATACAAATAATTTTGGAAACCATAATACTGACTTTAGTATCAAGTTTGTTAGCAGTAGAGGTAAGCAGTAATAATAAAGAACATGTGTTTTAAATACCTGTTATTATGCACATTATTCTCTATGAATGTAAACTTCACAACAATATACAGAAGACAAGTGTTTACAAAGTGCTTTTTATGGCACTACTAACAAAATAAATAAAAGAAAAACACCACTTTTATAAAGTGCATCCACTAAAGTCTCAACTACTCAATATTAAACGGTTTAAAATACAAAAAGCTAAGGTAGAATTCCACCCAGTTAACTGCATTCACTGAACACTATGACCCAACTGAGCAAATGCAAACAGGGAGAGTACCTTGGGCTTTTTATTGGCACGTGGATATTCTAAAAGTGAAAGTTTCTATGCCACTGACAAAGTGACCATTTGAACCAACAATATACATTTTCTCAATTTGTATTGTTCATAAATAGGCATTTCTGTGATGAAATCTTTGATGAAAGGGCATTTCCCCAAAGAACCCACATTGCCTAGCCAGGTTTTATTGGTCATGCTACTGCAGATAAATTGCTTTCCGTGAAAAAAATAAAGTCAACACCATAGGCCACAAAGGAGTTATTGTACCCTCCTACTTTTACAGTTTAAACTATAATCAGTGCATGAAACTGCTGAAAATAATACTTGTACTGTAATACTGTAAAACTTCAACACAGTTATTGTGGATAACCAAAGGTGTAAACTGGAAGGTTAGAGTGGGACTATTTAGACTACACAGGTTATGCCCATAGCACGGTTCCAATGCACTGATATTTGTTTTGTTTTTCTGATGAACAAGGTACTGGATAGAGTATTTAGAAGTGTTAACAGCTGCAGCAGGGGAGCTGCAGAGGGCAAACCTATAGCAACAGCCCTTTCTAAGCAGGCCAGACAATTGTTTGTATGACAGCTGAGTGCAAACAGACCATTTGCTGGTTAAACACTGTTGACATGGATGTGCTAATTCCTGACACACAGTCACCACAATCCGAATTTCCTGAACAGAGGCACTATTTAAAGAAAACCACAGTAAAAAAATGGTAAAGTGTAACAAAGCATAGTGAAAACATGGTAAGCATTGTAAAGCATACTGAAAAACATGGAAGCCACAGTAAACTATGGCAAATGCAAAGTATAACCATGGGGAAAGCACTGGAAAACTGCAACTGTATTATGCAGATTTACTGTGGAAAACGTTTATAAGGGATCTGCGTGCATTACTATACTTCAAACTTTACAGAGGATATTATTGAACCAAGCAAAACAAAATGATCCAATCAAAAGGGCACAGCAGTCCTCTACAGAGATCTAGGAAAAATAACCCAAATGAAAACAGCAGCCCAGCTAACCAGTCCTGGTCTTTATACCAATATATCATTTGTGTCTGACTTTTCCATATTAAAACTAATTTATAAATCTATTTAAATCAAAAGGTTTGTAGTAGTGTTTATTTTTAAAAGTCTCGATTTGTAAAGGTTTTAAAAAGATTCCCTTAAAATATGTAATTAATATGCTTAAGTGTGCCAATCTGAGTTTGTGATGCACCGTCTCACTAAAATCACTACAATATTTGCAAATCAGAATACAACACAGTAAACATTTGTTGTGTAATCACTTAAAATCAGGCACTATGCAGTGTAAGATATCAGGGCTTGATTTTTTTTGTGTGCTGGAGGGATTTCCCCACTATGCTGCAGCCAATGGGGGGGGATTCCAAAATTTTAGGAGGGGGATTGCTAAAAAAGGCACTTATGCATATGAAAAACTATATATATATTTTACTGCCTCATCATTCACACTGGTGTTGCTTTAAAATAAGCTGTTTTCAGGAGACCTAACAGCTGTTCATCACTGTGAGACAGAGCACTCTCCATTGCTTTGGCTGACGAAGTTTTTGCTGCAGCAGAAGAAAAGGGTGCTTTTCTTTCTAACCAGCGCTCCATTTCCACTCTTTACACTCAGCCTTATTTCCACCTGTTTTTCACAGTTTTATTTTATGTATGTGTAACTACTGGATAGTTTGTACTGCATGCAAGTAACATATCAAATGAAAGGCCACAACATTTCCTTTCATGTTATGTAAGCTGCAACAGGATCAGGCATACTATATGTTGTAGAGAAGAGAATATATGTTATCATATTGTAAATCATAGATGTGTAAAAAAAAAAAAAAACACTGCACCATTGAAGCTCAGTTAACTCACTCACATGATGAGAGGCTTAACTTCAGACAGTCGTAGTTCCGGCTAGGAGTAACACACACTGAATACCTCTTTGGAAAGCCCCGAATCTGTACTTTTAAACAAGCCATGTAGGTGACTTTTACTGTGCCCGAGTAATATGTCTGTAACCTTTTAGTGTGCTGGCGCCCCAAAATGAATGGGGCTGAGTTTTAAGAGTTAAAGCGAAAGTCACCGCTTGCAAAACACCGAGATAGACTTAATATTGTATTTTTTTCAAAACTGTTTACTTACTGCAGTGTACAGAGTTTCTAGAATGCTTAAAGATAACGGCCAAGAATCACACACAGGAGAATAAAGTGTTGCGGCACTTAAAATATCCAGCACTACTATTTATTCATTTTTAACCAGAACTACTCACAATGTGGCTCATAGTGCTTTCGTCACCAACACCCAACTCCTTGGCAATTGTTCTAGCATTTCAGGCATTCTAAATTGGGTGAAAAATAAGGTAGATTGGTGTCTTAAAATATATCTCTGGGATTTTCCCGCACTGAAAGTTGCAGATATGCTGGAGCAACTTGGAAAATGCACGATTCCCGCAATCCCACGCTGAAATTTAAGCTCCGAGATATTCATAAAAGGATTACATTCTTCATTTACTGTAGTAGGTTTCCTATCCTAACCAACACAACACTCCAACAGGATAAATTAACAGACTATTTCAAATGAGTTTAGAAAACAATTTAGAAAATATTACTTTTGGCCTCTTGACAGGGGTTAATTGCATTTACACTTGTACAGCAATTATGGATTACTAGTTTAAAACTAGATGGGATAAAAAAAAAATCCTATCATTGAAATAACTCACTACCATGGTAAACTGGATAAATTCTGCTACTGAAATGCAATTTCCTTGGTACATTTAAAACTACTTCACCGGAACCAATATTGCTTTTGAACAAGATACTGTACAAACACAGGCTGATCCCATTATCTAAAGTGAAAACGTATTGGTTCACTTGAACATACAGGAGGAAAACTGCAGCACTTTGGAGCAACTGCTCACCCTATCCATACCTACAGCCTTCGGCATTGTAGGGCATCCTTTTCCACCAAAGATTTGTATAACCTGTTGTCTGGTTTGGACTTAATGTACTGTAAGCATGCTGTCACCAAGCGTTTCACGGTTTTGATGATGTGCAGTGTAGAAGGCGAGTTCAGTGGTTCTCGTATGGAGTTTAAACAGGCAGGCAGACAAAGTAACTCTGTGGTAACAACGCTTTGTATTGCTTTGAATATACAATGGGAGAGCGCATAAACTACGACATCATTCACTTTTCCAAGCAAAGCCATGGAAACAACTTGCATGACTTTTCCCTGAACTCAAGCTTGGATCCCCCCCCCCCCAACCGATCTTTGTGCACCAATGCACAGTGAAGAACACATATATATGAGCATTTAAGACAGATGTCATGGGATAGAAGATTAACAGAAACACCTATTTGTATCCTCTGCATATCAGTCATAAAACTAAAAAAAAACTCCAAATCCAAACAAGATAAATATGGTGGGAAAAGGTTGACAATTATGATAATTTTTTGTGTTGAAAACTATTTAATTGTTTATAACCCCTTTAACTAAACTGTAACTAACAAAACAGTCATTAAATCTTACCTACTGTATTGTGCACTTCCATTCGTTATAAAGGCCTGAAATGTACAGAAAGCATGGCTTTCAAAACAGAGATTTGTTTAATCTAATGTAGTACCAGATATGCTCTCTCTCTCTCTGGTATTGCTAATCACACAGCTGCAGCAGATGATGCAAGGGATTACAGATTGCATGATGTCAGCCCACATCTAGCCACCCGAATTCAGACTGCCGTTTTCCCCTGTGAAAATGATTTGAACTTCCTGGGGACCTCTGTGGACACTGTGCAAGGTGAGAAGAGTGACCGGGCATCAGAAAGAGACTTATGACTGTTCAAAACAGCTGCCTTTCACAATCTATTTGTAACATACATCGACCTGGCTTTATGAAAGGTAGTTCAAACAAGTGTCATTAGCCACAAGTTAATTTGAAGACGTTTAGTAGCAGTTTAGATAAACTGAATTTGTGCAAGCCGATTTTAATCATTAAAGCTATGGAATACCACAACTTATATTAAAACTTTATATTAAAACATACCACAGCTTGCTCCTTGAAGCCATGATCACACTCTATGGGCCCGTTCATACTTGGTTTGTTTGTGCAGTTTATTTCAAAACGGAGCGTGGTTAAAGCACAAATAAACTCAAATAGGAAACAAACTGCAAACAGACATTTTAGCAGAAAACACGTTCAATCCCAACTTGTTATAACTGCATGTTTTCTATTGAATAGATCAGACTGGCATTACTGTGAGCAATCTGACTACTACAGTAACCTCTCGCTAATCCAAATCTTTAGATTGGAATCAAATTTACATTTCATCAGGAGACTGTCCTAAATTTTGTTTTTGTAACTGTCTTTTTATATTTAAGTTACATTCAATGTATGACCTGCACTGTGCTAAATAGGTACAGGTCCTTGTTTAAAGTAATATTTCAATCCACCTGTGTGGAAATTGCATTTCTACAGCTGAAATCAGCAGATGTTCAATACCAATAGGGATTATTTAAAAACTTGTGATAGCTTACTGCACATACAAAGATTATATTTTCAATGAGACTACATAAATCTGTGATGATGCATCAATCTATGAATCCAATGTATTGTTTGATCACCATCGATGGTAAAGCAGGTGCATAATTTGTTTTACTTTTAACACTGCTTCCGCTGCCTACTTGAATTTTGACCATGCGCATTCGCACCCCATTCCAAAAATGTAAAGCAATTGTAGTTGGGTTAATTTTATTCAATTATACATAAATGAATGGAAGAAAAACAACCAAGGTCGCTTTCCAGGAGTAACCCACTTGGCCAGAAGCATCTTAAGTAACGTCAGTACCCAGAGAATGGATTTTTAGCAAGGCTGAGGCGATTGCAAGCAAGCACTGCTCCTCTTTAAGGATAGAATATGGATGCTATCTTGTTTCTTAACACAGAGAAGCTGGCAGTGGTGTGAAAATTCCTTAAACAAACATCAAGGTGGTGCCTATCTAAAGGTCAGGAACCACTGCCCCATCCATTAACCCACAAAACCTGCCAACATACCTCTTGCAATGAATGTGTTGCTCTTTTCTCTGCTAATCTGGGGGTAATTCTCCCCATGAGGAAACATTTGTATTGTTCTCCTAATCCTGACAATTTACTCACCAAGTCAAACACTGTATCTTGGCATTTTGCTCTAGTAATCTAGATAATTTATTCTCCAGTTGTTTAATCCACCTGCAAACCACCTCCCTTAGTAAGCCCTCTAATGACAGGCTGTCCACTGTTATTATGAGCATAACCCAGCCTTCGGTAAATACAGCCCAAGATTCCGCCATGCAGAGGTGTTAACAATCTCTTCAGCCTGGGGGGTACCATAATTGGAAGCAAAAACAAAAATCACATGCAGTAGATCCCTGTAGTTATTGGAATTAAATGAAACAGCCATGCTTAGTCCCTTTATTTAATTATAAGATGTTTGAGTTTCAACAGTACAGTAGGTGTACTAGGAAATACAATATCTATTTCAGTGGAGTCAGTCAAGCAACAATAAAAAAAAAAGTACGTTTTAGCATTGTTACTGGCATTTTTTCTTTTAAAGTATTGCTCCCATTTTGAAACACGTGCAAAGAAAAAATAACTATAAAATTTGCAAAAACGATTTTGCATCATTAAATCAATTTGTAGCAGCTAAATCACTGTTTCGATTAGTTTCTTGCTAGTTTTATGCATGAAGAATCCCTTGCTTCAAAACAGGGCTTAAAAATTGTTTTTCGTAATTTAGTTAAGATTTTTGAAATGCCATCCTGATATATTGATGTTCCAGGCAATGATGTCATGGAAATGTCTGAAATATAAATTGACTTATATAACCCATTGCCCAGATCTTGATCTTTGACCCAATAACAGATACTCCTTTACTTGATTTATAAAACTTAGCATTCATCTCAACAGTTCTTCAGGATTGCCAGTTTACGCCTAATTCCTCCACAGTTAATTTAAATAAGAGTAGTTTCACATACAACTATTAAAAATAACTGCAAAATAAAATAGAGACCAATTTCACTGAGCTCTGAACCAACTTCATCAAATACTCTGCCCCATCCAGAAAGATGCTGTAAGGCAATACTTTATCTTACATAATCTCCCTTTAGCAGACCTGTAGTATGCCTGTCACCAGATAGAAGTTCTCACTTCCAGCTGGAAGCATTTACATTTAAAATTGTACTGTAACAGAATGATAAAAACTGTGTTCAGCAGAAATGTGGTCTGAAATGAAAATAAACAAACAAACATTTCTAATTACACAATGAAGAGTTCAAGTATGTTTGTATTATACATAGAATTATATTATCCATCAACTGGACGTTCCCATTGGTGTTGCTAGATTACCCGAATTAATTATACAGCAGTATTCAATAACGGTTTTATAAATTAATTGCTGGCATTCTACTGTGTAATGTGGTACCAGTGCCAGGAACCATAGTAATTAATAGTAAAACAGAACAACTGGCACCTGTAACCGCGATAGCAATACAATAGTTTAGCGCTATAATCAAGTACTTTGTACAGTGTGTCTTAATATGTTTCTGTCCATTGTTTTAAAAACAGTTTCCAAAATAAAAAAATAATTAAAAAAAAAAAAAAAAAAAAAAAAAAATCATAATGGACTACAAAATGACAATGGAAGCTGGACATCTCTTTTAATCATTTATGCATTATAAAACATATATAACGTGTGTGTGCGTGTGTCAGTCACTAAAAGGGAAGAAAATAAAACAAACATACCCGATTGTGGCGTTTCAAATGATACTCAATTTCGTGCTCCTTTATTCAAGCACCTGGCTTTCATCCTTTGTATTCACTTTACAGCCTAGGGTTGTAGGTTAATGAATAATTGGACGCAAACTTTGTATGAAATTATTAACACAGCGGTGCATGAGTTTGTTAATCCAAGCCTCCCAGCCACACACATTTTGTACTACAAAATGCACCTCTCTGCGCTAGGAAAAGTTTGGAATTAGGACCCGACCTTTCAATTTAGTTTAGAGAGTGGTCAAATTAATTTAACAGCAAAAAGTGATACCAATATACAAATACACTACCTTCTAAAGCGTTTCCTCTGCGCGATATTCTCATCAACACCTTCCCGTAATTACATCCCTGCTCCCCGGTGCCTGTGCATCAGGTCTCGCTCTCTTTCCCTAGCGTCAGTGTGTAAAGTTGAGGGGAAGGTACCGCAGCTCTTTTGACTTGTACTCATTCAGCAGATTCATATTCTCTATTCCCTAAAAGGATGAGATACGGGTCAGGTTACACACACAGCCAACCCCCATAAACACCGCAGGAAATTACATCACGACTCCCTCTTCACAATAGAACACTTTTTTTTTTAACCCTTTGTTTTACAACAGTACACCTAATTGAATTTTTTTTTTTTCTGTTTAAAGATTCATTGCTTCACAATTTCAATATACTGTATTATATATATTTTTTAGGATATATTTTTCTGTGTACTGGTCCATAGTTGAAGATTGTGCTTACTTTTTTATTGCTTTGAGGTGGATACATAAATTGACAGTAATTACTTTTCAGGATTGCATTGTTAATACATTAACGTCGCATATCCCACCCCCTGTGGACTGGCGTATAGGCGGATATGTGAAAAAGTCGGATTTTCAAACATAGACAAAGTATTTACACATCCATAAATAAATAAACTGCCTTAAACATAGGGCGTCTTTTCTTTAAAAGCAAAAGCAAACGTAAACGAGATTAATTAGGCTACAAATACACAGTTTGCTATAAGCCATCTCCATGCAAAGCTGGTTGTGCATTTTAAAATCTGTCACGGTTTGCGCTCTTTCTTGATAATGCCAACACGGCCGATAAGCAGCTCGGTTTGAATGTTGCTTCAGCTATTTTAAACAAACGGCAGGTAAGTACTGTGTTTATGAAGCTTGCTTTGTTTAATTCAAATGCATTTAAAAGCTACAACAACACGATGCCAATATCTGCAAACATGCGCGCCATCACATAACCACATTGCACAAAAAAGCTTTCTCTACTGGAGTATTAAAACGTTACTGCTACACGAGCAGACTGACACACGCACACAGCCCGGGCTCTTAAAGGGGAACGCAACAAAAGGCTGATTCCTATAACTAGGGCTCTACCGAAATCGCGACTTCTCGGATTTCGGAGAGAACATGAAACTGATGGGTCACCGCGACATTCACCTCTTTTAGGGGACAATGCATATGGACAGGTACGGAGAGAAAAAAAAAGAAACCTTGTTTAAATGAACTACTACCCAACGCAAGAGAAGCAAATTACATATATTTCTTCTGTTGATAGCCCTTTCTTATTCCTTCGATCGCTATTTTGCTTCAGAATCACACATTAAACAACGGCTACTACAGAGGCTGTTGAACAGAACATAAAATAAACAGCTTTCAGAAACCAAACTGGAAAGTCAGCCCAGACAAAAAGTATTCCTGTCTGGACTTTCCCATCCTGTACACTTCCAGTTTTCACCACCTGTTCGGGATCAGCTTGGAAGACGACTTTCTTCTTATATCGCCACCTTCAGGCTCACCTTCGGACAACCCCCCCCCCTCCCCCTCCCCCCCTTCAATCAGAAGTCCCTGTTTTCTTCAGTAGGCATCCCACTCTCAAGGTAAACCATCAGCCCAATTAGAATTCCTCTGAATCACCCGGGACACTGTCAAATCCGATCCAGCCTCACACTCAACAATCCTGGAATGCATTCGTCAGCTCAATAACAACTTACAAGTATCAAATCAATCTTTAAACACAACCAGTTATCTCCCTTCAGCAACTTCAATTTGCATTATTCCCAAGGCACAACATCCATATTGCACTTTCTCGCTCTCGCCTCAGCTGCAAAACTGCAAAACGCTAATCCCCATCTAATATATCCTCTCAAGTTCTGCAAGCATTAATACACGGTGAGAGAAGTGGTACGAGTCTGGAAATCTGTCTTGACTATGAGCTAAGGAATTCCACTATTAGGAGAATGACTGGAGTTGTGAAACCCAAATCTCTGATTGTGAGCTCACCTATTCCATTCCAAGCAGACATGATAGTACCAAACCTGTATTAACTAACACATAGGATGGTCATCATCTCATCTCTCCTGACATCAGAATGTGGTACACCTTGCTGCACAACTGGAAAAATCAACAAAGGTAGTTCCAGCAGCTCATTTTTAATTGTTGGATATCAGTTTCCCACAATTTCGTCATCCAAGTTCTCCATCTTCCAAGCATCTACAACAATGCAGCCATCCTAGCAGTATGTCTGAAATTCCGAGGAATCACGAGATCTGCCCCACCCCATCTCCTTCCAGACTTCCTATAATTACTCCAAAAGAATAATTGCTCCAAAAGTAAAGCATCTTTACCAGACATTGGTTCTCCTCTCCCCTCTCTGCTCCCATCATCAGAGCAAGTCTTTCTCCACTATTCTACACCACACACTCCTTCAGGATTGGCGCAGCCTCATCAGCAGCCAGAGCCCGCATCAGTCATCACCTGATCAAGACCGTAGGGTGTCGGTCCTCTTCAGCAGTCAGTTCCTACATCCAATCACTGCCTGAAGTAGGGGGCGCAATCTCCGCCAGGACTACCACAGGTTTTCCCCTAATAGAAGGGTTTTTTTCCCCCTCTTCGCCGAGCGGATAGCCGACACATAGCTTGTTCCACTAAACATCTTTTTTAGTTATTTTGTTTGTCATTGTTTGTCTCTTCTTGCTTTTATGCAATGCACTGGCACACAAACTTTTTGTCTTCACAGGTGTGGGTTCATCTTTTGGGTGGGGTAGTGAGTCTCACTTCCCCGACCTGGAATTCCAATAACTTTGCAGGTTCTTCGTGTGGTCAGAAGGGACCACAGGCCGCACTATTCTTTCGCAGCTCATGTGCTATATTTTACCTCAAGAAAGAAGGCTCCTTATTTACCCTCCTGGAACGTGGCCCTCTTAATCTTAGTGCTCAAGTCCCATAACTAACAATTACATATGTTCTTTCAGACTCTCTTTTTTTCCTTACGTCAAGGCTTCGTAGGAGGCATTCCATCCTCTGCGGGTCGAACCCAGTCAATAACTGGGATCCAGTCACGGGGCCGAGCCTATAACGACTCTCTGAGAAGTAAGAGGACTGTGTTTTCAGGGGCCCAGAGGCCATTAGGGCTAGCCTTGACTCCATAGGGAAGCCTCTTTCAGTTGGAGTCCGGCCCGTCCTTTTCTCTCTCCCTTGTCTAGAGGCCAAGCCTCCAATCCTCAGTTACAAAAAAACATTCCTTCCTCTTGCAGCCCTGGCTCCCACCCTGTGAACTAATAACTAAAGATAAATAATACATTATCCTCAGATAGGTATTTTTGCCATATTTAAAACTAAAAAGCTGAGGTTGCAGTAATATAAGTACCATTTCTTTAGTTATGAGGCAAACTGTGTTTTTGAAGAATAGTTGTATGCAGTTGTTTAGGGCTGGCAATGTTTACTGATCTCATAAACTGACCACTGTCAGGTCTGTAATTTGTTTTCTGTTGGGGCGTGACCAGCTTATACACAAGTGCCATATTATGTACTGTAACGTTAGCTTGTTGTTTGTATATTGCTAACTTAAACATATATATTGCTAAGATATATATATATATATATATATATATATATTATATATATATATATATATATATTATATATATATATATATATATATATATATATATATATATATATACAGTGAAGAACAAAGAATACCAAAATGGTTTATAAAACAGATAAAAAGGAAGTGATATTTTACTTACAAACATTGATTAATGACCAAATTGCAATTATTTGGTAAAACAAAAAAAATTATAATGTGCAAATAGAAAATCTCCCATGAAACCTGCAACTGAAATAACAAAAGGCCAAATTATTTTGAATGATGACATACTTTCATGCTTTACTATTGGAGAGGGATGCTGCTGTCTGACAATGTGTATACTTCTTAGTAATTGCAATTAAATGTATTTGAACATAAATTCCAAATCAAAACAAGCAGGGACAACAGTATCATGAAGAAAATGCTAATATGAATACACTTTGAATGGATGTTTCCTTCATAGCATGATTTAAATAATGATATAGGGCAGTATGTGTGAGTTTATAACAAACTTTATTGCAGACTTTGATATTGATGGGATACAACCATCTGAAATTTCTTTGCATCGGATTGTATCAAATGGCAATAAAATCCCATTGAGATTAGGAGTGTAAAACATTATTTGCACAAGATTTTCTCAAGTTTACAAAGACATTTAAAAGTTTTTTTTGTGATTTTTTTAATATAATATTGTACAGCATATGGAACTACTTGTGGTGTATGTACTGTATCTATAAATATAAAATATATATTTAAAATTAAGATTTTTTTTTTTTTTTATGACTCTCAAACTTTTAATTAAATATTGCTCTCATGGTTTTCTGGTGTGACAATTAAACATTTCAGGACTTTGCCTCAGTGTAAAATCGCAAGGGGTCGATTAAATTCTCACCACACACTTTTTACAAAGACAGTTTAAGGAGTTTTGTTACAGCCAGCATGCTATTGACGGTTACACTCAAAAGTTCTCTGCAAGACATTCCAGGAAATACTGGTTTGCTGGTGACCAGTCTGAATAGTTGGGAATACAAATGCACATTTGCTTATTTCAAAATTGAGCAACCCTGTGACCTGAAAGAAGTTCTCAAAAACACATCTTCTCTGGAAGTAGAGCTGGTACACCATTAACCAGCACCCCTTCACTCTGCCCCTATGAAATACAAAATGTGTCTGCCGTTGTGTTTCTTACCAATGTATTTCTTATATCCACTGGGGGCAGAGTGTTGAAGGGGACAGCTTCATTGTGTATCTCTGGTGTACTGTTTTACTGAGAAAGTGTCACCAAGAGCTCCATTGCGCCTTTAATTGTGTGCGGTTTAAAAAAAAAAAAAAAAAAAAGTCACAAGATGGTGATCACTGAAAAGAAAATGCACAAAGTAAATCTAAACAACAGTTAAGCTGTCTATTGTATTTTATATCTGTTACAATGAAAAAAAAAAAAAAAAATATATATATATATATATATATATATATATATATATATATATATATATATATATATATATATATATTAAGGTATATATACATATTTAAAATTTGACAAACCTGGGTGCGTTTTGTCCCGTCACGGACATTTAATGGCCATATGTTTTGTTTTAAGAAAAAACCCTGGATCACAGATCGATTTGAAAAGGTATAAATGCCTGATTATAGTGGTCTGCAAAACACAATTAAAATGAAAAATGATCGGTTTTCCAATATTTAGTTATAATATCACCTCGTCCGTTACTTTAAAAATCACATGTTATGCAGCAGCCAACCAATTCAATTTGGGAGCAGCCAAATTTTCACATGTTATTGGCAGCTAGCCAACACCAAAACACATATAAATACCCACACATAAATTCTGACCAGACCTTTATATATATATATTTATATATATATATATTATATATATATATATATATTGATTCTATATAGATAGAGAGAGAGAGAGAGAGAGAGAGAGAGAGAGAGAGAGAGAGAGAGAGAGAGAGAGAGAGAGAGAGAGAGAGAGAGAGAGAGAGAGAGAGAGAGAGAGCTATGGCCAAAAGTTTTGCATCACCTAGAATTTTAGGATTGAGACATAATTATTAAAAAAACAAAAAATAATGTGAATATAGTTTAGATCTGTTATTTAACATCATGTAAACAAACAAACCACAATATGATATTGAAAAATCTACCAGAAACCAGAATAGTAGTACAATATCATGTTAGATTTTGAAATGTCACATTTTTTAATTTTGTCAGTTTTTTTCATTAAGTATGTGGAAAACTACAAAGAGGAATGTAATTAAATATGTTGAATTTTACTTAACAGGTTTCATTTGACTTTATGAAGCAAAATTTGTTGATTCTATAGTTTGATGCAAAACGCTTGGCCATAGCTGCTTTTAAAGGCACTGATACTGGCCTTTCAAGAAAAAAGTTAATGGAACACTTTCCCTCACAAAGAAGCACACTTCTGTGAAGCAACCAAAATGCTTCCTTTTGCTAAGCCTAGCTAAAAACCCCAGCCAAGTTTCTTTTTGTTGCTGTTGTTGTTCTGCATGGATTATAATAATGCCCTTGAAGTCCAAATTCTGTGTTTCAGGCATCTGCTGAAGTCATGTTTGTGACTCAGAGTTTTCATGTAAGTGCAGGATAAGCAGGCCTTGCTGGAGGATGAATCACTGTGCTCAGTCAAAACAATCATTAGAGCCTTGTGCTGTTTACATGCTGTGTGCCCTTCCAGAAATTACCTTTTATATACCACACTACTACTACTACCTACCTACAGATTCATGCCCACCTTTACTTTTACTGTGTACTCTAGCCTAGCAAATGAATCAACATCAACATGTCAACATCACAAAACCGCCCCACAATTGCTGAATCATGAGTCTCTATCTGTGAGGGCCAAGGAATTAACGTTAACTATGTTAGCATGTTCATTAATAAAGGCATTATTCCTATTATTATGATCCACACATTGTTATTATAAATATGTTTACAGGGAACTGGATGTGAAATGTTCATAGCACCAAAATGGGAACCCCCTTGTTATATTGCTCAACTGATATTTTAATAATGAAAGAATACACACACAAAACATGAACCCACCTCTTTGAAGTTAGTGCATGCTTCTGTGGAGTGCCTATAGCATAGTACTGCAAGTCAGCATACCCCCCTACTGTATATCTGAAACTGTTTGGATTAGGTAAAAGTAGTGGATATCATATATCTTCCTGTGTCATTTTGTAACTATGCATAGCCAGTGATGATTCTCAATTTTGAGTACTTTCCACGTCATTAAAAATAAAAATGAATGGAAATAACACCTCTGGAAATGTTGGTGAACCATCAATAGCCTGCTGATCAAAGAAATACAAGCCATGGTTTGTTGTTGCAATGTACAACATCCTGGTCTCTCAGTCCAGCAACACTGGTCCACTATTGGTTATGCATATGGCATGCCCTAATCTAAATAAGCAAACTTCTCTCCATCTGAAAGGATTTAGTTCAATTGTGTAAAAATCAAATAAATAGCAGTCTCAATTCAGTCCTGGGCCTCTCTCAAGTGCTTTTCTGATGTTTGGGGGTTGGGGGCTAAATTGAGTCTTGTAATGTGAGCCAGTTTTAAACCCAGGGCTCCTGAGGTGAATCAGTGCCACTTACATAGGCTATACTAAATACATGCAATCTTGCTGAACAAAGATTGGTAGGATTGTGATTTTACGCACTCCACCTACTAAACTTAGCCAGTGTTCTCCAAAAGCCAAGGATATTGTGGTGTAACATGGTGAAGGAAATGGGTTCCTTATTTGCCAGCCTGTACTTGGTCGTCGGCTGGCTTGAGGTATTGGTTCCTTCATCAGCAGTTTCACTGCAAAATAAAAGCAAAGAGCCTGCAAAGTAATGATACAAGGGCCATTATGAGTAGTGTAAAAAATATTTTGGTAGTTCAGCCCTGTCTGAAACACAGACTATAAGTTTGTGGCCATTGTGATTTTCTTAAGTATTCATTAGAAGACATATTTTATGCATATCCTCTCAACTTGTCTCATTTGCAGGGAGCCTCTTAAAATCAGTATATATATGTTGACTATCATTACCATTACTGCCAAGGTGACATATATACAGGAAATAATCAGATTCAACTTCAGATAGCATTTGCTGGTAATTTGTTAATGAGTGACATGGCAACATCCCACTTGCCTCTTAATTGACTCTAATTTGGGTATACTGTATATACTTCCCCTTGTTGTGACTGTCTGAAGATTGATACTGATTTAGATAATGGAAGTAGTAGAATTAGGGGTTTTGTTTCAGTTATGTACGGTAATTGTGAATGGTACAAATTTGACGATTATATTTATAGTTAGCTCCATGACTGCACTCACAGTTTGTTTGTGAAATAGGTATAAAATGATGGTGTCCCATAAAAACTGCGTTGGTGAAATGACCGAGGAAGTGCAACTGCAATAGATTAACTGAGTGAGACATGGAAACTGAAAACTTTCTTTAAACTAATATCTATCAGATATCATGTTTTAAAATGAAAATAACTTCAGAAAGAAAATACAATGCAAAACCTGATACATATAGGCAATCTTTAGCAGATGGACTGTGCTACATACTACTATATAACTATATATCACTACAGTCTCTTTGGACACAAATTTCCTGAAGATAACGGATTTGCTTACGAAACAGAAGGCTTTGGATGAGCAGTATTCATGGCCAAACTTGTGTGAAGGGCTAAATTCCTCAACACCATAATAAAGAAAGCCAGATACTGGTATTTTTAATTTCATTTCATTTCATTTTTTAGAAATGGGCATCCTGCCTCGATGTCATTATAAGACCTCATGAGCCCAACCTCATCCATTAAAAAAATACCCAACAATTGCTTGCACAGAAGATCACTTCAGCTTGACAAAGCAAAACACCCAGTCTTGTGCTGCATGTATTGCTGTAGATATTTTTTCAGAAAGTTTAAGCATTGTAGCCAACACATTGTGCTTTAAGTTGTAGATATTGTGTTTTACCACAATGATTTACCCACAAGTATACTGGAGCATGTCATGAGGGGTACCACCTATGCTGTTTACTGTCGTGCACATGGGCAGAGTGGCTGTAGTTACTGTAGTTCTCAACAGGATCGGTTGGTGTAGGAATACATCAACCAGTTTGGGAGTGCACAGTCACATATATCATTGGAAGGGTACCCGTGTTAAATTAGTCCATGTTTACTTTTTGTTATTAGGTTGTGTTATTGTCACTAGGCCAAGCACATGGGAATGGGGGGAATTGCTTGGATTAGAGTCTGGTCCATCAGTGATGTTAGTTGTTCAAAGGGGTTATAAATACAGAGAACAGCCCACGTAGAGCAAACTACCAGATCAGTGGGGCATCTCTCAAAACTACAGCATGGTGCCGTAAATAAATAGTGCAATTTAGGCCTCAATTTAACCATGGCCTAGTTTGTTTAGGATGAAAAATCAGTCCTGTGTTGTCTTTCCTCCACACCACAAGACATCCAGGCCTCAGTAGCCTTGACAATATAATGGAAAATTGCAGTGTACTTTTATAAGTTATTTTGTCTGTTTTTCATTATCTTCAGCACTGATAGAAAGCTGTCACTTCTCATTATCAGGAGAATATGTTGAGTCCTATGCATAAAGCCGTCTGTGTCATCAAACTTATCAGACAAAAACATTTACCAAAGTACAGTGCTCCCTCATTGTAGCTTGGTAGCTGGATGCCATAAGATTTTTTTTTGCATTTCTCGCAGTGTGCTGGGGGTCTGAAACAGCTTGAGTAAATTATAGCTGCTGCTTAATTATAAAGGAGAACAAACATTGCAAACATCTTCAGAACAACGTGGGAGAGTACATTTCACACAGTGTGAATAACAGATACAAGAGAATTTACGTCTGTGCATGTCGACTTGAACAGGTTTCGGTATAAGAGGACTGGCAATAAAAAAGCAGTTTAGAAAGACCATAACTTTATATGGGAGCGGATATAGCCACGAAGAGCTCTTTAGACAGCGAAGCGCTATAAAAGAAACCATAATTATATAAGTGTCAACATGAAGGCAAGAATAGGCTCCTGCTGTTGTAGCCCAAACAGATGGAGCTTGGTTATTGAAAATAGGAGTCTGCCAGAAAAAGAAAACATGGGTCAACAAGAAAAGCCAGTGAAATCATAGGATCCTGCAGAAAGAAAGCAATAAACAAAACTTGCGGTATTGAGCCATTTTCACAAATTAAAGGGGAACTGTATTGAACAGAACATATAACATAGCACAGCATTAACAAACCAGATACATGCAAAAATGTAAGTCTGACATATAGATGGATGTAGGGACAAACATCCACCTATATCTCCAGAACCTGATATTCTCATTAACTTTTACTCAATAATGTTAATCCCAAATTTCATGACAATTGGATAAGAGGTGCTCCAGGTGTATGGAAACTACTACTACATCGTCTGGGCTTTCATTTTCAGCGATAGTGCCCGTCGATGAAGGCTCTACCATGTGTTAGTTGACTGCGACTGGAGTTATGCAAAATAATTTGGATCAATTTTGTCTTTGTTCAGTATTTACTGTCCAATAGGATGTGAACTATGCTTGAAAATACAGTAAGTCAAAAACAAAAAGCCAGTACTTGTGCAGATTGATTTTAAATTTGATTCGCAGGTGATGCGGTGACGTTCCAGCACGAATTGACTGTGTATTAATGCCCTCTATATCTGGAAACTGATTGGCTGATGATACTGAATTGCAGCTGCATTTTTTCTTTTAGTGAACACGGGACATCGTTTCTACATCTGCCTGGTTTTCTTCATCACTGTGACTGTAAAGTAATGCACATATAATGAATACATCATTTAAACTAATGAATAGTTATAATATACAATGGCTCTTCAGTGTAGCAGCAGATACATTAATAGACAGACCTGATTTAAATATCATGAATATGTTGGATTTGTTTTGTCTTTTAACCGATTTACCAACACTGTCACTATGCGGATTAAACCCAGACAGCATGAACATAAACAGTCATTGTAGCTTTCCAGAAATTTAGATTGGACTTTGTGAAGCTTTGTTCAGTTAAATTTAAACTCACATTTATGTACCAGTACTAGAACTTAATTATGTTTTTTGCAAATTTACTAAACCTAAGAGATATTACCAGGCTCTGAAAAGCTGATCCCACATATGTGAAACTCTTAATAATGAAACTTAAAATCCTAAAGTAATGATACTTGGAGAATATCACTAGCTAAACTCCCAGAGTGTATGAAGAGCTATTGTATTGGAAGAGACAATGTAAAGCTTTCATTGGCAGTTAGCTAGCTAGTTTCTATTACATGAATTCAAACTCATACAAGACCCTGGAAAGGTTAAAGAATAATGCATGATTTGCAGGGCAGCATATTTGTAATTCAATGAAAATAAAGTAATGAACAAACCCTGCTTGTTAGGAGGGCAGGGCACTCTGTGGCACTGCTGGTAAAAGTCTGTGTCATGCACTTGTGAGTTCAAATTCCAGTCTCAACTGATCTCTAATATCGTCAGGGCCCAGGACTGAATTTTAATCAAGTTTGGTTTGGAAGGGGTTATGGGCCAAGCTCTAATGCTTTTCCTGCACCCTTGATATTTAAAGTAATTGTACTGTAGTTAGCAAAATAATAACACAAATCTTACCTGTTTAGCACTTCATTAGCTGAATATGTCTCAACTGTGCAGTTTTGAAATAAACACTTGTTAAAGCAAACCAAAAAACCAAAAAAACCTTTGCTTTTCTGGGTATCAGTCAACTCATCCCAAAACCAGGTCGGCCTAAGCACTGTCAGATGTAAGTCACATCAGACATAAGTCAACTCGAATTACGGTGAAATCAGAGGAAAGTCCGGTCGGACCACTGATTAAAAAAAATCAGAATCATTTGTATATACATTATAATACAATTGTATATGTGTTTAAAACTACTTCTACTACTACTACTACTACTACTACTACTACTAATAATAATAATAATAATAATAATAATAATAATAATAATAATAATAATAATGCTTTTCTGGCACAGTTGTCTTATCTCAGTGGTTTCATCAGCTCAATTTAGGGGTTGCTTATGAATATTACATTCTATATAGGTCAGACATCAGGAATAAGAACTCTACTCGTCCTTTCTTATTAATGTTACAAAGACAGATACATCCCTTATACTTTAAGTCACAATGCTTCCCAAGACAAAACTTACCTCTCATTGTACGTTTTCCACATTTTGCATACCTGTTACACTTGGCGGAGCAGATGCACATATTGTAATAAATTGGATCTCTCACCACCCTTCCCCAGCATGACAGTATGAAAAGGATAATTTGGTTTGTTGCATAACATCTTCAAAATGATCATCGAAAACTAAAATTTCAACAGGAAATAGTAACTTTTTACTTAAGAAACGTTACACTGGAAGAACTTGGGGATCAAAAGCTTAGTAAACCCATCCCTAGATCTGTATGTGTGGGCAGACTGACTGGGGCGGGTTGTTATGATGTGACAAAACATAATTTAAACTCTGGGCTTAAGCAACTCATCTTCATTTTGTGTGGAGGGTTATGTAAGACCTTGTGAGTGTGATAATTCTTGGTACACAATTAAGATTCAGAGCATGACCCTTTTTATACCACAAATGAGAAATTTCCCACACGTACTTATAATGCAAAATTGAATTTTGTGCTTGTTAGGAGATTCATTTGATGGTCTCAATTTCTATGGAGAGCGTGCAGTTAAATACAGAACATCCGACATTCTCTTAGCAAAAGGTCGATGTGCATTCAACAGAGGAGGGAAAGCAAACACTGTGAAGCAGAAATAAACTTTAGAGGATGGGTGGTACAGTATTGAACCTGTAGTCTTACCTGTGATGATAGAGACATGGTCACTGCAAGTAAGACTGTGGGTATAATACAATACTTTACATTGGTGTTAGTACAGCCCCCCAGTGCACTGTTCTGTTGACAAACTACTGATGATGTTATTGTGTAGATCAGCTTCTTACAATTAAAGGAGTTTTCAGTCAAAAAGCTGACAATTACTAGCTTGATTTTAATTTTTTTTTTTTACACCTGAATATCAGTGATTATCTTCACAAGTAGAAGAGAACTGAAGTGACGTCAATATTGAGAATAAAGTTCTAAAAAAAAAGAAACAAAAAAATAAATGGTGCAGTTGATGTCATGAATGGAGTTTGTTTGTGATGTGTCTTAGCATACAGTAGGTGCAACTGGCGCTCTGATTGTCTGAAAGGTCCTCAGCTGTTTATAACTTAAATTTGCTTGCTGTACTCCATCACAATCAGCCCCCTACCTCAGGCTTTTACCCCTCTTCCCTCTCTGAAAATGACAGTGGACTAAATAAAGGTTGGTCATGAATAGAAAACAAATATAGCTGATATACTATATATAGCTTATATACTCTTGTATATTAATAATAAAGCAGTATATAATAGAGTCAATTATACCCTTTCTGATGAATGTTGGTAGCAATGGTATATTTTTAAAGTAGGTAAACATAAGCAATCATATTACTGGCTGTATCTGGGCACATGTGGCAGGAATGCACATAGCTTGTATTGTAATTGGGTGAGGCCTATGAGGGCTGAATGCTACTCTCAAATTCCAATGCACAGTGTGTCATTCCTGCTTGGTTGATAAATCAGAGGATGCCAGTCTCCAGTGCTGTCATTATTGAAAGCTTTCTAATGAATGAAATCACAGATACCTCCCTGGTCTCATCATAGATCATACTTTGTTAACAGAGCTCTGGGTGTTAAGACCCTCTGCGGTTTATGATTAGCTCATAGTTTGGTATTCTCTGTCTCTCACAGAAACAATAGCTTGCATGAAACAATCCTTTTTCCAACATGTATAAGGCTGTGTTGTATAACTTATATGTAGCACAGCTTTCAGAGACACTTGTATGATCAAATACTGCAGAACTATAGCAGTATAAAAGACCCTCCTCTAAAACTGTATGGCCTTGATATTTCTGGTGCTCTTTGCCAGGCTGAAAAATATGTTTGTTATTCTAAAAAAAAGTTTCAGTATTTTTATTTTCTATTTATTTTTTTGATAAAGTTTACTCAATTTTTATATGTGACTGCTCAATACAAGAGAGGGACAGTAGCTGCACTAAATGGTATTGTGAAAGTGACAAGGACAGTTACAAACATTATAGTTTACACAGTAGTACAGAAGTCTATGGAAGCCACATGCCTGTACTAGATGCACAGAACAAAGACAAAGACCTTTGATCATCTATGTGCAGCTAAACCATTATAGTGTAAAATGTTGCCAGAATGGAAATATTGGACCCTATTCACAAAACTTTACTGACTATTTTAAGCACCAGATTTTTAAGAAGAAAACATTCTCTTAGGTTAAGTTTATTGTAATGAAAAATGAGAATTTCTTACCCTCTCTAAACAATTGGAAAACGGTTGTATGAACAGCAAACTTGGTTCAATTAAAACAGTACCTAACAAAATATTATTTTAAATATTCTTTTGAGACTTTATGGATAGAATTTTGTGGATAGCGCCCATTATGAAACAACAGACAGAAAGGCAACAGACAGAACAACACATGAGTAAATGTAACCCTGTATTTTTCGGACTACACTTTTAGGCAGTACGGAGAAAATTCTAGCCTTGACCTGAATAACTGTCATTGGGATTAGACCACAGAGGATGGCACATCAGTCCTTACCCAACCCTGTTATCCTTACAGGTCCCTGAGTATCAGGGGATGAACATACCAGCAGGCCTTAGACAGAGATCTAAACTAGATGCAGTGCCCCCACAATAACATATGACTATTGCCACGCAGATATCACAGAAACCCAGCAATGTCTTGAAGTGCAAAAGCACACACTTATTGTTTTTTAGACACACAATAAACAGCAGAGGTTGTGTCCTGTTAGTTTTTAAAAGGCTCTCTTGAGGTGCACTTTTGATACCACCTCTATCATAAACCTAAAATCCAGCACATGTTCAGCTGTTTATGTATAGGGGAGACGTTTCCACAGATACTGATTTCAACCACAGCACAGGCCTGGCATCAGTTTACACCCTTGCCACCATAACGTGAGACAATGAATCAATCCCCTTGTCTGTCACACTGTCTTAGTATCTAAAACACAAAATGAACTTGAGGGTCAAACATGTGGCCTTATATGCCTATATACAGTCATCTACTGAAATACGATTAATTTAGTGACTGCTTATTATATGTCTCAAAAAAACAGATGTTTTTCATGCTCTCGTTTTTCTCCAGTTTGGTTCAGCTACAGAGACCCGCACCATAGTTAAACATAGTCAATTTATATCTTAAGTATTATAAATTGAGCAAATTAATGTACTGGAAGTTCAAAATTAATTGGGCTGAAACAGAGCAGTAAAAGTTTGAAAGTTCCTTGTAGTTATAGTGGATTCCATTAAAATAGAGTTGAAATTAAAAGCATAATAGAGGTTCTCCAGCTGAATGTTAGGAATACAAATTTAGGGAAGTTATGCTAAGATTATGTAATGCTCAATTTAAAGAGAAAGTAATGGGGTTGCAAAAAATATTGCGTTACATATGTCCCCACGTGTTTCTACAACTGTTTAAATAACATACCTGTAATTTTTCTTTGAGCACATTGCAGATTAAAGAGGGTATTAGTATGAAAGCACAGGGAGCACAATTAGTTCACGTGCAGATGTACCGAGATTCCAATAGACTGATTGATTAGCAATCGAGTCTCGGAACAGCTGCCTAAAATATCTAGTGTTTCACAAACACAGGGTTGGGTGTTCGGTGAGTGGACAATGGGTGTAGAAAGAAGAGGTAAAAAGACAAAAATACTAAATTAACAATTGCTACTGGTGCTGGTTCTATACCAGCACATTACTTGTTATAGTGTTTGTCAGGGTTTGTTTGTTTGTCTGTTTCTTTTGGCCAACATGCCTTTTGTTTTGTAAAGTGTTTGTTTAAACCATTTATTTTGTGCATCATCAGTGCGTTTCACATCCCATTCTAACACCATGTGTGACAAAGATGGCGTGTGTGGTGACGTCAGGCCAGGAAATGAATGCAACACAACACTATGATGTGCATTTATTTACTATTTACTATTATTTATTATTTAAGCATTTTACCAGGTAAAATAGTTACATATAAAACAAACCATTAAAATCAGCCCTATGGAATTGGATTACATGGGTGAGTGGTGGATGAAGCCTCAATAGGCAGAACATAGCTTTAATTCCTGTTGAAATTTCTCATAGTTTCTAAAGATTTTGTTTTAATATTTAAATTTAAATTAAAAAAATGGGTGTGGCTCCTCTGTGTTCACCTTTTTACAGCACTTTTAAGGAATTTAAAATAAGAAATGACACACATTACATAATACAACAAATGTGTGAGTGGATTGTAGCTCTTGTTTAGTTAACTGAAAACTAATTTTTCAAAGTGTTATCTTCTAAACCAGTCTTATCAAACAGACATTTCTTTGCTACCATTTAGTCAGCTTTTTAGTTTTAATAAATTAAACATATTTAAGGTTTCAGTATGAAGTACTGTAAATTTTTGGCTCATTAAAAGCCTACTGGTCATTATGCACTTCTAGCCAATGGACGGTTCTAAACAAAGACTTTTCTTTTTAGTGTTACTCACATTTTACGATTGAGTGTTCAAAGTTAACGCATGCTAGTGACACGATTCAGGGCATTGTGGACTCAGAAGCAACCAGGTCACATCTACATCACAAGCAAGACTGTAAACCCTAATGAATGCAGAGTCTGCAAACACAGCAGGTTAATGAATTTGGCTTGGGGGGTGGGCTTCATGGAAAATTAATCACCTAGTTAATGCGGGTGGGTAAGCGGAATCCTGCTGCTCTTCAGAGAATTAGAGCTCCTCCCTAGCTGAGTCTGAACAGCTCAGATCGAAGTTTTCCATTTAGTTATTACACCTAAAGGCACTGGTTCTGGCAAGCCAACCCCCTCTACTTTCCACTTCATTCCTCAACAACAAACTTATTAAAAAGTTCAAAAGAAAAGAAAATTTATTTTCAAGACTCGGTGTTAAAGATGTTGTTCTTCTTTCAGGTTGTTTTGCCTCAACCAGGCCTGGGGGAGAGTGTGTGACATCAGCCAGTCGGCATACAGTGAGAGACTCTTTCTAATTTCCCTACACTCTGGGTCACTCACAGTTCACAAACAACAGCGTGCTAAGAGTAATATGCCCCAAAGTACTTTATAGGTATACTATGCGGGCCTCTAACTCTACAGTCCTGCTGTTCATTGACCTGCTGCTCAAGCAAACACACTGCATGTTGCAGTAGGGCTCTTGCAGTAGAATTCATGAAATTATTTTTTCTGACAAGAACAAAAATATTTTATTTCATAATATAATACTAATAAGACCTTGTGACAGAGACAGAATGACTCTTGGTGATAAATCTCCCTCCCAACCTGTGAGGGCGCTGTGTAGAGGGAGTGCCCTGGACTGGATGGCCAGACAATTCATTCCCAGGGTTAGACTGAAGTCGGCCATCTAGAAAGGGGGCAGAGCTACGGTACACTAAATCATCGACCCAGAAGGGAAACAACGTGGCAGCTGTGGATTGGAGGAGTGGTTGCACTCGTTAAATAAAGGGTCATGGTTGACAGTATGTAAGGGGAAGCAGTGATATGTTTTGTTCCTTGTGATGGTTATGCTAAGATCGAAAGGACCCGTATTGTTTTGTCTCTGTCTAAAAAGGTACTGTTTGTCTTGGTTGCTAGACTAGATGGCTAACATGATCCGAAGCTGTGGCCAACGGCCAGCACTAACCTGGACAAGACAGCACTAACTTTTCAGAATTGTAATTGTACTTTCACCACCACCACGACAGCACTCACTGGGAGAGGTGACCATGTTTGTGTCTGGTGTTCATTTGGATTATTGTTATTGTTTACGGGACTGCAACCCTTCATCATTCCCTGTGCAATACATTTCGTTGTGTATTGCCAGTCCTTATACTTGTTTTCAGTTTGGTCATCAGACCCCTGGATTAAAATAAGCAGAACGCATTTCAGCCGTACTTTGTTGTCTGTCTTTTCATTGCTGGATTACTGCACTGCACCTGCTCTACACCTGCACATTAATTACCACTTTGCCACAGTTGTTATTAGATGGCTGAACATGATCCGGAGCTGTTGCCAAAGGCCAGTACTTACCGGGACATTGCTGCACCAGTTGTTCATGAATAAACTGTATTTACACCACGAGCACTAGAGCATGCACTGTGGACTTGTGTTTGTGTTTTGTGTTACGTGTGGGTGTTAGAGATGGGGACTATTATTATTGCGGGATTAAAACAGTGTAATACACGTCGCTGTATTGCCTGTTCTCATTGTATTATTTACTGCCTTTTGTCATCAGACTTTCGATTGTACAAATAAAACACCATTGCATCTGGATTATCATTGTCTGTCTGTTTATTGATCACCGCAGCACTCCAGCACCTGCACCCTATTAACCACTTTGCCACAGACCTACCACTATCTGCAGCTTGCACCATGAACTGTACTAAGCCAAATACTTAGTAACCCTGCAAGAATTTCTAGCAGATGTTGGTTTGTTGGGCCATCATTTAACAAAAACACACTGGTGTATTGCTGCTACCCTATCTAGTTTGTTTATTAAGATCCAGCATATATTAGGAGTGATTATTCAGAATTATTCACCCATACTGTAAGAATTAAATGTACAGCTTTTTATTATTATTATTATTATTATTATTATTATTATTATTATTATTATTATTATTATTATTATTATTAATTGACCTTCTTATTTTGACCCACTCCATCTGTAAAACTAAACGGACCTTATTAGAACCAAAAAGATGGGCTGGTGCATGGAAGTAAAAGGAAACCAGTGAAAAAGAAAAAGAACACACATAAAATGCGAGCCTCAGTCTGTGGAGGGAGTCGAGGCATTCCTCTTAGTAATGGTTTTACCAGACGCAGAGGAGGAACTGATATTCAGAAGCTAAACAAGACAACGGCAGCCTCCCCACATGAATCGCACATTAAAAACCTAAGATGGGCGTCCCTTCAGTTTACAAAACAAAGGGAGTCTAGACGGAGCGCCCCCCCCCCCCCCCCCCTCAGCATCATGTGACACTCTCTGAGTCTTATATAGAGTTTATACAGTAACCCCACCTTGACAAATCAGAGTTTATAGGTAGTGCAGCTGCTGTCTGAGGTTAGAGTGGCAGACGGAACCCCCCCCCACCACCACCACCACCACCACACACACACACAGTGATCTAACAGGAGTCTTCCGTATGTCCTTTAGAAGCTTTTAATAAATGTGAAACTACCTAAGGAAAATAAATAAACTGGAAAGCCAACAAGGTTTTTTTGCACTTCTCTTGTTGTCCTTAATATATAACAATAAGCAGGTTACACATGAAGTGAAATGTGTATAAATCAAGATTACAAGAGCAGTGTGGCCAGTGACATTCTGAGGTGATGTTTTCCATATTGTTACAGGTTTTGGTTAAACGCATAGCAAATCAAACAGTGAAGTAAAATAATTGATATTGATACAGGTGAAAGTAAAACAACCCGTTATCCATATAACATTTTAAAATGTGGTTGAAGATTTGGGTTAGGGTTATAAAATATGATAGATAATGTATAGCAAAAGTGTAAAAACTTATATATTGCAAAATATAAGCAAGAAAGGTTTTTTTTTTTTTTTAATTAAGATTCCAAAAGCCAAACAGGATTGATTCAAAATTTAATAGCAAAATACTGTAAAAAAAAAAAAAAAAAAAAAAGACCTTCACACAACACTAAAAATAGGGAATTGGGTTTAAACACTCCCTCATCCAGTCGTAATAGTTTTCTCATTTCCTACACTTGTTGATTGGGTTACTGTGTGAATTGCTTGACACCTTTCACATGTCACTTTCCTCTGCAGCTGTCCTCTTCCCTTATCACTTACCAGTCTCTTGATTTGCAGTTATCTTCTGAGATGTTCCATAAAGACAAAGTAATGTCTCTTCTGCAGTTGTTGGCTAGTATACAATCCAATTGTCTGTTAGCACTGTTATAATTTTTAAAGACTACTACTACTTTATTATTATTATTATTATTATTATTATTATTATTATTATTATTATTATTATTATTATTATTTCAAAACTACAGCCAAGACTTTAAAAAGATTTAGCATAACAGTTTCACAAGTTCCTTATTCATTTAGCTGTTGGTCTTTTTGTTCATTTCTATGGTGTTCAAACAGAGTAATGTCGAGGTAACGATATAGAAAGATCACTGACTTCAGTATCCTGACAGCTAAATTGTGTGTGCTCAAAGATATGCCGCCATCTGCTGGTAAAATAGTTTAAAACAACTTACTTTCTAAATCCAATCCACAATGTGGCTCCAAAAGGACATTTCTGAAGGCTTGTTTGTAATTGTCACAATAAGATTGAACAAATCGTAACATTTCTCTATGATAATGACCATGGTGCTAAAATATAAACATGTTTAAAACCACCCTCTGGCAAAATACACAGATGTAAAGCAACTTGATAATACTGCATGTAAAAGTATTCTTTTAATAGCATTAGTTATAAAGAAAAATAAGCTTGGATGGATGGCTCTTGAGCTGTTTATGAATGCATCACTGCCTTTTAGCCTGGACAGCTCTTCTCTGTAACATTGACTCTTATTGAGTATCTACAGTGCCATAAAAGTAATACAAGAAAAATAGCACTTTACCATGTGCACAGCAATACAAATCAAGATGTCAATTTTACAAAAGGATTACGGATCGTTTTTATTAGTTTGTAAGTTTTCCTGCAACTGACATATAAACCCTACCAGGCCCCATCATCCACTGCTGCCCTGCAGACTGGCAGCTTGTGGGGCAGTACTGAGGAGATAGCTTGCATGAAACAATTTTGTGAATATCGAACTGTATTTTATTCATGAAATAGACTTTGAAGATTTGTGAATAGAGCCCACTGTCTTTTACCAAACGTTCCAGTACAAAGCATTTAAGAGGAGCACATCATTACTGAGGGTAGTGGACCAAGAATAACACACAGTGCAAGCAAATTAGAGTAGTGTGTTTTCCATGGATTTGGTGTCACAGCAATGTTTCCAGTTTGTTTTCTAAGCAGTGTACTTGCTCATATGGTCACTTGAAACACTTTGCTGCTGATTCTATACTGAGTCGGGCAGTTCTGGGCTTGCTGTCTTTGCTGCAGTGGTGACAGGTACTGTTCTTCTAAAAAGACTGTTTGTCTACCTGGCATTGTAGTGTGTTTTGTCATATTAAATTGCAGCGGTCACTGAGAACCCTTACAGTTGAGATGAGCCATATCTATACGTGTCATGTTAGCATGTTAGCCTTTAATAAATACTTTTAAATTGATAACAAGTAAGTACTCCTTGTTATGAAAGGGCTAAAATGGAAACCATAACAAATCTAACAATTGCCATGTAAGTTTTAATTGATTTTTTACTCATGTGAATATTATTTGTTTTTATATATATATATATATAATCTACTGAATTTATATTTTCTGTACAACTTTCCAATCATTCTGGGTGGTTCTGGGTTCTGTTGCTCCCATATCAAGTTATTATAATTATTCTCTAAATTTGTTCTTACCTGGCTTTAAGCTTGCTTGCAGCTTGTTTGGAGAACCCAAAGTGCCAGGACTGAACAGTCTTCAAATCACGTGACACTGTGACCTTTCAACTCTTCCAACTCCTCTTACTTACTGTCTATAGAAGCATATTAGAACTGTGACTCCTAACTATAGGTCCAAATAAAGCAGTGGAAGTTGGTGTTTGAAACTCAGATTTGGTGATTGGCAGGATGAGGCAGCACAATTTACAGGCGAAAACTAGGGTCGGAAACTCTGTAACTCCTCCAGAGTCTTAACAACTGAGTGCTGATTGGAACTGAAGTTGTCTTACTTGTGATGCCTCCTTTACCCAGTAGAGGTCAGTCTGTTCTTACTGCATCTCTTTCAATAACCTCACCCCCCTTCACCATGCAAACCACAACCTACAAGAAAGGACAAGTACTCAAAGACAACTTTTTAGTAATAGTTATAGAACTTGCTGTTTTCTGAAAACATTGGATAGAGCATGATAGATCACATCCTTATAGTCAAAGTAGATTTAAATATGAGGTTTAGCTGAGGCCCTCTGCGTGAAGCATACCCTAAGCCGTATTTAAACTTTCAGCAAAAAAAGGAGAAAAAAAGTCATGATAGATGAACCTCCTGTTGTCCTTTTCTTTCCCTTGTGCTGAACTAAGCCTTTGTGGTTTTAATCTAAAATCAGAGCTACAACATCTTACATCCAACTATCTTCCAAGAAATTACATAATCACTGCATGACTGAAAAGGGCCATTGTGTATTATGGGCTCAACAGATGGAGTCAGCACAAAGCCAGTTATTGGTTTTGAACACCAGCGGCATGCTCCCACTGAACTGAGTCCACCTTGGGGGGGTGGCTCCCTTCATCATTACAGTGGTGGTGCTATAAACAGACAATACTTTAAAAACATAAAATAAATCAAAGGATGAAGCAAACCAAGTGGCTCCCCAAGTTCAGAACAATTAATCGGTGCATTGTCTTATTTCATCCCTCATTGTGTTCTAGTGTGCAGTATTGATCGCTGTAAGGGGTCAGAGATGATGGACTTTGCTTTGACCTCTCCAGGCCTTTCACATTCACAGAAAGAATTGACAAAGGCTCCTGTTTCTCTCAATCAGGCACCAACCAGCTTTGTCTAAACATTTTGAAAAATAAGCATGATTCTGTTCTTCTAAAACTGCACTGCTTTTACGAAATCTATTCCAGGAAGAATATTACATATGGCCAAACCTACCGTGACCTTTCAAACAGGTGGAGCAAAGACCAGGGCACTGTGTTTCAGCTTCAATGGAAACATTGTAAGCTTTTATAAACAGGAACACCCTTCATGCTATGATTGTCTTTTTATTCCATTTCTTTTGTTAGTGCATGGTGTTTGCATTCTGAGTGCTCTAATATTCAGTTCTTATCAAGTTTCTCTAAGACAGAGAGTAGGTGATGTCATTTAAAAGGAATGAAAAGGGCTGTTAGTACCTGCACTTATTCTTCAGACAAGCTCAACGTCAGGTAAAGGCAGATTAGAGAAAAAAGAAATTATTGGAGCAACAGAGCCCAGAATCACAGAATGATTTTCATAAAAAAACAGCATAAATAGTAAAAGAGAGGTCTAAAAAGCAATTCAAATGATACTTCGCATAGCATTGTCAGGAGGGTGCCGGACAAATCTGGGCGACACGGATTAACTTGACAAGTCTGCAAGTTATACACAGTATAGAAATTCATGTGACTATATTCTGAATGATGTTCGAAGTCCTTCAGGGACGCTGAGGGTGGAAATCTGCTCTCTAGACTGACTCACCGCTTCTGAGACTGTGAAACATGTCTTGGACACAGAAGCCCTAGCCAACATAATATTCACTCCCAGCCTGTTTTCTTCTAGTGTATCTGTGTTTCTGTATTCTGATGTTTCACTGTGAAATCAAGTTAAAAAGCATTGTAAAAATGATAAGGCCAATGTAATGGTTTGCAGAACAAAGTTAGCATGTTATGTAACTGTAATGAAATGCCATATTAAAAGCATAGCAAAGTGTGGTAAAATAAAATGGTGTTCAAGTGAACATACACTATAAGCATTGTAATTACTATGGCCGGTAAAGTGGGGTAAATACATGCTATATACATAGTAAATGTAAACTGCTAAGATGTTCAGATTTACAGTGGTAAACGTTTTTAAGGGAAATACATGAAGCATGAAGGGGTTAATGGTTTGAAGACATTCTGTCAAGTATACACCTCTATGGAACTACAGCCTTTTGAAACATGGCTGCCAAATCTCTGTTGACAAAACAAAACAAAACCACTCCTGAGTTGAAGACTCATAAGCAAGTGAAACCTTGCATTCAGAATGGATTCGTGCAATGTAACTTTGTAAAATATAATTCTACCACAGTATACAAAGAAATAGCCATTTACATGTACAATATAATCTGTTAACATGTGGCTGTGTATATTTTCTACAATAATGTAAACTGGCAATGTAATGCATGATAATTGTTCAAAGCTCACCAGCAGGTGGCAGAAGTGGTCTTTCACATTTGAAGCATAAACAAAAAGAAGTAGTTTCTTCAAATTGGCATTCTTGTTTGATGCACTACAACATTTGTTTTGATAAGCCTCAAGAAAGCTGGATTTATTTCGACAGGCCTGCATAGTATACATACCAGCAGCAATGACTAATGGATACTTGTCTCGTTCCCCTAAGAGGAAAGAATGCTTTGTCACATAATGTATTTATGCAGTAAAAAATAAGCCTGAGAAATGGGGCAAATTGACAAGATAGTTTTTACAATTGTGTGTTGTTTGGACAGTTTGCATAAACAAGGATCATAAAGACTCTATCAACAGAACAGTAACTGCAGCCTGTCGGAGCACAGTAAGACTGATTCGGATAAAGTTCAATTCAAAGAGGAAGTGACACACCTCACTTTTCAAAGTAAGGTCCCCTAAAACAGAAAAATGACTTTCAATATATGAGTTATAACTACAGGACTGCTTCTCAAATGGTATCCATTTGGAGGCTTGATCTCCTTGTACTCTCATTCAAAGAGTAAGCACTGTAGCTTCACATTTCATTTTTTACTACCCCTGGCCAAAGTGTGTTTATAGAAGTTAGAGCCTTTGCTAGTGATATGCCTTGATATTCATCTGTTAGAAATACACTGCTGTGAATTAGATGATGCTGGTGTTTACTAATAGAAAGGCCCCTTGGCTGATTTAGCCTACCTTACATATATCTATGGCAGACAACTAGAACTGAAGAGTATCCCCTGAACTCATAACTGCTTAACACAGACTTCAAAAAGTATATATGCATTTCAGTCATTACAATAAGAAGCACTCAGAGTTAATGCAAACATCATATAGCATGGACGGTCAAAACACCTCTTCCTGCAATGAACATCACGACACTTACCATACTGTTTCTAAACCCTAACAAGCATTCATCTAGTATGACAGTTGTGATAGTATGACACTCATAGAAAGGAACAGACTGGTACTCTGAGGTGTGTTATACAATATATAACACCACCTTCAGTACCACCTTCACTTAAAACTCTAGAGGTAAGAGCCATGCCAATAAATTGTCGTTGGACATTTTTACAAGAACTTATTTGCTAAATTTAGAAAAGCTATTTCCAAAGCAGCATTTTTCTTTCTTGCAGTTTTTTTTTTTTTTTTTTTAATAATTATATCACAGTTGTAAATGTGTCTCAAGCATCTTGTGGCAGACTTATGAACTGTTAGTGTATCGCTATCTCTCTCTTTTTTCACTATGAATAATTTAGTTTATTCACTGTTAACAGTTTGCTTAATAAATGGTTAAACGTTATATAAAAAATTATAAACAATTAAGCTGTCTTTAAAAAAGAGTTGAGAATCTATAAGTAAGACGGGGCAGCACTTATCTACAAATTATTAACCGTTACTATATATAGAACAACAATTAAGAGTTTAAAAACTAGAAACTTTTTATTGGGCACAAAAGCTGAGATTCTGGTTTAAAGAGACAGTCAACACATTTGTATTTAATGTTGGAATTCAGGGGTACTTTTGTAAAGAACCTTGGGTATTTGTGATATCAATGTGCCATAGAAGTGTATTTATATCAGAGCAGTTAGGAAAGCTGTGAGTTTGATCCCCAGCACGAAAACTCAACCAAACCCTAGCCACAGTCAACCCAGCAGAGAACAGACATGGACAATAAAACTGAGGAGGTTAGGCCATAGAAACAAATCAACACTTATTGTACTGCACATGCGTGCTCTATGAGCATACAATTGGTCAGGGCAGAATTCAGATCAACCATAAGACCTAAATGCCTCCCTGATTTTTTGTCTGGGACCTGGAATTTATAGGAAAACACAGATGACATGTCTAAGTGAAAATTAAACATTTTGTGGACCACAGAGAAAAATGTACTGGAAAACAGTTAAAATCCCATATGGTGTTACCTGTAAGAATTAAAGATTTCTAAGAGCTGGTGTACATCTCTTTCTCCCTTGCTCCTAGATCTTCTGTTTTTGTGGCATGGATACTCACAGGAGATTCAACAACTATTACTCTGCAGTGAGACTGTGTAACAATAATACCAGTAAAGGCCCATGTCCTCAGTACTAAAATAATGGTATTTTATTAAAGAAGCCTTTACTTTGGTGACTTGCTTGTATTTGAGTTTAATTGAACAAGCCTGACTTTTGCTTTACTAGTTTGACATTTGGCTACCCTGTTTAAGCATGGGAAATGGATGGTACTACTCCTGTGTGAAGAAAAACAAGATAGTTATTAATACTCTAACTGTGTAAACAAGGGCAACAGAGGGAATCATTTGTTTTGTGTTAAAAATGTACATTCGTTATTCCATACAATAATCATTAACAACTTAAAACATCTTGAGGGGAGAATTACTTGCCTAGCTCACAGTCTGTTTCAAGTGAATCGTTTTACACTGCTTCTATTTTATTGAATGTCACAAGATTGGTTCAATTTACTTAACTATGTTTATGCACAGCTTTAAATATCAGGTATCTGAAAAAATGATAGCTGAGGTATTCGATAAAAAAACAAAAAACTACATGGCATATATTTTAGGTTATTCAATAAATCATGTGGAAACAGCCTGCTGTGATTGACAAACAGATAAAAGGCTGGGTGGAACCAGGCATTCATTCTCAAACGTGTTCGATGAGAGTCCACACCTCCTTATCGCTCTGATTGCTACCTGCTTCAGCCAAGTCCTCAGATAACAATCACAAAATGAATCACAGCACTGACTATCTCTTCGCTTCATTTGGAGCCAGCTCTGCAATGCTTCCAACTAGATTTGTCATGTTTTTGCAAGGCCTTGCACAATAAGTCTAGTTAATAATCATTTACAATCCTTGAACAGGATCTACATTAAAACACGCTCAATTTACAATACCTTTTGAATTTTTTTTTATGTATTTATTTATTTTTTGCTTTTAGATAAGACCCTTTGATTTGTAATTGTTTTACCAATATTGTCTCACATGGGTAAACTTGGGGGTTCTGTTATAAATAACATAGTTTACAAGAATTGCTTGTGTGATTGCTATGTCATTTTATAATGCCATGTTTGTCTTACCTTCCTATTTACTTTGATAAAACCTGTAACTTAGATTTTGCTATAAAGTTTGTCATTTCTCATGATGATATGATGGTGAGGTTATGTCGAGTACTGAAAAAAAAAAAACTAGTTACCAAGTTCACCTTGTCATAGTTTGCTTCAGATATTGCAATCTGTCCATTTAAAAAAAATGCACAGATTGTGAACAATTGTGTTTAATACACCTTTTGTGGATTTTTTTTATAAATAAGAGGATTTTGAAAGAACAAAATAAATGTAAAACCCCTTCCCAGCCCCTCCCCCAAAAACCCAGAAAACAAAATTTGTGAAGTATAACAGACTAATTATCTTCTATTACTAAATTAAAAAATATGCAAAGCAATTTGGCTAGTTCTCCTTGGCTTAAAAAGCATGCCCACAAAGACACTGTAACCCTATTACAGACACGGCATTAGCCTTCTAAAAAGGAATTAGAGCTTATAATTAATAAAAAGATGCCTCTAGTTATGTTAGACTCAAAATGATCAGCCAAATGCCCCTTTTTAATATTTTTGTGGGCGGTGTTTTGGGATGCACTTCTGTTATGGATTCTGTCCACTGTCAGTAAGATGAGATGACACATGTACAGTATATAACTAATACTGTAATGCTGTTAAAATCCAGTTGAGCTAGACTGTTCTATTGTTTGTTCCAATGCATTTGCTGTAGCTTTTAACATAGACCAGGGCAACTTCGGTCCATTCCGTCCAGATGTTTGTTCTAACCGTGTCTTTAATTGTTTAATTGGATCAATTAAACCTCTGTCCAGCTCTTAAAGCAGGTAATTATTTCAATATACCTCTTAATCTGGAGAAGAATGGCCCTCCAGTCCTGGATGTGACAGACTCTTTTAATCTCTGAAAGAAGTGCTGTCAGTGCTGGTGATAAATAATGACACATTAGCCCTGTCATTATTTCAGAAAAAAACTTTTTCTTCAGGACATAGCATTCACACTGTTGTCCCTTTTCCCAAGCAATTTAATAACATAAACTTTTTAAACACTGATTGGGGTCTGGTAGTCAACAATGCTTTCATGGTATGTCACTAGATTTGAGGGTAAATACTGGTACATGTAGCTTGAGCAATCTGGTTCTGACTGGTTGAGAATAAGCCTTTAGGGAAATAACACAACATTGTCAAAAATTACATCAAATCCTCATACCTCTGTTGTCAAAGTCAACTTTATGCAGCCAACCAACATTGTTTTCAACAGCACAGGAATTTACATGTATGGTTATCGCCTAAAGGAGTATTAAGTAGAGTATCCTGTAAAAACAATAATTTGTGGAAGCATCTTCTACAGCTGGAAACTGTGGGTAAGAAATACCTTTTTGGTTTTGGCTTGAATTCGGTAGCGACAGTGCTCTCAGGCTACATCTACAACAGTACAGAGGAAAAATCTCAAATTCATTATTCACACTCTCAGATGTAGATACCAAATACATTGTCTGTATTTCGGGTACAAAAGACAATCCTGCAGTAGTTTGTGTGTAAAGCAGAGTAGAAGTAGTGGACACCAGCATCTACATTGCACATGTGTGTTCCTTACTTCATATATAAACAATGACTCCTTGACTGTAGTGTTTGTGGATGTTTCCCAGGGCGTACTGAGCCATAGCTGAAAGTTGTAACAAGATTTCAGAATTATTAGAAGAGGGAACGCACTTGTAACTAGTGACAAATAAAGATACGTTTATTGAAAAGAGCACAGCACTTCATCATGTCATGTAAACAGACAGCTCCCTGCCTCTTGGGTGGTTGGCTTTCTCAGCTCTCTAGGGTAATTACAGGACTTAACCCTTCCAGTCATCCTGGCATGAAACTCCATGCGCAACATGAAATAAAAAGAGTTCAGAGATCCTGAACTTCAACGCTACACTCTTCAGTGTCTGATGTAAAAGATGGATGGCAGAAGCGGTGAACTACCCTGAGTAGTTCAGACAATCATTTATCTAGGAGTCTTTAAGTTGGCTGGGAGGCACTGTGTGTTGACCATGGCTACTCAAAAGCCTTATCAATTTTCAGAAATCCCCTACCCTAGTTTTCTTTACACACTTTGTGTCTGGCAGTGTGTGTGGAGAGGACTTCAGTCTCCAGTACAATTATTTTCCCTATTACACTGATCCATTGTTCTGATATTTTCTAATATTGTGAGAAACATTATAAGCAAGTGTCAGATGCTTCCTTGTACTGTAACTCATGACCAAGAAGAAAATATTAATGTGGCAGGCTGGCGAGTGGATAGAGGCCCAGAAACAGTCTGTAGTTAAAAAAAATAACTATTTTATTATAAATAAACACAAAAATGAAAGGGCACAAGGGCCAAAACAAAGCAATTTAAACATAAAAAGAAAGACAAAAAGCAAAACTTACAGAAATAACAATTTCCAGGCTGGGCAGTGCCTTCACTGGATTCAAACTTTCAAACAACCAAAAACCCAACCTGCTTCCTCAGCTCCCTCCTCCTTAATGGGAAGCAGAGGCCTCCTTTTATGTCAGGTGGCTGGGCGCTGATTGATCGTTAATTAAACTAATCATCTTATCAACCCCAGCCACCTGAACACAATGAACCCAGGCAGGTAGGGGAATTTTACCCCATCCCTGCCAATTTCTAAAGAGCAGAGCTGTGCTCTGCCACAATTACAGCACAAGTTATTAAATCATACTGGTCCTTTAATGCAAGTGTACAGTTTGAGGAAGGGAACTGTAATTGACTCAACCTAACAGTGACATATAAGACATTGAAGTAATGTGATTTTTAAAAGTAAATTGACTTGAATTGTTCCATGTTTGTATCTGTCTGAATAATTTTTAAAGTTGTATATTTCAAAAAATATTAATAAAATAACACTAATAGTTATAATAGCTATGATAAATACATCCTGGCACAGTGACAAACTAACCAGTGTGCACCCATTGCCCTGATAATATAAACAATGCCATTATTGTTGAGGATTATAAGTTCCCATAAACCATGAAGAGAAATGAGTGATAAGGGTATTATTATGTGTATTTTTTTTCTTGTTGTTTTGAGGTGAAGAAGAAAGGGAGCGGCCCATCATGTGTTAACCGTCCCTGCTTGCAAAGCCTGTGCTTTAAACATTGGGGTGGGGGGGGGTGGGGGGGGGGGGGGGACTGAAAGATGATCCGACTGTTTGTGTGAAAAACCCTAAGGCCTGGGTGCCGGTTTATTTTTCTTAACTGCTGTTTCCTTTCATTCCCTCTCAACCTGTGTAAATCAATCGCTGAATAAAAATATTCATTTACAACTGTTTAGGTATCAGCAAGGCTCTGTATAAATTCGGCAGTATGAGCACCCCCTCCTCCCATTGTATAGGAGAGCATTAGCAAAGCACAAGTCATATAAAAGGACTTCCTAACTATGTTTTTTTTGTGTGTCTCTATGGAGACATTGCTAATAAGAACTCTTTGTAAGCTGAAGTGATTACAGTTTAATTTTTTCACATAAATTATACACTTTAACATAGAGTGCACTTCTTTCCAAAGGTGTATCCATATAACTTTTCTCCGAAGTTTTTAAAGAGTTTGTTACAAAGGAATAAATGCAGTTAGGCATTTGTTACCAGTTTCATTTCTCTCACTGAATGTCATGAACGAGCACTATTATATAGTGCCCTGGTTAGAATCAGAGAGCTGTCTGGCTTTGAATGAAGTGCAATAGTGAAGTGCCATATTATTGGGAAGGACAAAAGTGAGCTAACCAGGCAATCAAAAAATCATTGCAAAATGTTATGTTGCAGTGGATGGAAAAGGAAAGAAACACCATTGATCAACCAGGCTGGACAAAGAAAATCTCTACAAGCTTTTGTACTGAACTGATTTGTCAAAATAAAAAAAAAAAGTATACAAACAGCAACCATACTTGATATGAAGTTAATTACAAGTTTAGTACGACCACTTGACGTGCGTAGTGTAGTGTGGTTTGGAGTTACAAGATAATCATGTAAAGTTAGGATTACACAAATTGCTTTCTATGCCTATTCAAAAGCAACAGGCAATCAATGTAAAATGGTGCTGACAGGTATGGGGGAGTTCACAAGGTGTATTCATAGCCCTGTGGTTGAATTACCACTTTAGTCTTCTTAGCATACTCTTCTCAAAGGCTGAAAACACAGCAGAAAGTGTAGAGTAAGAGCTGTCAGCAGCGGACTACGTGAGAGATTATACTGTACTTATCACAAAAGGCTCTGGGTGCACTTGGCAAGGTATGTGTTTAGATATGCCTTGAAAGTAAAGCCTTAGCTTAAATTCGGCTGGCGCCCAGTCTGCTTATTCCCTCAGATTGGTCATGGACCCAGTTTGGTCATGGACCCAGACCCAGCCTTATGGTATGATCTTCAATGGTTCTGTACTAAGAGGAAAATGGTAATATCAGCTACAACAGTGTGGGGGAAATTGTATCAAAGTGGTAACATTTTTTAAACTAATTTTATTTTGATTTAATAATGATAGGAGGCTGTGTGGTCCAGTGGTTACAGAAACACAAAGTTATAACCAGGAGCTCCCCGGTTCAAGTCCCAGCTCAGCCACTAACCCATTGTTTTACCCTCAGCAAGCCACTTAACATCCTTGTGCTTTATCTTTCATGTGAGATGTTATTGTAAGTGACTCTGCAGCTGATGCATTGTTCATACACTCTAGTCTCATATCTTGTAAAGCACTTTGTGATGGTGGTCCGCTATGAAAGGTGCTATATAAAGATTATTATTATATATGTTGTTATTATTATATATCACTGTGGCAGGCTGGCGAGTGGATAGAGGCCCAGAGACAGTCTGTAGTTCAAAAAAATAACTATTTTATTATAAATAAACACAAAAATGAAAGGGCACAAGGGCCAAAATAAAGGGATTTAAACACAAATAAAGCAAAACAAAAAACAGAAATAGCAATTTCCAGGCTGGGCAATGCCTTCACTACATACAAACATACAAACATACAAACATACAAACATACAAACAACCTGCTTCCTCAGCTCCCTCCTCTCTAATGAGAAGCAGAGGCCTCCTTTTATGTCAGGTGGCTGGGCGCTGATTGATTGTTAATTAAACTAATCATCTAATCAACCCCAGCCACCTGAACACAATGAACCCGGGCAGGTAGGGGAATTTAACCCCATCCCTGCCAATTTCTAAAGGGCAGAGCTGTGCTCTGCCACAATCACCAACACAGCTTAAACACACAAAAACACTATTGCAGTACCATGATTACAAAATTCCTTCCATTGTGCTACTGTATCAGGGCCATTGTGCAAAATGTGTTCCAAATCCATTGTGTTGCCATTACTAGTCGTGTCTTGTAATGGTTCTGCATGGATATCTTAGGGTAACACACTTATATTATAATGGTAAGCCAATGGTATATTTGTCTCAACACCCTAGAAGAGAATAGTCCACATCATAAAACAACCACACAAATTGACAGAACTGGTTGACTACATGAGAAAGGCCCTAGACTTAACAGCATACGTAGTTGAGGCCAGGATTTGCAACTATTTACCCTTTTCCACCTGCACATCCATCGATCAATAGTGCCAGCCCTAATATCTATAGTGCTCCCTCACTATAAGGCTCTCGGTTATAACATGCCTCGGAAATAATGCTCCTACAGCATGTCCCCCAATTCCCTATACTAGTGGTTCATGGAATATTTCTACAGTGTTGTTCAACACAACTGTAAACAACTTCTCAGTCTAACTTTCATTTCTGTCTCTCCCTTTTGATACAATATCTGAACTGAAGAAAAGCTGCACTGGCACTTTATAAAA
This sequence comes from Polyodon spathula, assembly GCF_017654505.1. Taxonomy (NCBI): domain Eukaryota; kingdom Metazoa; phylum Chordata; class Actinopteri; order Acipenseriformes; family Polyodontidae; genus Polyodon; species Polyodon spathula. Next base: position 12,911,012 of record NC_054545.1, read on the forward strand.
CACAGACATCCTATTGGGCATTAGTTTCATAACTAAGTAAATATTAGGCCTATTACGTGGTTATCTTTCCTAATGTATTTACACTTTTGCTGCGAGAGGAGCTACAGCTTTCTTCGGGACATGAGATGCTTCAGCCCCACTCTGGCAGCTGAACGTGGGGTGAGCCCATTCCCTTTTCCCCTCTCTCAACCACCTCTCCTTCTCACACTTTGTTTGCTTGTCTATCGCCTCGATTTGAAATCCTGACCTCCATTTAGCCCGACTAGTTACAGTTTAAAAACTGCTAAATAAAATGACCCACGAGTGGGGATGTTTGTAAAAAATATAGCGTTGATTACATGGTGCTTTATGCATGGTTAATTCATGGACAGTTACGTTTTTGCTTCATTGAGGGAGTTATTTTATTTTGTAATTTAGTCAGATGTGTGTTGTTATGTGTCCCGTGGTGTAAAAGTAAGGAGTTTGGAAAACGTTTACCAGTTGTGGTCCTGGGGGTTATCACTTTCTCTTAGAATGACGTTTGAGCGTGATGACGAAATGCAATAACCCCACCCACAGCCTACTTCGGCCCCAAGCCAGATTCAAATATGCTGCGAGGTTGGAGTTTCACAGTACGGGTTGGCTCGGGTTGGATATCTTTCTCAAGGCTCGGGTGTGCAGGTGGAAAAGGGGTATATGAGACAAGCCCTGCAAATGGTGAATAGTGGAAGATAGTACACAGGTGTAGAGGTTATGCAGGGTTGGATACAACGACAGACAACAAAGTACTGGTGAAATGATGGTTTATTTTTGTAATCCAGTGTCACTTGATAACAGTAAATAATCACAATGAGAACTGGCAATACACTATTGCACAGTTTAAATAAACATTGGGTTGTCACAAAGACGGCCGGAGTGAGGGACGTCAGATCAGAAACAGGAAACCCAGATATATAAGAACAGAGAGGTGGAGTTTGGTGGAGCTGAGCGAATGGTCTTGCTCGGCATTTAATAAATGAACAGACAGTCAGAAAATAAACAGTTGTAAGACAAACAAAAACACAGGACACGGCACTGGTAGCCAAAATAAATAGACAAACAAAACAGACTAACACTAAACAAAACACGGTGAGCATATATTTTAACTATTATTATTATTATTATTATTACAATTATTATTATTACCTCTGTTTCCATTCTCCACTCACCGAATACACAACCCCGAGTGAGTGAAAACATGCAGCTTTTATGCAGTTGTACCAAGACTCGATTGCTAATCAATCATTCAATTGGAGTATCGGCACAACTGCACGTAAATTAATAAAGTGCAATTCCCTGTGCTCACATATTATTACTTTTTACTAGCACGTGGAGTGCTGTGCAATCCTCGTGCCTAAATAAAAATATACATTTTAAACACTTGTGTTACACAGACCCATTTATATCCCATGTACCAATGACTATACACCAACATTAACACACAACATACAACACAAGGGGCGGGCACTTTGCCACAGGGGTTCAATCCTGAAATAATGCAAATGATACAAACACGACACTAAACACAAACACCTTCACAAGTCCAGAGTGAGTGTAGTGAATTTAGTGGTGCAATATACGTTATCAGTGAATACAAGTGTAGTGAAATCTAGGTTGAGCGGTCTTCAAATAAACAAAACACAAAACACTCACAATACATCTCATTACGTCCCTTTTTATACCGTCAATCACGCAACCGTTGGTTAATGATTGCAACCGCTTCACAAATCCGTGGCTGCCACATCTCTTTCCTTCCGGGTCAATGACTTGGTGTACCGTTGCTCTGCCCCCTTTCTAGATTGTCAACTTCCACCTAACCCCAGGAATGAATTGACTGCATGCATTCCATTGTGAGGCACCAGGTGAAGCCAAGTGCCTTCAACTACCCAGGAAGTGCGGTCATTTTATTACTACTGCACCGCCATTTAAAAATGTTTTTGTTTGTTTCTCATCCATAGTAATGGGAATATTCAAATACATTATCATGTATAGTACATCTGGTACTTCTGCTGACCTGTGGAGTTCAGGGTCACAGACTGGAGGAACATTCTGATTCTGATTCTGCTTAACGAGCAGCTGGGAGACAAATAAGCAGGGCTGAATTAGCCTATATGCAAATGAAGCTAGAGTGTAGGGCCCTCAGCAGAACTGGGGCCCACGCGAGGTAGACATTTTTGGGACATTTTACAAAAACTGCAAACCACAGGAAATGAGGTGCAAGGAAACTTGTTTTTTTATTTTATGACGGCTACGCATTCCTTCTTGATTAAAGCATACCTGGTCCAAGTCTCTCATGCAAGCAGCTTCCTGCTAATGTACAATACCAAATGCTCCATGGCCTCTACCTCCTGGGAAAGAGCCGTCCCTAGTCCTAAATCAGAGGCGTCAGTCTGCAGGATAAAATGTATGAATCAAGTTCAATTTACACAGACAAACCTGCCCTGTCCAAATGTGCACATTATGCCTCTTTGCGGCAAGAAGCGTTTGTTTCTTTGTCCATAGCGTTTGTTTCTCTTCCTTTTTGTACTGCATGAAAATTGTGAATTTTTTCAATATTCTTAAGAAATAAAAATAATTATTTCATAATTATTTGTATTTCATACAGTGACAGGATAGCCGATGTGGTGACTTCAGGCCAGAATACAGAAACAGTACTGCAGCAAAAAGATGCGGGTCCGCCATTTATTTAAATAACAATAATAAAATGTTTAAAAAAACAAAACAAAACAAAACACACACTTGTTCACTGAGCGCAATAAAAGGTTCAAACAAAAACAATACTACAAATATGATCTAGGTCAGGCTGGGCAAATCGCCTTCAGTGTTCCTAGATTTGATTTACTTTCTGTTTCGCTTTGTTTCCTTCTCCTCTCTTTCTCTCACTCCATTCTCTCCTCTGAACTCCCTCACAGATGAGGGAGAACAGCAGGCTTTTATATTAGTGACCAAGGGATTAGCTAGCTATCAATTATCTGATAATCCCTTGGTCATATTCAGCACAGGTTTTTAATGTGGACGGGGCTTCCCATCCACGCTACAAAACAATACAAAAACACATAGCTACGCTGTTACAAATACAATAAATAAATTAAAATACAAATAAATACAAAATATGCACAGAGGCAGGGAGTACCCCATTCTTAATGTATATATATATATATATATATATATATATATATATATATATACACACACACACACACACACACACACTGACACTAAGTATTCCAAGGTTTGTCTACAATGCCAGTGCAGATATCTTTTGAAAACAAGTCCTGTAAACAAGAAAATGTTTCTGCAGCAAATCGTGTAAAGTAGTATCCAGCAGGAGTTTTACACAGCGATGGAGGTAAGCTCTTCTGTACGTCCTACAACGTTACTGTAGACCACTACCGAAAATCGACTGTTCACAGGCATTTCGATTCAAGTATTCACAGAAAGAGAAAGGCACAAATCCAGAGTAGTACGTACCGCAACTGCTTTACTTGCAAAGAAATAAAAAACAGTGACTTCCATGTTTCAGAAGTCCACTGAGAACTGTAATGCACAAACACATTACATTTCGACCTGACAGAGGCGTTTGTTTGCATAGATATCCCTTTTGAACAATTGGACAACCACAAGTTACGTAAATTCTTCAGACTGAGTTTAGCAAATGGTGGAGCGATTCCTTCATCAGGCCAGCTGAAGCGTGAATACTTGTCTAAAGTTGCCGAGTATCAGACTATGGAATTGGTAAAACAGTCTGGCTGCTTGTCAGTGGTCACTAACGAGTCGATTGATGTCAAGATCAGTGTGTGTTACACATTGTATTTGTTTTGCAAGGTCCAAATGTAGAACATGCATCTGATGTAGAACTAAAAGCTGTCCCTGCAGATACACTTTACCTACAGGCTGTTAATTATACTGTTTCACAAGCTACTGTGCACAGGGCCCTTGTTCTTTAATCCGGTCCTGCAAGTAAGGCCTACAGTTGTGGAAACAAAGAAGGGTCGAAGGTGAAATTGTAATAGAGCCAGCATGAAATGATGAATGAATAAAACAAAGTGTTCAATGACTTGCACTGGGTACTCAAATCCAAAGGATATAAATAACTTGTTACTCTTAACTGATACTTTTTATTTGTTTAAAACATTCTTCTCAAGCAACATTATCAGTGATCTTTCTTTTCTTGTGTGGAAGATTGATTCTTTTCATACGTGACTCATCATTACAACACAAGTCGCCATTACTTTACCAGAAATGCTGACTGAAATCATATCAACTTGCCTTTGACTTGCCTTTTTTTGTTTTTCTTTTTGAAAAGTGATTGCAGAAGTAATTTTAAAAATATGTTTAAACATGTCTTTGTAAGAGAGAATAGAAAGATTTTTTAAACAAGATTGTAAACTACCTTCCATTTCTCTTGATGCTTCAGTCACACAGGGCAGGTGGACAGTTTTCCTACAATCCCATTTAAAGACAACTTCATGTCTCTATCATTTGTGTCAACAGTCCTAACATAGGAATGTTGGCCTTGTCAACAGCAGGAAAAACTGATCTAGAAGTTTCCTGACAGAGGAACAGAGAAGTGCATTAAAGAACACTGTAGCTCTTATAACGTTAAAATTATCTTTGAAATGTAGGTATTGTTTGAAGCAGATAATTAGCATATTATTGCGTCTGGTCCTTTTTTTATGGTACCCCTATATATGACCTACAGCACAGTGATTAGCTAACAGATATCAGCAGTTTAACCTTTGAACCTATTGCTCTGTATCTGGGTAATGTACAGATAGCTACAGCACCTCTATGGGCACTGTGCTTTACTTCGGTATTTGTTGTTTTTACACACCTGGCCAACCCACTGAACATCTCAGAGATTTTAATTAAATTTATCCCTAAACAAAGTGTGTGTAGCTTGCATACACATCCAAGCAGGCAAGTATCTTTAGATCCTGTACATTTATAGTATTCTCACATCAAATATAGGAAATGCAGCTCTAATTGAAGCAGAGCACAGACTCAAGCCGCTGGTTCATAATTAATTCATGTTAATTTCAATACTGTAATTGCAGGTTTACATCATTTGACATATTTTAATTTCTCCATCCCTGAAGGATCCCAGCCTAAAAAGTAAACACTTCAAGGGCCTTAACTCTTCATGGTTCAAGAAGACTCTTTTTTTTAAATTTAGAAGCCAGTTACTGTTGTACAATACATTTATAACACAAACAGACAAACAATGACTACAGTCACAACTGAGAATTTTTTCTGCAATGAGTTTCACTTAAAGTACCAGAACATTTATCTACTAACAACCACCACCAATTTCCTGTTGAATATTGTTAATGAAAATAATTTGAAATATACTGTTTTCATGAACCAACATAACTTAAAGTTCTAGGGTGGTCAGAATCTTGTAGTGGGTAAAAAAATCCAGTATTTTACATTATTGTCACTGGACACCGGTTAACAGAAATACAATGAATTTCAACCAATGTCAGTCCAATGCCTTTTCCTAGTGAACAGTACTGTAGGTAAATTGATGGAAATATGGGTTCATTTTAAGTCATTATGCTTAAGTCACATGCATAGGAAAAATGCTAAGCTTTTTAAACATAATTTTAACAAAATTATAAGACTTTTTTAAGTGGAAGGTACCCGGCCCATAAAAAGTAAACAGACACTAATAAGCAAATATTCTGATTTCTAATCAAATAAACAGGAACCTATGGTCACACATAACTGTAGCATTGATACTTATGAAGAAATACATACATTGACACCAGTGATAATACAGTATCTCCTAGCAAGCAGCATAAACTGCCAAGCAATTAATTAGACATTTTGAAAACATTTATACACTTTATTGCACACTTTATAATTTTGATAAAGATATGTAAAAGGATGTCAGTCACAGGTATGCCCTAACATCCACTGTGTGCAGAAGTAAAAATGTTAGTTTGACATACAGACAAACAGATGCCTCCAGATTCCCCCAGATTTGGACAATCAATTACCTGAGCTAAAGATTGTCCTCAGCAAGTTTCAACACATTTGGACAGGTAATTATGAAGATATATTTAAAACTGTGGCAAATGAACACAGACAATCTACTATATCCTCAAGGGATAAGGAGCTCTTTCCACCTCTTGCTCGTCAGTTAAAATGGTTTGTATCACAGTTCTGTGAAATACTTTGTTAAATTTATATTGGACATGTAATACTTACTGTTTTGTATATTTTATAATAAATGATTTTGAAAGTAAGCAGCGCTTGTCTGCTTTGAATACTGTTTTGATCTGCCCTCGACATTTCAATTTGTTGTTAATAAGCAGTAGCAGTAGGTTTCACTGTAAATGCTTTCCTGTACAGTACAGTATATGTAGTCTCTGTACATATCTGCAATTCTAACACAGCATAATGTGGTTGTACTTTTACATGTACTTTTAAACTGAAGTAAAAATTGTGTGTCTTCTACAGATGAACTAGGAGAAGAAGTGCCTCAGACTATAGTGGTGTTCCCTGCTGAGCAACAAATTCAGAAATCATTTTAAACACTCAGACGTACATAGGCAAATAGTCCTTGCTGCTTGTAAAAATGAGACAGTTCAAGTTGCAGGAAAAGACTGCAAACAGATATCCCAAGTTGACCATACAGAGGAGATATGTCATAAGATTTCAAGACAAGCTAAGGTATCTGCTAGAGAGAAGGGAGTGTGAGCAGTCCTGGGTATCTTGATGGGTAATTGAGGCATTGGTCATTGAATGGAAACATGAAAGAAGGCTCAGGGCTCAATTAAATTACCCCTTTTCAGTGAAAGGTTTATTAAATTAGCATGTTCATTCAACCCAAACAAATTCACTGTAGTGCTGTTTAATGCGTGAATTTCACTTTTCTGTACTTAATTGGGTTCTAGGCTAGGAGTGGTCAACACCTATCTTAAATACATGTCTGCAATGTCATATTTTCTTTCTATTTACACATTTTTTCTGTGTCTAGTAAATGGAAGTACATGACAGGTAGGATAAATAAAAGTATTTTGTTAGCTACAACGAGTTTAACAATTGTATCAAAGAGCTCTTGCAGCAGCAGAATCCTTAACTGCAGTGCCTCACACAACACTGCCTGTTCTACACAGATTAACTAAAGGGCACGTCAACTGCTGTTTGCTTTAAGATGCATTTATTTTATGTAATAACTGCCAAATACACATATTTTAAACCAACACATCACAAACATCCCAAGAGTGTTCTTTGTTTCAATAAGCAAATCGAATCAGTGCATTAATTACTGTCAATCGTGTTAAAAACAGAGGTATTGATTTCTTGAGCAGGACAAATGGGACATTGTGATGGTTGTGCATGCAAAAATAATTCAGTCATCGTCTTCCCTCCCATTTTGTTTATTTTAGCGTTGCCCTCTTAAAACCACCATACCCTCTGTGTATTTTATGTGCCTAGGCTGGCAGCTGAGCTTCATTAGTTTCAAAGGGGCATATTGAATCAAAACATTATAGAGCATCAGCAAGTGACTCTTGCGAAACTGCAGCAGGTTAAACAAAACAAAAAAAAAGCCTGTTGGTATTTATTTATTAATTCATTTAAAGTTGTTTAAAACATGTGAGCCCACTGAGTTGCAAGCAGCTTGTTTACATCAAATTCGGTTGAGTGAGGTGTGTTAATCTATTGTGCCAATGAATATCTAGTGTGAAAAAAGGGGAAGTTGTGAAGCATATCAAACTTGGAAGCTCCTACTATCCCCTTGATACTTTGAGGGTGGCCAGCCAGAATTGCAATGGCCTGCTTTTGAGGTACCATACCTATCTACCCAGTGCCGTGTGTGTCCTTTCATCTCAAAAAAACATGTGTACATACAGTAGTAACATTAAAACCAAAGAATTGATCCTTTAGTGCCTGCTGAACACAGTGGTGTACAGTTTTTATGAATGTATTTTGTTCCATCAATAAAGTTCCTATCTGTAGTAAATAAAAGATGTCAAATAAACATCCCTCAGCTTTCACTACGTGACAGCCTCACACTTCATGGCTTCCTGTCGTGGACACAGCACTATATGAATTTTCAAGACAGCGTAGGAGTTTCTGTCCCATATTTCCTTTCAAAAAGCTGTTATTTTCACAAACAGTAAGATTAAAAAAATGTTTAATCATTATGCTGACAGATATGACTATGTTAGCAGACTGTGAAACACACCTCAGACAGGTTTTGCTCCAGATTTCAAAGAGAGGAGAATCAGTTCTCTTCAAGTGCAACCTGAATTTAAAAAAAAAAAAACATGTCTTCTGTTCTAAAACAAGACTGAAAATGTACTTCATTATAGATCAGAAAACTCTCAAAACTCTCATAATCCCTGACAAATGAATGGAAAGATGAGCCACCATGACTCAGAGCTAATAGGGGGAGGTATCCCGTTACCAAGTGCCAGTAATTAAAAACGGCTTACAGACAAGAACATGCCTTGGAAATATTAGGATATACGAGAACACTAAATCCTCTAATTATGAGCTTATGGATCCATACCACCTCCATGGCATCAGTCACTTAGGACAGTGTGTATGCAAGATATGTTGTGTCGCAGGAGTGCTGCAACTACTGCTGTCTCTGAGGCTAGTCACTCAATTAATAATCATGAAATCAACTCCAGATTGGGAAGGCAGGCAGTTTGTAACTTGGCCTTGCATGTTTTTAAAAACTAAAACCTCTTCTACAGTTCTCTATAGAATTGTGGTAATACATCTCAAAGCAAACTTAGGTTAAAGAAAGTTTTCAGTTGCTTTGTCGTACTCTCAGGATATATGTTACTGTTTCCCTTAGTCACTTCACTTGAGGATCTTTCGAGTCGAATCACGTTACTGGCTATAAAGCATGTCAATATGGGAAGTAGCTGGTTGGATAATGACAGGAAAAAAAAAAAAAACATTACAGGAGGTGGGACAGTTTCATTCCAGGTGAAATGGCCAAGGAAGTGCAACACAATCTAAAAGCATGGCTTACAAACAATGGTTTCCTTAAATAATGCATACATGGATATTCAATAGTTGGCAAGGCAAATATCATACCCCATATATTTCACAAGGGCTGTGCAATTACTCTGATCTTACTCAGTCAGAATATTCAGACTCAAATGTTTCCTAATTTGCCAACAAGAAAGCCTGCCTTTCTCATGTTTGCCCAAAACAATACAATTGAGTGCCAATCAATGGCAATTAACTTCCACAATGAATTATTTAAAAGACATTAGAAGTGAATGTTCCTTTCACCTGGGCACTGGTATTTTTATTACCATACTTCAAACTGGTGCTGTAAAGCGACACAAAACAAAACATGCAAAATTGCAAATGCAACTTATTTGTTGTGTACACATGACCTTTTCTTCACCCTAAATTAGCTATTATCTGGCAGAATTAATTAAAATCTCACTGACCAACAAGATAAAAAAAAAAGATGTTTGTAAATCGTGATTTTTAAAAGTTCATTGAATGTGTGAATACAATATAGTAGTACATTGCAAAACACAGTAGAAGGAGGAGAAGACGACCTACATAGAGGTAACATTTGATTTGCTTGTTCCTGAGCAACCAAAAATCAAGTGGATCAGTTGCAAGTACTAGGGCTGTCGTGCGCTGGAAAAAACACATCAATTTGTACATTCGACAGTGGCACTATGAACAGCAGAAGAATCTTCAAGGTAAAGTTGCAAACATTAATGTTGCGTGGGGATAGCTGACAGTAGCACAGTAGCATAGTTTAAAATGTACAATTTATGTGAAAAAAAAAGAGAGAATGCTGTTGTAACAGAGCTTTTTATGGTGCTTGAACAGAAGTTACTGGAAGGTTCACTTTTGATAAAATAGCAAACTTAGGTACGGCTGAAGCACTGATGTAAAAGTGGCCAGCAATGTGTCTTTAAAAGTGCAAATAATGAGCCACCAACAATCACTTGTCTATCATTCCTAGAAATTGACACATTTTGGTTTTCTATAATTATAATTTATTTGAAGAGCAGATGATTGTCTGTTCAGGGATGCCATGATATTTTGCACAAACCAGTAGTGTATATACTTCAAAGAAAATGCACAAGCCAGTAGTGTATACACAGATTTTCAAATCTGCATTGTGAACCATGTCTTATAGAGTTTTGTACTATCCCCAACATACTGCCGTATATATCTATTAAAAAGAACTGATTAAACATTGTCAATAAACGTGCATTGTATTAAAAATAAAAAAAGTGGTAATGATTAAAAGATTTCTGGCAAAAGTTTTATTTATTTATTTATTTTCCGGGAATAATTAATCTCTCCATGTTAACACACACGTGTATTATGGAGGCTACCAAATATAAAGAAGTTACTTATTCCTCAGAGGATGTGTTGTATCCTTTCCTTCATAAAGAATACACTTCAGGATCTCTCAGCTCATTTCCTCTGTCCTTTCTTTGCTCATTTCATATAGATCAATGGCACTGATACCATTTGCTAAGCCTCGCTTCAAGGTTTTGGAGGCAGAACAAATAGCCCTTTTAGCACAGCTTCAAACAGATAATATTGCCAAGGGTGAAAGGTCAGAGGGGATGACCTATGGACAGAGAGGGATCTTTGGCTATTGCCACTGGCTGGTATATGAGAGAGAGCTTTGAGGTTCTACCTCCCAAGCCATCGTACCAGCTGAATAAACAGCATCAGATTGATCTGAAAAACAACTCAGTGCTTCTTTAGTCAGAATACATGGACCTGCTGTTCAACACAGCAAAGGAGGAGAGCTAGGCAAAGCTTCCCCGGAGCCTGCCCACATCATCTGGTACACCGATACTGCAGGACTGATGTAGTAGTAGAGGAACTGAAGTCACTCTGTCTTTGCACGATATGTAGAACTAAAAAAAAAAAATTCTAAATGTCTTCAGTCAGTACCATTTGATAAATCTCTATTTTATTTGTTTATTTTTAAAATTGTAATAAACAGTGAAATATAAAGAGACAACAATGACCATGCCCTTGATCGTATAAGAAATACTGCAAACTTAAGTGAGGATCACTGCCCTCGCAGAACCAGAGAACTTCAGAGATTGCCAGCAATGGCAACACTTTGGAACAAATATTGCACATTGTTGTGATAAGGCAGTACACTAGTACTGATAGGATACCATAGTAATGCAAAAAAATAACTATTATGTATTTTGGTTCATAACATGACTGTGTCAAAATGTGAAAATGTTATAACTGGTAACATTCTACTGAACCATTAGACATACACAGTGGTAATGTATGTGTGGCAATTTAATTTATTGATGGAAGTACAATGTCATTTTAGAGTCATTTTCCAGAATTAGAGTCATTTGCTGGCAATCAGTTCTTTATTCATTCCAGTATTTTAAGTGATTTATCAATAACTTATCTTTAAATATTTTTTTTTTAAAGAAGAAAATGTAAATGTACAAAATGAGAAATCCACTTAAATTAAATTGTTTTTTTTTTCATTTTGCAGTCCTTAGCATGTTTATTATAACAATAAAAACATTTTTTATTGTTATAATTTTTTATTACTTTTTTTTAAAAGAAATTTAAAAAAAAAAAAAAAAAAAACTTTAGCATTCTGAGCTGTACAAGGGCTTAGCAGTGTCTTTTGGCAACAGATTGCAAACAAACTGGAGAAGACCTGCTTTCTGACCAAGAACAGTATAGTGCTTATAATTGTAACCTGCTGGTTATTGACTTTCTTTGTATTTTTGAACTATGCATCTTTTAAAACATAAAACACTAGATGGAGCAGTTGTTCAGTCTTTCACTGGCATGGCTGGTGAATGTGAAATGGTCATTTTCAGTTCATGAACTACAATGCAATCCCTGCTCAGTATTAAAGAATGCTCCATTGACACCTTAACAATTTCCCGGAGGATACAACTTCACCTTCACCCCAAGGCAAGGGGCTGTAACAGCTCCAGCTATAACCTGTATTAAAACAATAACATTAACTTTTATCCTTCTCCTGACCCCAGTTCTGTTCTCCAAACATCAGCTAATGAATAATGACTTTTGATACCCTATCAATCAACAAGCAAGAAAAACTTGTGTCAACTCTACAAAATAACCTGGAGAGTTGGTTTCTAAAGAGACTAAACTTTATAATAGATTTATGCTATTTTAAAATTGCTGTTAGTATTTAAATTATTTTAGGATGGTTTCAAAACACAAGCTACTGTCCTCATTATTTCTGATTTAAAATACAGGACAATTAGTGTATGTTTGCACAAAACCTATTTTTTTTACTGAATTTTCATAGAAACATCTTGAAATGATTTGCTGCTCACAGTGATTTATGCTTAGCTTCTGATTTGCTGACACCAGTGCTTCAGCTGGTCAGAAACATACCAAATTTAAACAACAAAACCTGTGTGTGGCAGGGCAGAAGAGTACTGCATGTAATTAGTGGGGCAGGGCAAAGCTTTGCCCTGCTGATAAATGTTTTGTTTGGGGTTTATTTAATAACAGGTGATGGTATTATTGTTTTAGTTAAATGTGGTCTGGTAAGGGCGATGTTAGCAGCTCCTCTCTGCCAGACATCTCGTGAGAATGTGTTGTCGGCAGCAAATTAATTATTAACAGATTGGCTGACGCCCACACAGATATAAAACTCTTGTACATAATGTGGCCATCTCCAAATTGATTAATTTATTGCTAATCTGGAAATGGCCATGTGTATAAAAACCTGCAGCTTTTGCTGGTCGAGGTGGGTGTTCAGAGTGGAGAATGTGAGTGAGAGAGACAGGAGGCAGAAAATAAGAAAAATAACAATTGCTACGTGTGCTGGAAGGGCCATCATGGTACTTGGGTGGAGGAAATATTTTTGTGTTGACTGTTTTTGCTAACCCTTTTGTTCTGCTCTGTCAGCAGTGTGCTTGATTTGTTTTTGTAAATGTAATAAATGCGCGTACCAGCGCAGTCCTGTCAACTTCCTGGTCTGTCACACTGTGCAATTAAAAGGTTCCATAACTGAAGAACCCAAGTCCAATACAGTACTACAAAAGGGGAGAGACTTATAACCATATGTTGTATACTCCTTAAAAATAAACAGGCATGCAGAATATAATACAACTTTACAATTTGTTGCCAAACTAACAGTGAATTAAAAGATCTAATTGTGATGTAAAGAGGGAGCACTGCATATAGAGAATAATAAATGTGCTTCAGTGAGTTACAGGAAAATAATTCCATCTAGGGTTTCTGTGACGTCATAAACTATGAGACCGTTAAGTCAATATTAAAGCATCTTAAATATAATTTTCTTTTGATAATTCAGGAACAGTGAATTAAACTGGGTAGATACTGAACTACAACTGAACTACAACATATTTTTTGAAGAAAAGGTGTTTCAATGGGGTACATTTTTATTTATTTTATTTTTTAGTGGCTGTCAGAGTCGAATATTATTTGTCTCATTCACTTGGTTGGTGCTGCCATTGGTAGACGATGAATGTAAATATTCACAGAGACAGCTTTGTTAAAAGTGCCTAAAAACCATGAATTGTGGGTGTTGTCAAGTGATTGAAAACAAGACATTTTGTTTGAAAGTAGTTGGGGTGCACAGGAGTCAAATATAGGTCAAAGGTAGGAGAATATGCCATTCTGACACCACTAGTGCAGTATTTTTTTTCCAAATGGCTCAGGAAGCAAATATAGCCTTCAACCATGCTTTATATAGTAATATTCTAACAAATATACCAGGATAAAAACGGTACAGTTAGTGGTGTCCTGCAGTGGTTTAGTTGATAGCCTCAAGTTACAGTTCTGAAACTTGTCCAAGCATGCTGAAATAAAAAAAATATTATTTTCCTTCTTTATGCCAAATAAAAGAGCGCTCACCAAGATCATTGGCCCTATAAACATTATTTTATTGTGATGAGAACCAAATGTTCCTGTACTTGTTTTTTTTTTCAAGAGCTACATGCAAACATTTGAGATACAGTGCTATAGATAAACTGCTGTCTCCTTGTCACATGGTCTGATTGCAGCTAGGTCACTGTAGTGAGTTTGAATTACAATCCTCTAGGTAGCAGAAAGCAGCATCAGCTTGTCCTCTACAGTGTAGCGCTCCAAATTTCACACTCCATATTGAAGAATAAAATACCAGTAAATGGCCAAAACCAAAGAAACTGGAGACCACTTATTTATTATATTAAAGGTCACACTTTTAGTCTAAAAAGAGACCAAAACCCTTTAAAATGAGATGGTATGATGGTACAGGTATATACAAAGATATGTATTTAAGCTGGTTATCAAATTACTTGTCATCAACTTCACCCCACAATTTCCAATCATTTTAAGGGGTCTGAGGAAGTTTCTGCCAGGAAAACAGCAACACCCACGGTTACACATAACATAGCAACAAGGTGCTGTAGTCTTCTATAATCTCCATCTGGTATGATATCCGAGAACATGCTTCTTTCTGTTGCACTTAGTGAGGATATAGTTAGAAGAACAGGTATGGAATCTGAAACCAATTTTTTGAAAATGTATATCTTTTGAATGAGGAAATAGGTTATAGTTCTGATCCTATGATCATCAGAATAGCATTTATATATAACCTGCAGGCTTCAGTAAACAATGCATATGTGGTTTCAAAATAGAATTGTAAAACATAAATAGAGCTTGTTTATTCTTAAAAGTACATAGAGTTAACAATATAATTCCAGTAAATCTTTCCTAGTATGTAATGGTATTATTGTTATCTTCCAAATTCCTATAATTTCCTATATTAGGGGTCGGCAACCTATGGCTCTTGAGTCTCTAAGTCATTCACAAATACACACACACACACACAAAATAAATAAATAAATAAACGTACTATTAGTGTCTGCTGGCTATTCAACGGGACTCATGCCTCATAATGTATTATGAAACCACCAACAAGCTACAATATTAATGTACTATTTATCATATTTAGATAAAAGAAAAGCATGACACTGGGTTTGCCTGTGGATTGTTTTCTAGACACAAGACAGCACCAATCAGAAATTCCTGTAATGGTAAACTAAGTAGTGGCCTTCCTGGAAAGTTTGTGAATTGGGTCTCTGATAGGCTCAGCTGGACTATGTTTATATTTATAATAGTTTCTTAATGCACTGAAATCATAAAAATAGTACCATAGCATTTTACGCAATCCTATTGTGAAATACCAGGCTGAAGGTTATCTGGCAAAATATTACTTACCTACTGAACTTTGATATTTATTTCCTTTAAAGTAGTTTGATTATTTAAGCACAAATACTAAATGAAAACAGTGAGAGTGAAAACTGAGATACACTGAATTAATTCTGTTAACCATGCAATTGTTATAAGGCTGGTATCTCTTGTGATACAGAGAAATTGATAAAATTGCATGTTGGAGCAACATATGCCATTCAGAATTTATGTAAATATTAGAATAAAAAGAATATATACCTTTGAAGCAATTTTGGCTAACGGTAAAATTAACTTACACTTTAAAAATAAACTCCGGTGAGCTCACTGTTGGAGTAGAGCCACAATACATACACCTTGCCCTTATAAATGATGAGAAGCAGAGATAACATTTAAAACCACTGTACATAATATGCCCTACCCTACAGACATATAAACTGGGGTTTTCCATGCTCACGGCAATTTATTTTAACCAACATATCCTGCTTAAAGGAAGAAATTCAATGTTATTTCTTTGTACAGGGACCAAAAAGATTACATACAGTATTTATGCTGCTATAAGTTCATACTTTGGGTTGGATTTTATAGTGTGCATTTACCTGGTTGCTTTACAGCATCTCTAAGCTAATGGAGATTAAATTAAAAAAAATAGTATCTAATTAAATAGTATCTATTTTTGAATAGAGGTGTTTAAGGCAGAGTTTGTTTGTTGAAACAATGCAGTCTATTCAATTGCTCTAAATGATGGTGGATCTAAATATCTTGTTTAAATATTTTTATGGAGAGAGACTCGTATGCACTAGAAAGACATGTGTACTGTTAGAGCTTTCATTACCTTGTAAGACAAGACATAAATAGTGTCTGGATTTAGAGTCAGCACTAAAACTATTAAGGGTGAGTGCTCTAGTTGTGTGTCAATGTATGAATGATGTAATAAATGTAATGCACTTTTTTTCATATGGATAGAAGGCTTGATGCTCTAGCCACCTATGTGTTTATTAATGATCTATTTAGAAAAGCACAGTATTTTAATAGATATCAGAAAAAGCATAGATCAGAACCTTTCTGTGAAAGATCAGAATTTAGATCATACTCATAATGTAACCCATTATTATTTATTACTAGTCATTTAGCAGATGCTTTTATCTAAAGACTCACAGAGGCTAAGGGGTGAACCATGCATCTAAACTGCTGCTGCAGTGTCACTTACAATAGGACCTCGGTTTTACATCTCATCCAAAGGACTAAAAGTTATTTGGATTAATACATTAGCCTGTTTAACAGTATCTTCACAGACAGGTATTGAGACTGATTTAGAAGTGTACTTTTTTAATAATTATATACTGTATAAATAGGTTATATATGTTCAAAAGTTCAGAATGCTACCTTGGGCAAAATAAAAAAAAAAAAAAACTGCTTCTATCAAAAATACCAATCTGCTTCTTTTCTCCTGGCTGTATGTCCGTCACAATTAAACATTTCCCAGAATTCAGAGCAACCAGGACTTTTTCAGGAAACTGATGGTTTACAATAATCTCAAATTGTCCCATATGTAAATGTACTTAAAAAGCTTAAGTTTGGGGTCCATTTCAAAGCAGTTTGTGGGAGGTGATGGTCTACAGTGCTTATGATAAATATTTAGTAAATTCAAAACTAATCATTTGTATTCAATAAGCCGATAACATATCAGAACTACAATTAGTTAAATAACGTTTGGTTCAGACAGTTTCATAAAACAAACAAACCATCCTATTCATTCATATCATTAGTAATGGGTTTAGTTGTTAAAACAAAGCCCTTCTTTTGTGGTAGGTCATTGGGTTGTTTTACTGTGACTTTTAACAGAATATGTTGTGTATGCACTCACTCATAGGACATACGAAATGAAAAGGTTGGTTCTAGTTTTAGCAAAATCTCCACCTGCAAATGAGCTTAATCTCAGACATTACTAGAAATCAGAGATGGAATCCAGTCTTGTGGTATCTGAATATCGCTCATCTCCAATTACAGCGGGAACATTGTGTTTCAGCTTGTGGTATCTGAATATCGCTCATCTCCAATTACAGCGGGGACATTGTGTTTCAGGTGTGTCGCAATGTATGGACAATCAGTTAAAGAAAAAATATCTAAGAAAACAAAGCAGATACCTGCATTCAAGCTGTCACATGTCACATCCAGAACAATAGGAGAGTAATCTGGTTTCCACAGCTATTTTTGTACTCTTTTTATAAGCATTACAAGCAGTCAAAACAGCTGCTGCCCCACCCTTTGCAAGTGAAAGTAGCACCTGGCTGGTCAGGTTTCTTTTAAGTTCAGACTTGTCGCCCAACACCTGATATCCCTGATGCCAGCCAAGAGACTCAATAATAACAATATGTTTTAAAAACATACTAAATGCAAAGCCTAGTATGTACAATAAACATTCTGATTAACATTCAGAATAGTACAGTGGTCAGAGTAGATATAAATATACTTGAAATATGTGCATATAAATATACTTGAATCATTCTTTCAATGACTTTTGGCACCAGTTAATTAACCCCCAGCATTGAGCTTGGAAAAACTAAAAAAGGCTGCCCTAACAGAAAAAGAGTCTGGGTGCTCTTTGTTTACATGAAAATATAAACAGGTGTCATTTCTGAGGGAGGCCTTGGTGGTTTGCAAGAGGGAATGTCTAACAGGTGGTGGCAAGAACTTATCAAACAACTGTTTCAGCACTAAATGTTGTTTACTTGTAGGATAGGATAACCTAAATTACCTGGCTGTTAATTTGTCTTTTTATGTTTGTATCTTTTTTCTTTAGTAATGTATATAATGTATGTAGGAATGTACTTTATAGCAGGCTATCACTTGCTAATCACATATAAGAAACCGTGTGTTTAAGGGGTGCCCCCTAGGAACATTTATAATATCATAAAAATAGCAGAGATGAACTTAAAAATGACCAGTTAAATGTCATCTATTGCCTTCAGCTATTCAGTCCAAGGAAAGCACAAGATGTTTCAAGCAGAGCAATATAAGTCGCAAAGTGTATTACAGATGTGAAATGAGGCTCCAAATCTACGGAGATTATTGGGTGATTATATAATTCCCAAGTCTAACCCATACTTACAATACTGCATCCAATACACCAAATGCCTTTGTTTTGAAATGGTAATTTGAGCTGACATCAGTGTGCCAATATTCTGTAATAATATATGGTTTTGTGTACAGTTATACTTATAATACAAAAGTGCTACAACGTGACTGGTTGAAATGATTGAAACAAGTCAGAATTCCACCACAAAACTTTTTTAGCAATATTAGTTAGGCCAAGATTTCAGGCAGACCAAAATTTCAGGCAGAAACATGGGGCTCAATGTAAAGCAACACAAGCAGCAAAGCCAAAACTAAAATGATATCATTTGAGATGTCCCTTGTGAACTTGGTGCTGTATGTTAGTTAATTATCTAGCGGCTTACTGGAATGATCTTTTAGAACGCTCTACATGTGAAAGCCACACTATGCATTTGCAGGGCCTCCCTTGTGGATAGGGGGGGGAAGTGTGTGCTCTGACAATAAAACCCTATAAAACCTGACATGTTGAAGCTTCTACAGAGCTTGTCTCCATGATATGGTCTATAATTTATCCAGACCCTGCAGGAATGCAGTGTTTCGCAATCCCCCACCCTTACATTTTCCAATACAAAACAACATGTTCCTCTATTATTCAGTTCCATGTTTTGATCAGGTTAATAAAACTCAGATAATTATGACTCAGGGATCTGGAAGGATGATTCTGTCATGGGAGATCATGTGTAGTGTTATCTAGACTCTGAATACATAATCAGAAGCCCCACCCCCAAACAAACATAATACCAAAAAGTAGCTCTTGAGATATGTCACTACATTTTAATAAAGTGTATCAGATAATTTAGCTGTTGAATAAATGTGGATGTTAATGATATGTTCAGTTATCAGCAAGTGGAATAAATAATCTTGGTAGTGTTGGAGCTGATTGAGCTATGGATGATTATCCATAACATTTTTTCAGTACAATAACTGCTCAATTCAGACTAAAAAACAGCTATTGTTCCAACCCTAGTCTCACCCACATCCTTTCCACTATAGCACCAGCCAACCCAATGCATATGTGCTGTGTGTGTCAAACATATCAGTATTTTCAAAAGCTGTTATTTTTATACATTGAGCTTTGGCTCCCAGCAACTCTGACTCTTTCCGATGGCCCTGGCTGGGCAGAGCCTTCACAGGCACTGTCTTGCAGTTGAATGGTTTCGTAGTAGTTGTCCTGCGGAGCGGACGCTCTCCTCCTCGATGTAAACAAAGTGCCAGTCTCTGTAGCATGGCGGTGCAGTCGCCTCGAGCTGTGGTGCAGACGCTTCTTGAGTTGATCGCAGTCTCCCCGGGCATGCCCCCCCTAAGCAATACGGACCTCCCGAACAGCTAAGTGCCAGGCAAGCCTACGTGCTCAATTGGTTGATTAGCAATGCATCTCCTGTTACACGTCCCAGTTGTAGACATCCGCACAAGAACCAGCGACAGGGTCCTTCCTTTCTGTCATACAATACTTTAACAGTTTTCTTTATACTTTAAATTACTCATGTGTTTTTACCCCAGGCCAATGATTGAAGCTGCTGAGTGGGCCAGCCTTTTACATTTTGGTGTCTGGAATTAAATCTGGTTTAGATCACAATGACAGTAGCCCACATCACAAAACCACTGCACAATACAGAAACAACTGTCACTCTATACCTTTGTGGCTAGTCTTAAAAATAGAGGTCAATGATTGCATGGGAAAGAGGACCAAACTTCTTCCTCATCCTCTCAGAGGGTTGTCCTCCTTCAGGGTTAGCTTAAGACAAGCTTGTGGGGCAACATGTGGAAGTAATCATAGCTCAGCGAGTAACTAAACAGGGCTTTGGTCTCCAGTGATGAAAATCCAGCACTACTCTATGAAATAAACTTAACCAGCTAATGCTACTTAGGGTGTGAGCAGCATAGGCCTGTTCCGCATAATTCACATCACAGCGGACAGAAATAAGAGACAACACTACAGTATTTGGTGCCAGCAATACATAAAGAAATACAATTCTTTATACCTGTTCACGTGATGGCACTGGCTCTTAGTTTTATGAAGACGCTTTATATATATATATATATACACATTTCACTAATTGCAATAAGAACCACTCAGAGTGGTGGCAAAACATCAGAAAAATGCAAGGGCACAGTAACAAAAAAAATACTTTAAAGCTAATTTCTCTTTAATTAATCCACAACGACACTGGCTTATGAGACTAACATTTGTATTTTTTTTTCCTTTTTTTATAAACATTGCCTTAAATAACCCAGATGTACTGTTATATCAAGGCAAAGGTATGATTTTGTCACCGTGTGTAAACACTACTGACAACATGACCCCATGAAGTTTCCAATATGGTTAATCATTGTTCTCCACTAATCATTCTGAAATTTTACAATATGTTTTTTAAACAGAGATGGCTTCATGGCAAAGCTCAGGTTTATGCAATGCTCTTCCACATGTACATATACACTCTCTCGTCAAGTTTATCTGCATTGAGGCCTATTTTCTGCTAATAGTAAACAGACATTGAATTTTCCTGGAATAAAAGACCAAAGAACTACTGTATATTTCACCTAGCAAGACTTTCATCACAAGTTCACTTCTACAAGTGAACCTGAACTCCACTATCATAATAATGACAACATTTTGGTAATGTGTACACTTTTTAAAGCCAAAACATCTGTTTGTCTTTCATGTGTTTTTTTGTGAAAACATTGATGTGAATTGATTTGGATGTTGTCAACTAATGTTTGTGGTTTGTGTAAATGTCAATTAATCATATCAACCTCGGTTTGATATTGGAAGAATTTGATATTCAGCTTGGGAGATTTATTTGATTAGAGTGGATTTTATGGTCACAATCTGAGGGCAGAGAAAACATTTAAGCTGGGGTTGGTACATTTTCACAAATTTTAGATCTCCAATAAAAATAGATTACCAGAATTACACTTTCTTATTCAACCTCCAATAATTATAATTTTCTGGGTCTCCAGATTTCCATTACATGAGATTAGATGTTGAACTTCATACTGATTTGAACTTGGCTCTCGCCAAGATAAGCACCAACTAAGAAGAAGCTTTGCAGTAAACTAATGTGATCCATCTGCATCGCAACCCATTTGCATTGTTTTCCATCTGATGATGTAGATATCCTTCTGTCTGATGTTGATTGCTGAAGTGTAATGCTGGCTCCAGGAATCAGCTCATTTTGCTTCCCCAGCGTATCAGCACACAGAATAGCTGCGATGCTGGCTCCGGGGATCAACCCAGTGTGGTCTCCTCAGCGCATCAGCATGACAACCATCTGGAATGAGCTAAGTAGGGTACATCTCTGGGGTCTTCAAGTGGGCACCTTCCATCATCGGTGTTTCGTTGAGTAGCCCACGACACCTCAAGAGGGCTCAACAGTGCTTCTGGCCTCCAAGCATCACCCACCTCCATCCCCCACTCAGGTCAGCCCAGCTTTCTTACCTATTGTGCTTGAGATCCCCATCCAGAATCTTTTCATCTCAACCACAACCAGTTGCTGCTCCTTTCTGCTGCCATAAATCCTTGACAACCCACCTCCACTGGGTAAACTCAGACTCTCCATCCTTGCTGTTCCACTTCAGCAGCTAGTTGAGCATACTGAAGTTTCTTCCTCTCATACGCCTCATCCACAGTATCTTCCCATGGCAGTGTTAACTCTACCAGATGAACAAGGCGTGCTGATGCAGACCAAAAGACAATGTCTGGTCGAAGGTTAGTGGTGGCAATCTCAAGTGGAAAAATAAGCCGTTGACAAACATCTGCCAGCATCTTTCAGTCTCTAGCAGCTTCCAGTTGTCCTGAGCGAGGCTTGATTTTAACACCTTTTCTTGGTGGTTGCTCTCCTGGATGGAGGAATATTGTCTTTTGTGTGTAATGCTTTGATGGAACTAATGGCAACTTATTGGTCATGTTACGCTTGTCTTCAATTGCTAAGACCAAACATTGCAGCACCTGGTAATGACGCCAAGTAAACCATTCTTGGCTAAGACCCAAGTTACATCCTGTCAAAATGTGCCTTAATTTTGCAGGTAATGAACACAAAGGACATGAGGGATCCTCACCCACCGAGAGGTTTAGGATCTGTGGTGATGGGAGAACATCATATGCTGATCTGATGAGGAAACTGATCCTGCTCTGTTTCATTGTCCATAGGTCTTGCCAGCTGATCTTGCGTTGTTCCACACTCTCCCTGCTTGGCCTGGGAAACGGCCTTTACACACCTGATCCTCTTCTCCTGCTTTTTCACCTCATTGACTACCAGCTTCCTCCGTTGAACCGGGGTTGCCTTCTGCCTTGTAGGAGGAGCTGAGTTGAGACCAAAACTTTCTTTTCCATGCTGAACTTGCCCCATAATATCTCCGATTCGAAGGGCAGCCTTAGCATCTTCCACTGTTTTCTTTGCCATCCATTTTCTTCTAGTTTTCAACACAGGTGCTGCCTCCCTTACGCATTTGTCATGTGAATCTACTAATGTCATTTCCAGTTGGACTTTGGCGCACTTAAACCCCTCAATTAGACTAGAGATTGGTAGCTGCAGTATTCCTTTACCATAAAGTTCCACCCTGCTGAGGCAGCGTGGAACTCCCAACCATTTCTTGACGTATGAACTGATTAAAGATTCCAGCTTCTCAACTGTTGTCAAGGAAACCTTGTACACAGTCAGTGGCCACAGCAGTCTTGGCAGTAGACCAAACTGAAAGCACCAGAGTTTCAGTTTGCCTGGTAAAGCGCTGCTGTCTATACTCTTCAACCCTTCCACTGCTTGTTGTCTAACTTCTCCCACACAAACTGTGTCCTTTAGATCCCCGTCGTACCATCTCCCTAGACTTTTCACTGGCTTCTCGGACACTGTTGGTATTGCCTCACCATTAATGTAGAACCATTTATCTACTACTTTACCTTTAATTATAGAGATGTTCCTGATTTAGTGGGCTTGAATTGCATTCGTTCCCATTCAATGTTATTGGTTAATTTGCCCAATAACCGATTAGTGCAGGCTACTGTTGTAGTCATTGTTGTCGTGTCATCCATGTATGCTCGAATTGGTGGTAGTCGCATTCCAGAAGCCAAGCGCTCTCCTCCCACCACCCATTTTGATGCACTTATAATTACTTCCATTGCCATGGTAAAAGCCAGTGGAGAAATAGTACATCTTGCAGTTATTCCAACTTCTAGGCATTGCCATGTAGTGCTGAATTCTGAAGTTGAAAAACTAAATTGCAAATCTCCTGAAACGCTGAAAAATTCAAATGCTGCCCAGAGAAGTTCCAGTGGCACTGAACCATATGCATTAGTCAAATCCAGGAATGTCACATGGAGCTCCTTCCTCTCCTTTTTAGCTAATTGAATTTGTTGCCAGATTACACTGATGTGTTCTAAGCATCCTGGGAAACATGGAATGCCTGCTTTATGTAATGAAGTGTCAATGAAGCAGTTCTTTAATAGGTAGGTTGACAATCTCTGAGCAATAATGCTGAAGAAAATCTTGCCTTCTACGTTTAATAGGGAAATAGGACGAAACTGACTGATGCATATAGAATCCTTTTCTTTTGGTATAAAGACTCCACCTGCTCAGTGCTTGGTACAACGTGTTTTTCCCATGCCACTTTCATCAATTCCACAGGATTCGTAGAACTCCAGAAGCACTCTTGTATACTCTGTATGGAACTCCATTAGGCCCTAGAGATGATGATGCCTATGCTTTTTTCACAGTTTGCTCTATCCACTTAGGTGCACAGTCCTCCATTTGGTATTCGGGTGGATTGATAGGTGGAATATCTGAAATAATTGACATAGGTGATTTGCACTTAAATCATTTAAATGATTTTAGTGAGCCATTTCTCTCGCTAGTGAATATCTTCTTTACAAATTTGAATGGATATTTATAAAAGTTAGTGATCACAATGAACTTTGAGAGGTAAAAATGCTTTCATTATTATTATTGTGTTCATCCAGTTGTAAGTGCCAGCTGCTGGGGTATATCTGTGATTGAGCAATGATGACTTTTGACATTTCACATTAAAGCTTCTAAAAATCCAGACATATAAGAAGTCATTATTTTCACCACACAAGTCAAAATATAAATGTTATAAGTTCAAAATTGTGTGTGAATGGGGATTAGTTTGCTATTTGGGATGTGCCGAGTATCTGGATCATATAAGTATCCATTATGGTCATTTTTCTGAGTATGAATAGCACACAAGTGCAGGTACTCTGCACACCCATGGTTTAAAAAAAAAAAAAAAAAATTATGTGATATGCTATTTTTTGTTTTGCATAATTGTGTAAGTGTGTCTTTGTTTCCCTCTTGACTCATACCTACATATGACAGCCAAAAATGAAATACTTACTATGGAAATTGTTTCACAGTTAACTACCATGTGGTATAGTTGCAGAAATTAACCACGTTATTGCCACGTTCTTATTTTTTCCATGTGTATTGAATCCTATGTAGGCCACTTGTGCAGTTTTGTTCATTTTTCCTACTTTGCATCAATTATTTTTGCGAGTGCCATCTTAAACAATTAACAAGTTCATGCTTTAATAACAACACCGTGTAACAATTTTTTTTTTATTTTTTTTTTTGGTTCCTGGGTAGTAAGTGTTATTTCCTAATTGCTTATGCCTCAAAAGTATAGAAAATGGCTATTATTCCCCACAAACTTTGCTTTTGTGACCAGGACAGTGATATTTTGAAGTTTACCTATTTTCCAGAACATTCCAAATAGATTCAGTGCTGAGTAAACTTGGAGTAACTTCTAGAACTTTCCAGTAATATAAATAGTAGTATAAATACAGGGGCCGTAAGTCCACCAGTTCAGTTTAGTTCCAGCTGCCTAAGTGGATACATATCTGCATTTTTCTGAGATGGCATCAAGAGGCTGCAATAGTAGCATTCCTGATGGGTCTCCAAGGCGGTTTTACCAAGTTTCCCTGCTATATTTGCCTTTGGGACAGCAGGGACACCAAGGCGCACTGCCACAGGCGGGATTGGCCACAGCGGGCCGAGTTCTCTGTGGGGAGGAAAAACGTCAAGTGGGAGCCACTGGTGGACCCCCGGAAGGTGCTGATGCCACCACTGCACATCAAATTGGGCCTTATGAAATAATTTGTCAGAGCTCTAGATAAGGAGTCGAAAGCCTTCAAGTACCTTCAAGACTTCTTCCCTAAGCTGTCTGAGGCAAAGGTCAAAGCCTGTGTCTTTGTCAGACCACATATAAAGAAGATCCTGGAGTGCAATGAATTCCCCAAGAAGCTCACTAGAAAGGAGAAAGCGGCTTGGAACAGCTTTGTCGCAGTGGTTCAGGGCTTCCTGGGCAATCACAAGGCCGAAAACTATGTGGAGCTGGTTGAGACTCTGGTGAAGAACTACGGCACAATGGGCTGTAGGATGTCCCTCAAAGTCCATATCCTTGATGCTCATCTTAATAAATTCAAGGAGAACATGGGAGCGTACTCAGAGGAGCAAGGCGAGCGCTTCCACCAGGTTATACTGGACCTTGAACGTCGCTACCAAAGACAGTATAACGAGAATATGATGGGAGACTACATTTGGGGGCTGATTCGTGAAAGTGATTTACAGTATAATCGTAAATCCCGAAAAACTACTCAATTCTAAATATTTTGTAGTCATTTTTGTATTACTTTAGTATAAATACATGTTAATTTGGGTTCATATGTTGTTTTTTTCTGACTTTATGTGAACGAAAAGACTGTTTTCTCATTGGAAATAGGTAAATTTCAAAATATCACTGTCCTGGTCACAAAAGCAAAGTTTGTGGGGAATACTAGCCATTTTCTATACTTTTGAGGCATAAGCAATTAGGAAATAACACTTACTACCCAGGAACAAAAATTGTGTTACATAGTGCAATCACATCTCACAATGCTAAACTAACTTTCTTTAAATATGGTAAAACTCCCATGTTATAGACCATTGTCCTTTGTACAAGTTAGATTAAAACACACACACACACACACACACACACACACACACACACACACACACACACACACACACACTTAGCACATTTCACTACTGCAAACCAACACAGAGAAAATATAACTAGCTGAAAGAGTTAATGAGCATGAAACCACTTTATCCTTCATCATGGTCACCCTGTATTATAATAAGCTCAACATCTCTCCACTTTCAGCTCTCAAAGACTGCAGGCTTTCATTTAATGAGCATGTCATAGGGATGCCATCACACCACTGATACTTAATCCTTCGTTTTCAAGTCCCACTGCAGTTTCTATTTACTTATGTGCTAAAAGGACATTGGAAACTCTATACGAGACTGCAGAAATTTTGACCTGTTTGAGAGAAAAGCTGCTGACATGTTTAAATAAATCACATATATCTTATTTCTGGCCGGAATATTTTTAGCTACTGCTCTTTCCTTAAGTGAAGAAACTGGCAAACATTTATTAATTCCCACGAGGCATTATGTAAACATTTTAAATCTGAAATGTCTTCTGTGCTACTTTGTGACAGTACTAACATGACTTGATTTTGGATGTTGTCAATTAGTGTTTGTTGCATGATATTTGTAAATGCCAACTAATTATACCAGGAAAAATATATTGGAGGTTGACCACGGGTGGAACCAGTGGCAGCCCCAGTTTGAACGTTAGCTCTACAGGGTTTTTCTATATTTAAGTTTCTATATAAAACACCTCCCTTGCAAAACTTACACATAACTGTTTTTTACAAATGGTAAATTTAGGGTCTGAGCTATTTTCACCTGTTACTGTTGTTAGATTTGTGGCTATAATTCTTTAACTATAAAGGTTACAGGTACATGTCATACATGGAATGAATGTGCACACGCTAGGCTTCCATAAAAAAGTTAAATAGTCTGAAACTCATCCTCAACACTTTTTAGAAAATGTATTGTTATAAAACTTATTTTAGCATGGCCAGCTTAAATCTGACAGTATACAATAAAACTTCAACATGTAGGGTACATGGAAAAATGTTAATAACGGGCCTGGTTGCCAGCAGGATATTTAACATTAGGCGGATCCTATAGAGTTAAATCTTCTAATAAATTAGTGAAAGAAACCATTCTTGTCATTTTTAAATATTTGAAACTGTCACAGCATAATTGAGCTATTATACTGTATAAGTAATTACAGGTTTGGATGTGTCAGAAATCCAATACATTTTATCATGTGTACACCTGTGCATAGAACACCATACAGCATAATTCATTTGCTAAAATAAATAAATAAATACACTTCTTTATAGTTTATAGTCTTGTCATTTTTGTGGTTTAAAAGAAGCTTTTTTGTATATCAGGGTTATTTTATTATAAACATTTTTGCTTATTGTAAAAAACGCACATGCTGTAAAAACACCCTCTCCCTCATCGTATGTTTTGTACATTCATGAAAATGTTCAATGACCCCTACATTTGTTGGCTTTATCAACTTCATTAGTAACAAAAAGAACATTAGCATGCAACTTTCCAAAGATTCTCAGAACTCTTTCAACCGACTGGAAAAGCAAAGCCACCCCAAGAGTTTTGTAACCTAGCAATGCTGAAACCTGGCTGTTAGCCACAACAGACACAGTAATAAACAATACAGCCCTGAACTCTGCCTTTGCTGTGCGGTGGAGCATTGGGTATTCGGGGGAGGGAGGGGGGAGAGGCAGCTGGAAATCATGGCCATCTATTTCTCCGCAAGGGGAGGGAAGGAGAAGAAATCAACAATGGGAGCATGGAGGATGGAGGGGTTTAGCGAGAGGAGTCTAGTGCCAAGGCCTATTCATCTCGGAGGCGAGCCATGAACTTGTCAACATCCCCTCTACTTGCTTCACCATTGGCTCTGAGTGAGCCTCCAACACCTGCTTTGAGCTGGCCTTTCTTTTCCCTGTGTGTGTTTGGGGAGAGTTGTTACTGGGTTTAGGCGGGGGGAGGGACATTCCATAGTGTAGAGGATGGCAAACAGGCAACAAAACAAGAACAAAAAAGCTCTAGGGCAGCTTTTCAAATTACATCGACAACCTCCCGCTCCCATCTCTCTTTCTACACGCTTGTTTCCTTTGTTCCATTTTTTTCTTTTTTGTTGAGTGGGACGCCGTAAGGTGAAGGTCATGACAAGAATTGACAGGCATAAAGTAAAAAAAAAAAAAGAACACTTCAAAATAAGCCAGCTTGCCATCATTCACTGCCTTTTCCCTCTCACCCCACAGATCAAAGGCAAGGCCCATTGTGAGGGCAAGACAATGACGTTGATGCTAAGGAGGCTTTCTCCATGGGGCTCCAGGGCTTTAATAGAGTCCCCCTTCCCCCTCCCATGCTGGCTTGTTGACAGCTCAACAGGGTCCTGTTTTCGTTAATTGGAGAAATGAAGGAATTTATTTTCGAAATTGAAGTAGATGTGCATACATACAGTATATATTGTAGAAATGACATCCACTGAATTATATTTATTTGTATAATATTTATCTACAGTAATTTTTAAGAACATTTTGGTAGGTCAAAGCAGGTTACCAATTCATTTTTTTCATTCATGACAGATATAATCAAAAGGTTTGTGAAATGTGCACTTTTTATTAATGTCTGTATTGCTTTCCAATTGTTTATGCTATTTCACAGATATGCAATATATCTTTATACATTTAGCTTTAAACAAAAATACTGTACTTACCAGGTTCTAAACCAGGTTTAGTATGTATAATGAGTTAATTAACTGCTATAACCTGACAGGAAGATTAATTTAGTCAATTAACCACTTGGGAACAGGGTTGGAACAAACATCATCAGGAGTGGGCAGAACTAGCCATCTGTTCTGTACAGTATCTGGTTTTGTCCTCATCCTGCTAGATTGGACCCTCATGGCCAGGCGCCTGGTGAGCTAAAGCAGACACCTGCAGGGCTGGCATTTGTCCTGCAGAGGCTGAAAGCATGCTAAAATCGGCTCTCAAGTTCCTGAGTGTAAAGAGGCAATTGGCTTAGTCGATCAGATGATGACCACTGTCCTTCACATCTCTTGAACTGTGTTGGGAATTGTTTTGGTGAGGGCATGTAATTGTAGAATCAGGGAGAAAACTGGGCACTAAAAAAAATAAACAATACCACAAAGCAATGATTTTCTCAGATGAGCCACTCCAGGACTCCTGAGCAGTTTAAATGATGCCCTACTATGACATCTCAGCAGGACTCAAAATCAACTGGCCAGATCATTATAAGAGAACTAGTTACAATGCTACGGTATTTATTTTTGAACAGACAAAGAAAGTATTACTGACTACATTGACCAAATGTTTATTTTTTTGTCTAAAAGCAAGCACCATTCTCAGGAACAAGGAATTATAGTGAACTGCAAAGAAATACAAGCAGTTATTTGAAAATATTAAAAATGATTACTTGGATTGTAAGTATGAATCTTTCCATCTTTGTTTAGGCAATGAGCAAATTGTACAGTCCCCTCAATCATAACAAGTCATATGATACAAGTAATCCAATAGATTGGTTTCAGGTGATGTCATAATCCACAAGACCAAAGTAAGAGTGGTTTGTGAACTTCATCTGATCTCAGCGATTGAATTACTGCTTCTATCATACACCCTTTCAGTATGATTTATATTCACCAGTTATTTTCTTTGCACGTCATGCTTAAGTGGTTTAATATTTTCATTAGTCATGGTCTCTTTTTAGATTTACAGTAACAGACTTAATTCATCTGAACTTGGTCATATTACACATCAGTCCTGTGATGTGATTTGAGCACCATGATAACGTGAATAAGAGATAAGAGGTATATAGTGCATTGTGGGCTCCAATATCAACGTGATATGTGAACTGTATTTGACAGTAGGTATTTCTTTAATTTAGTATGGTCCACAATGCATCCATACAACAGATTAAAACACATTTTACCTAATGTGTCCTGTCCCATTGATGCAGCAGGGGTAACAATTTGCAAAGCTCTTTAAAATACAGAGAAGACTACACCCAGGGCATGTATTAAAACTAATTAAACTAAGGTTTTTTGAGATTTGTGTCTTTTGAGTGTATCGCTTGGTTAGTCCATGAGAATCCTTGTGTTTCGAACTACATGGGGAGATGTTGACCACATTGTTAACCAAATGTTGTTCATTTAGTTTTAACTTGTCGGGTTGCTGACTGCCAAAGCTTCCTTCATGTTTGAATTTGGTATCCATGGCGTAGGTGGGGGCAAATCTTACCTTCTCTTCCTGTTTTAGGCTTGCTCAGTACAGGAACTGTGCATCACATGACAAACTCCTTTGGCCATGTGACTGCCTCTTGTGGTTTGAGTAGTTATTATATCATCTTCACAGTGCACAACAAAAATATGTATTTGTTTTTTTTTTTTTTTGCAAACCACATGAAAATAAAAACGTGTTCACCAAATTTTTGTTATTCCACAGGAAAGACCCATACATCCTGTTCAGTCTCAAATTCCATTGTGTAAATTCCTGCTTATAATTTCATTTTAATAATGTTTTCTGTGAAGCCACAATCATCTATTCAATACTGTTTGGTTGAACTTAAGTATAGCAGGCTGATTCACGGGTACAGCTATGAGAAAGTCATGTAGACTCATTTTCCAGCACATTCTTTCAATTTATTTATTTATTTTTTTTAAATTTGGCTACTTCAGAAGCCACCTCTGTAGACGATGATGTCAAATCCGGCTCAGAACAAAAGTAAATTAAATGTGTTGGTCTCCACATTAATCCAGCTGACATTAATCCATGTCACAAAACCACCACACAATTTGGCACAATTTTCAGTCTTTGCTTGAGGCCAG
This sequence comes from Polyodon spathula, assembly GCF_017654505.1. NCBI lineage: Eukaryota > Metazoa > Chordata > Actinopteri > Acipenseriformes > Polyodontidae > Polyodon > Polyodon spathula. The sequence goes on from NC_054545.1 coordinate 12,942,110, forward strand.
GGTCTGAATGGTAGGAGTTCAGGTCAAGATTAAGGTACATTTATAGAACTATGATGATTACTTTATCATGTTACTTTATTACTTTATCATCATTTTTCAAATTTCCCATGCTTTTCACATTGTTATACTATGCATTTACCATAGTTTACAATGGTTTTTAATGTGCTTCATCATATTTCTCTGGGCTTTACCATGCTATCACTATGCTTTATTATAGTTTGTTATTTGGTAAAAAAAAAAGAAAAAAAAAAAAGTGATATAGTTACTGGTAAAGCCATTACGCCAGACAAATTGAATATACATTTCGCTAGTTACCATTTTTAGTGCATTTTTAAAGAAGACAAATAACCTAAATGTTTCTGTATTTTATCTTGTTAATTACAGCTTATCAGGGTTTGTGGTCATCTCTGACTAGTATTTTCATTATCTTCCAACCAGATATATTCCTCAATCAGACTCTTTTGACCCTGTGACCGGCACCCTTCATTATGGGCACCTTGGTGAAATTAATTATCCTGCACGGAAAACAAGGAGACCTGGAAAGATGTTTGTTTTTATTTTACTGAATTGATGAGAAAAAAAATCCCCTGAGATTTTCATTAGACCCTTTCACCTTGTTTAGGATATTGTCTTCAACTCACAGAGCTCAATGGATGGACTGGAGTCTTCAGTGAAACTCATCCTTTCATAGCCATTTCATCGGCCACAGTTTGATTCCCCTTATACTACCAACCATAACATTGATATTAATCAAAAATGTAGCTGAATTTTATGAAGGAAAAAATACCCCTTTTTAAAAGTTGCAGTGTCCAACAGTCATGCTCAGTTTTACACAGTTTACAGTGTGAGTAATGAACATGTTCTTACTGCTGCTTCAGATGCAGTGGTTTATGCATCAAGTCCTGTTATAGCTCAGCAAGAAAAGCTACAATTAAACAAAGAGTCATTATTCTGATAACATTCTGCAGTAAACATGTATAGGGCAGATATTTTGTGCTTGTTAATGTTATCAAAGGTTAGATTGGGTGAGGGAGTTTTAAAACACAAGGATACATTGCAAACCCTGTTAAAGACAAAGTCACACATTCCAAACCATGTTTAATTAATCAAGACCGTCTTAAAGTTATTAATACTGTCCAGGTCTTTTGTAATGATATTACAATACTGATATCAGCTTCTATTAGATAAGAGTAGCTAGCAGTAATTATGTTTAGTTGATGGTGGTGCACATTACATTGAATATTCAGTTGTCATGCATTTGTAAAACACAACAGCACAGCCAGGGGTACATAAAATAAATGTAGATTCAGGATCAAAGGGTACAACCTTTGAAGACTGGTAAGTAAATGTGCTTGTGTTTTGTCTAGAAATAAAAGGTTAAGGCAGATTTAAATGAAATACTCCAGGCAGTATACTCTCTCTCACATTCTCTCCTCTGAACACCCAGCCCCGAGTGTGAGACACATGCCTCTTTTATACAGCTGTGCCGGGACTCGATTGCTTGTTAATTATTCAAATCAAGTACAGGCACAGTCTGCATGTGAACTACTTGTGATAATACCTGTGCCCAAATACATATATGCATTTTAAATCACCCGTGCTACATAACCCAGACAATACAAAATAACACAAAACATAATTGTACTGGGATGGGTGTACCTCGCCACAGGTGGATATGGAGCAACCTCTTGAGGAAGACTTTTTTGAAAGACTTTATAGCCTGCTAACAGCACTTCCAATATAGTTTCCTAAACTGGTCAGGCAAAAACAGCCAGCATTCACACCCCACATCATTTTATGTTGACATGAAAATATATTTCTCTACTAACATGATGTACTTTGAATGTAGAATAAAAACTTGCTCACATAACATACCAAACAGTAGGTGTTGTCAGATATTTTTTGTGGAAACTTCGTATTGGGGAAACCTCTTATAAAAAATACTATAACACATTTCAATAAACTATTATTTCCTATTTTTTGAAGGAATATTGTACCGTCAGAAGCATCGCATTGCCATTTGGTAAGGGTTCATTAAGGCCAGGGAAATTAATTACAGCACCATTAGGTTCCACTTAAAGTGTTGTTTAAAATCCACCCTGTTTATGGCTGTTGGCCTGCCTGGTAAAACATGCTTCTAACCTCTGAGACCTGTAGATGTTTGAAGAATGTAGAAGTCCTCTCATTTTTGTGTGTGTAAAAATGTTCTTAGGCAACAGAGCAATTAGAGCCTTCAGCATTAATCCATTATGACAGCCCCAATGTTTACTAAAGCCATAAAACGTATTGCAAGATTAATGGACAACCCATACAGTGTTCCATTAACCTCTGACCGAAAGCTAGAGTCAGTAACCTGACAGAGGGGACACCTGTCCTGGCCAGCCCCTCCTCCAGCCAGTAAATGTACCGTGCTGCTATTGTGAAATGAAAACTGGGTCAAAATAAAAAGTCACAGAGGTATTGGAGTGAGGTACCTGCATGTGAGGGATCAGAATCTACTCCACTGAGAGGAGGCAGAGATGCAAAACTAATATAGTCTAGATGGATACTAACTGAAAAATCAGTTCAGGTAGTGGCTGTGTTTAACTTTTAATCATATAAAAATGATCTAAACAAGGGTATAACCTAATAGTTTACTGCACTTTGCTCTGCTTTTCCACAGTTTAGCATAGTAAAAAGGGGACATGCTGTATACAAGTATTGGTTTTCTCAGTCCCAAGAGAGAATGGAGTTGCAGTTATCCTTTCCGGCCAGCAGTCAGCAGGCCTGTATTTACTTTTGTTCCAGCAGTAGATAAGAAATATATGTTATAGTTCAAGAGGTGCAGGTCTGAATATCATTTGATAATATTAAGTAGATCACTTCTCATAAAAAAAGAAAAAAGAACACTGCTAGATAACACTTTTCTCTTTATTTCTTTCTTTAATAATTGTTTCCCTACTCTTAGTTAGAAACATACATGGGAGTCTATATTAATGATCTTAATAGCTGAAAATATTAACACATGCCGATTTATAAACTTGATTTATCTTTAACCTCATTTCACTGTACTTTTTTATGTATGCAGTAATGTTAGTATGTGGGTTAGGAATCACCCAGGGGGAAAACCCCAGCGGGATTAATATACAGTACAGTTAAAGTACGGTAGTAATTACATCCCTCTCTGCTTAGACCATAACTCCCTCGCCCTTCCCATCACCCCATTTAAACAGTTTACTGCACTGTATCACGGTTGTTAATTTGTGTTTCACATAAGCCTAAGTAAACTTTGTTTTATTGTTGATTTTCATCCAAAATCAACTCAAGCATGAAACAAAAATTTGTGACAAGAAAATGTATTAATTTGCATTCCATAGATATATTAAGCCAAATAATAAATGTTTATGAATTACACTGTGTGTTTAAATAAAGACGGTGATACACTCAAGTTCGGTCTGGTCTGTTTGCATACTGTTGAAATGTTATTCCCACGCCCTTCCAGACTGATACAGATTGACTTCACCAGCTTTACATTCAGATAGTTAGCATTCACAGAGAACAGAGGCAAGGTGAGCTGTTTTCCACATTCAGTGGAGGTTACAACTGGTACTGTAGTTCACATTAAAGGTAAGGGATTTTGGCAGAGGCTACAGTAAGGCACAATGCTAGCAGGCACCATTAGAGCTTGTCCTCACAGTTCTGTGTGTGCTACTGAAACTATCGGGAACTATGTTAAGAAGACCAAACTCATTTAAATTGTGATTTGAACCCAGGCCTCCAGAGGTGAAATATATGAGAAGCTAATGAATTAGCCTCTTATACCACCTTGCCCCTTTATAATGGTCATAATTTGCTCTGATAATTATAGCAAGGGATTTTTTTTATAGAGATTAAGCAATCAGTGTTAATAAAAAAAAAAAAAAAAAATGCATTTGTGGTCTGATATCATTGTGATGAATGATAAAGTATTTCAAGCATGAGTAACAGGAAACAGATATTCCTGAATGTAAAGTGTCCAACCTGCTCAATTACACACCCCTATGCAACACTGAACAAAGATCCCTATTGACTTCTGTTGTTTATCCACAGTTGGGTGTACATTATTATTATTATTATTATTATTATTATTATTATTATTATTATTATTATTATTATTATTATTATTATTATTATTTATGTTTTGTATAATTCTCTATTGCTGTTTCTTCTTAGATAATTCTTACCCAGACTTACTAAATATGCTTGTTTTTTTTTTCAACCAAAGTCTGAAATAAGTGAGCTGGTTCTAGAAAGGGCCACCATGCGTGAGAAACTATAATTGCTGACACCTTTGCAACTGCAACAACTGTGAATACTGAAAATGAAAAATCTCTGTTCATACTGACAGCTTTAGAAGGGACAAGACAGTTACAGATTCCTAGTTGTCATTTGTCAAACTACAACATTTTAGTTGAAATAGTAAGTCAGGTTTTTGTCTAGTATTAGTAGTACTTTCATAACATCATCTTTCAGATTTTTATGTTTAGGTTTTAGTCACTTTACCCCAGTTTAGATTTTTTTTTTCTTGATGAGGTTAAAGTTAATTGGCTACTATGGGGCAACATGCTTAATTACTGAAACCTTTTCTGATGAACAACTGAAGTGTAACATTGGCTGCAAAGGCCTGTTTGTCCAATCTGATCCTCTGCCCATTAACCTGAGCCCTGGCAATGGATTTTAAAATGTTTGCACATCCTCTGTTTGCTCTAACAACTTTGCATGGAGGACGCAAAAGCCTCTAACAATTCACCTACTTCCATTCCATATACAGATACATGATAAAAGTTTGACATTAGAAAGGGATACAGGAAATAAAAACTTTCTCCATATATTTGTATAGTGAGCATAGGCCACTTGCGTATATGTAGCACGTCAGTCAATGGTCAGGCAGGTGAAAACAGAAATCATACAAATAAATTATAGATTTTGCACACAAACAACATAAAAATACTGATGGTCTTCAGGCTTTAAGATTGGGAAGACACAGCTTTCCCTGGTACATATACTGTACCATGCATTTACAGCAATACTGGAATAACTTCTTCTTCTTCTTCTTCTTCTTCTTCTTCTTCTTCTTCTTCTTCTTCTGTAAAAGTAGGTCACAATTGCATTTCTTGTAACCAGCAACTCAGAGGACAGAACTTCCTGTCTCCTCAATAACAATGTAAGTGTGACAACATATGAAACAAAAATGTATCAAAGGATGGATTATTTCTTGACAAAAGGGCTAATCTAAAACCAGCAAATGTGTAGGCCTGAAACAAGTTTAGGGCCAAAACTGTAGGTACAACTAAGAAAAACAAGTAGAAAAACATTCTGGCTAAAGCCTCCATCGCTGGTGAGAGCCTGCACAACTGTGGACTTGCTCTAACATGTAGCGCTTGCAATCACAGCCAACAGATAAAACCCTAGCATTCAGGAACTTGAATTCCTGACATCTTCCCACCACCTAGCACCCCACTGCAGATGAGGACAGACATTCAGTGAGGAGATACACTCCACTGCCTTCACTCTGACCTCCAACCCTGTAAGTACACACTGCTGTAGCTATTACTCTTTTCTTAAGTAAACAGAAGGGTCAAGTACCTCGGAATAAAGAGGCCAGAGTTGTGCAAGACAGCTGCCTCTTCTGTTTTGTGTGTGCATGTGTATGTAAACATCAGCATTACAAATGACAGCAGTCCAGCCTCAAGCAAAAACCGTTATGGATTATGTGTATAAAACAGGCAAGAGGTTTATATAGTGGGGACAGGTTGACAAATGCTGGAACACAAGAGGTGAAATGTTGACCTGGAGAATGACACAGTAGCCAAAACCATTAATTATTTTACTATATCAGGCTTGGGATGCATGTGGTGGTCTCCTGTTTAACTCCAAATACAGCCCATCAGTTTATTCTGTTCAAATTGATCCCTCCAGGTATGTGGATTAATTGTTTATTTTAATGACTACCCCTTTTAATGTGAAGTTGCTGATCTTTGCTGGTGATTCCAGAGAGATTGTTTTAATGACTCTGGCAAAGTTGGCAGAGTCACCTCAACACAGCGCAAGCAGTAAGCTAGGGTGGATACATTGAGGGCTACCAACTTGCCAGTAGCTCACCAACATCCACTGTTGAAGGAAAAATAAACTAGGGGCATAATAATTGGGCACTCAATTAATTTTTTTTAAACAAGTCACGTCAGAATTTTGCTTTAGCTCTGAGGTGACTTATAAATATTTTTTATTTAGAGTGCCCGTTCAGTTTTTCTACATGGTAAATCTTCTAGGGTACAAGTTTTTGAAACTCTACTTTTCCTCATATTTATGGCACACATTTTCCTGGGTATATGAATAAATGAACTGCAGGTCCAGCATTCCATGGTTTTAGAATTAAGACTAATGGATTCAGTCACATGAAAGGGGTAAAGCAAAGCTGCAGTCTGTATTTGGTATCAGTTTAACAACTGTTCAATACATAGCTGGCTCCCAGTTCTCCTAATAAGACTCCACTATTAAGAGACGCCACATCCCTTGAACTGACTTGTTCAGAAGGCTAGATTGGAAGTACTTAAGACATAAGTTAATGATTCACTGTTTTTTTATTTGATGAAATCCAGTTGCCTCATCCCTAATGACAGTCACAAACTTGTATTATAAAAGACCCTGTCATCCACTTGAGTATTTGCTGAATTATCAGAAAAAAAAGACAATGCACTGCCAGAAAAGAAGTATTTACCTCTCGAGATGACGCAAGTTGTGACCTCATCCCAGCCCGTTGTGGGCTGTATATACTTTAATACATTACTGCAAAACTGAGCACTTTCTCAGAGGAGTCAAAAGGCCCCGTCCTTTCCAAACTCTGGACAATTTATTTTCCAACAATCATACACAAATGTTTAAGGCTTTTTTTTCCACAAATTAAAGAAAATTGGAAAAGAAGGGAAGAAGTTGGACCTACTGCAAACAGGCAGCGATCCAGTAAACGATCTGTACTCAATTCATAAACTTAAGAAACACTCAAGAGACTTTTTTTTATTGAATTTGTATACACAGTAGAAATACATATAATGTGGCATACATGTTTAAATTCATTACAGGTATACAAGCCTGGCCTAGATATCCAATAAGCAAGGTTTGGAACCGATATTAGCAGATTATTAAATTGTAAGTAGCTTGTCCCTGAAATGCAACCAAAATAGTTTCCAATCCTCTTTCCTTTGTGCAGAAGAACAGCTGCAAGGATAAACCAGCTTCTTTAGTATATTAAGAATAGAAATATTCTTAGTGTACTGCAGACTATCTTTGCGTTTCTTCTTCTATATGTTTATACATACCGCAGTGCTACCACTAGCTTTGCAACACAACCTTGTTAGAGGAAGGAGCAGTGAAATAATTGTTGAGTAGTTTTTGTTTACTTTATGTTATTTGGGAAAATGTGTCCGAGAGTAAAATCTGACAAAAGGGCATTTCATATTTAATAGCACCATATGGAACTATTTACCATAGGTGAGGGACCTTGGACAATTTGGGAAATTACCATAATGTTTAAATATTTTAAGAATCAAAGTCAATAATGATGTAAGAGTGTTGTTACCGTGTATCATCACCTACAAATGAGGTGGGTTGCCAAGTCAGTGTGGTTTTATTCTGGAATTAACATTTTACATAAAATAAAAATATTTAAAAACTATCCGTGAGCTTTTTTATTCAATGCCAGCAAAATTACAAAATTCGGAATGCTTTTAGAACTGGCTGAAAAGTAGAACTAATGGTTATAAAACAAGTATTGAGTCCCATTACATACTTTCAGACATTGCCTGGCCACTTTATTATTGCCTGTTTACTTAAGCATTGCTAAGAATCACGTCCACCCAACCATGCTGCACTTATGCCCTGAAGGCAATGGCTACTTCTTTCAAGATGATAATTCACCCAGGAACCCTCAAGACTTCATGTATCTTCCATGGCCACCACAACCCCCCAGTCTCAATCCAGTTGTTTGGAACGAACATTAAGGACAAATTTGTTATATCACAATCCTCTGCCCGCCTCTCTGCTACAATTGTCTGAAATATTAATGACTTACTGGATTAATACTACTAGAGACAACTACCAGCACAATGTGGAGACACATCACATCACAGCAAATGAGGACACACGGTATCCACACCCTTCTGACCAGACTTCTCCAGACAGTAGATGGGTGTACCAGGGTCCCACTGTTCTCTGCCAATTCTGAGCGGACGGCACTGTTGGACATCTTCCAATTGCGAAGGGAAGTAAGCATGATGTGTCTTTCATCTGCTGCAGTAAGTTTCCTTGGCCGACCACTGCGTCTACAGTCCTCATCGTTGCCTGTTTTTTTGTGCTTCTTCAAAAGAGCTTGGACAGCACACCTGGAAACTCCGGTCTGCCTTGAAATTTCTGCCTGGGAGATACCTTGTTGATGCAGCTTGTGTCTTGTTACTGTGCTCAGTCTTGCCATGGTGTATGACTTTTGGCAGTAAACTGTCTGAGGCAACCTCACCTTGTTAGCTGAGTTTGGCTGTTCCTCACCCAGTTTTATTCCTCCTGCACAGCTGTTTCTATTTCAGTTAATGATAGTGTTTCAACCTACATATTGAATTGATGATCATTAGCACCTGTTTGGTATAATTGTTTAATCATACACCTGACTATATGCCTACAAAATCCCTGACTTTGTGCAAGTGTTCCTAGAAGAATTGATGTTGTTTTGAAGGCAAAGGGTGGTCACACCAAATATGGACTTGATTTAGATTTTTCTTCTGTTCACTCACTTTGCATTTAGTTAATTGATAAATATAATCTATTAACATGTCTATTTTTGAAAGCATTCTTACTTTACAGCATTTTTTCACACCTGCCTAAAACCTTTGCACAGTACTGTATATATATATATATATATATATATATATATTATATATATATATATATATATATATATATATATATATATATCCTGGTCTGTATCTTAAAAGTTATTATAATAATCTAACTGAGAAATGAAGCTCCTGTTTATAAATGTTAAGCTTCTTTTCCTGGATTACTCCACGCATAGAACATTGTGATGAAATGCATTTCCTCCCCTAAAATACAGAAACCATTACAAACTAAGTAGATCAGGTTTTAATCACAGATGGATGAAGTTAGGCTTGAACTAGCATACTAATTCATATTTTTACTTGGAGCGAAGCTACTTTAGAGTTTATGAGAATAGAAAAGTTCCCACAAGTATATATATACTTACTTTCATCCAGAAAATAACCACCCAACATCTCATTCATAGCAAACAATATATCTATACTCTCTATTTAAACCTATAATCCAACAAGACAAGATAAACAGCCAATAGGCCTATTAATCAGATTAGTGTACTACAGTATTAATCAGATTAGTGTACTACAGTTAGCAAACTGCAAGTGGTCCCCTGTGGCTCATCTAGCAAAGGCACTCTTCATGGAGCAATCGTGAGCCTGCAGGTTTGAATCCTGGTCATGCCGGGTTGTAAATCATGGCTGGAGACCCAACAGCAAGCACTCAATTTTTGTTCTCTATTGGATAGAGAGAAAAATTGTGTTGGTGACTGACATAAAGAGTGGGCATTTCAAATTGAGGATAAAACAGTACAATTACATGTTAAGGTTCTCTAAATTTAAAATATTTTGTTTGTGTGTGGCCCAAGGGTGAAAACAATAAAAACGTATACATTAATTGTACACATGAAATTGAGGCTCATGAGGGCTCCAGACCAAATGACTTCTGAGCTATTCTGAAACCCTATTTCACTGCTGCTTAATAACAGGGCAGAAGCCCCTCCAGTAACACAGAAAGCTTGCAGGTTTTCTGCAGTTTCATATATCTGTCATCAGGGCTCCCAGCCCAGGTGCCAATTTCATGACGATTTCAGGCAAATACCTGACAAGCCCTGGGTGGAAAACAGAAACGCAACCTACTTACTCATCAGCCTTGGGTCTGTTCAGCCAACCCACTTATGAAATCCCCAGTGGAGTTTGAAATAAATAAGACTTTTTTAATTGAATTGAAATATACTTTTAAAAAATAGAAGCCATCATTCTTTTTTCGAGTAAGCAACTAAACAACTTGTAGGCCAAGCCTACTTTGGCTGATAGCCCTCACAGAAAAAAAAAAAAAAAAACCTGTGTATACCAGTGTATTACCCAGTAGAAAAGTATTCGCAGACCTAAGCATTGCCAGTCATAGAACACATATTACACACGTGGTCCTGATATGGGATAACATGCAATGGATTATGAGTACAGGGTTATACGGTGATACGATTGTCATTAGAGATGGGAAGTATTTTCCAATCTGTTTTACCACTCTTCAAAGCAATCAGGAGAAGGATGTGTAAACCAAATAGAGACAGAGAGGGATATATTTATTTTTTAAACAGTGTGGTCATCAACCATTCTAACATAATTCTTAATACAAAGACTTACTTGTAGCGACTTTAGTTACATAGAGTGCACCATGTAACACTGTTAGAGATGTTGGTTTTGCCAAATTTCCCTTCTTTTAAGGATTTTAACAACTGTGGATCTACCACCATTTGGATCAATTAGATAGACTCCTACGTGTTTTCTAATGAATATACATTGATACTGATTCAAATAATTAACATTTAGTCTTTAAAAGACAACCAGACAAGCAAGAGACCTTTTCTGTCCACTTCATTAAGGTTGCAAGGTCATGAAAAGAAGACAGTGTGTTTATTTATTTTATTCTGCAATGATTTCCCTCAGGATGGCCCAGCATATCAGTGTTACAGCTTAACGAGGAGAAACTGAGGTTTAAGGAGAGACGGTTATTTGCCTGAGGGTTAGCTCTTTCACCTAGATCTTTCAACTGTATACTATAAATCAGAATTCTGAAATATTTTTTTTCATTATGTCAACAGGGAATTGTGTGTGTGTGGGGGGGGGGGGGGGGGGGGGGGGGGGGGGGTTTTGTTGTAAGAAATTAATAATTACATATAATAGTTGTTTTGTGCTAGTTGTCTAAAGAGTGTCTGTTTTTAGTTTCTGATAGTCACAAAAATATCATTAAATACAAAATTCACCAAAGACAATGCAACAGAATGTCCAAATTGTTGGAAGTTATTGCATCTCTTGACAATAAATGCAGCACACGTCCTCTAGACAACATGTGATTGGCTTTTTTAGTTCCAGAACTTATTGAGATTTACTCAATACATGTTACCAAGCTTCAAAACAACCCCCCAAATTTTGTTACCAAGTAATCAAAAAGAATTACCTGCAATAACATTATTTTCTCTGCTTTAACCATATACTTTCTCCTTCACACCCTGAACCTGAAGTAGGATTAACCTAATGCTAACAGCAATCAATGTATTATTATTATTATTATTATTATTATTATTATTATTATTATTATTATTATTATTATTATTATTATTGTTTGTTTGTTTGTTTGTTTGGTCTTTTTGAACCTGCTGTGCAATCTAACTGGACAAGTATTTTACTGTATATCCTACCTACAGTGGGAGAGATCTTGATTTATATAGAAAAAAACATATGGTAGAAATTGTTTTTCAGAAATTGATGGCCAGTGAGATTTAAGTTATTAAACAAATTATTAAACACAAATGATATTATTGCATATGCCATACAACACAATCGTGTCTCCTATAATTATTGCTCCACGCACATACCTATGGGTTTTTGTTGAGCTCAGTTGATGTTGAAAAACTTCAATGAAAGTGCTGTTTGGGGTGTGTTCATTTTTCATATGTTCGTAAATTCAGTGAGGATAAGTTTTGCCTTCCATTCGACTGTGTCACTCAACAGTGCATTCAGCCCAAATGTACTCTCAACACAGTCAAAAAGGACATGTTTCTGCTAACCAGTGGGGACACGAAAATCCTATTTAGTCTCTAATGAAAAGCAATGACTTTCAATTACATTGACTGAAATAAAAAAACATTAATCAGTTAGAAAAAGTATACATATTACAGCTCCCTGCATAATTACTGCCTCTTGCCAATGTTTTGCTTTTATCTTTTCAATTTTTTTCCCCAAAAGGCATTGTTGTGTGAGTCCAGGGCAGACATCATAACACCCAGAGCCAGCTTGAGGTCTGGTTGGACGGATGTTAGAGTAAAAAGCAGCTGGTTGGTGATGACATTTTTATGGGGTGATAAGCAAAAGCAGTCCCTCCAGATTCCTTGAGGTAGAGGGTGGGATGCAGAGCTATGTCAATTGAGTCAAGGAGGAATGGAGAACAGCCAGAAACCTTGTTTCAGCATGATTCAGTAAACTTTTACACAGACACACAGTCTAACAGTGAGTCCCTGCCAGACACAGGAAGTGATGGTAGCAGGAAGATTAAATTGATACAGTTGGTGCTTGAAAAACCTGCATTTCACTAAATACCTTCAACACAGCAAAAGGGGGGGGGGGGGGGATATTGTTGCTTAAGTTGGTAAGAAAGTCGATTTTAAAACCTTGGTTATCTAATTATTCTGATTTTAAAGTAACACCAGTTATTTGCTTAAACAGAGATTCCTTTACTCTCTCTCTCTCTCTCCCCTTGCTCCTCTGCAGAGTCAGTGCCATATCTGGGATGTATTAGGGCACATCTAAGCATAGCCATAACTTAAGTGACTGGAGCATGCAGAGTTATACAATCTTTGCTGCCAGGACATTTTGTTTGCAGATTAACTTAAAACAACTGAAATATGCTTCCTTCAAAGTTTAAACACCAGCGCTTTACCTTGTACATTAAACAAAAAAGTGAGGGTTTCCAGAGTAAAAAAAAAAACAAACAAAAACAAAAAAAACACGTCCTGAACAAGCACGGCCTCCCAACCCATTTAATTCATGAATGCTGGGAGGGCTGGTAATATAAACAGCAAACCAACTGATAACATCTTGACAATTGACTTCACCTTAAATGTTTTAGTTTCAACTTGCTAGTGTAAACATGGTATAAATCATACACATTCTGAATTAGATAGGAGTTTCCACAAAGACTGGGAGTAAACCTTTAAAGACCCTAGCAACAAGTGCAAGGGCAAAGGACATTTATATTGGTGCAGATGTGCAACAGACAACTGACTTAAATATGCAAATAACCAGGGAAACGGAACCATAACAAACTAAAGAGACCTCAATAAGTGCAAACATAAAAATATATATATTTACTATTTCTAAAACACATAATTGAGTTTAACTTTAATTCTGTCTGAGCAGCACAGCAGAGCCCTAACCCTAACCCAGTACCTTCTGATTTGCTGTGATCTTGTTCTTAGATTGGTGTAAAATTTAAACCACACTTATTAAAGAACTACATTTTTTCTTAACATTTTGACATTATTTCAAGATCATTTTTGAATTTCTTTATGAATTTAGAGTGCCCAGTTATTTTATTCCCTGAATTTCTCTCCAGTTTAGGATGTTCAATTAAATTCCCTCACCATAGCAATTCCCCACAACATGCTCAGGTGAACTGAAGGTCAGCGGGCATCTTCTTTTATCAACCAAGCCAATTGCCTCTTTACATCCAAGAACTTGAGAGCCAGGGTATGAACACTGCCCTCTAACCACATGGCCATGCTTCTTACCAGGAGAGCCACTTGGGGACCACTGAGAAGGTTTACTTTCCAGCTTTCTCATCTCACTTCTCGTGCATGCACAGTGGTATGCCTGTGAAGACGTAATCATATTGAACTAGCAGAGGTCAGAGTGAGGTGCTAGATTTCTTACTTTGATGTAACTCGCCGGGAAACATGTTGATATAATAATGTTTCAGATGCAGATGTGTAACTGTATATGGTCTTCAATGCTCCACTGATTAATTGTCTACGGATTGGTACATCTATTTTTTTCCCCCAGAAAACTCATAAACTTAACTATAAACTGGGACCACAAAAGTCTTCCCTGAAAGACAAGGTTATGAGATATGAGCTTGAAAAAAGACACAGTCCCTTTTGTACTGTCACAAAGACACTGAGTTACAATGACAGTGGTTAGTGCCCAGCCTCAGTCTGTTACACTTGAAACTTTTCCACGGTTTTCTTTATTTGAATACTATGTTTTGTAAACATGCAATCCTATGTAAATAAACTTCAGAAAATTATAAATAAATTATACATTAAAAACATTAACCTTTCAGTTATAAATTATTTGACTAAACCATTTTGTCAGTACATCACATGTTCTAGTAGGCATCACATAATACACTTTACCAGTAATCAACAAAGCTACAAACTGAAAAAAGTATTTGCATAAAAGTATCTGGTTGAGTAGCCTAACTATACAGTTAGGATACTGAGAATATATGGCAATTTTAAAACCATTAGTCCAGCCATTACTTTAAGTGACACCAAGATCTATAACTCACTTTAGAGTTGGCTTCACCTTTGTAAGTTATGGACTTTACTGTGACACTTCAAATTATTGTCATTTCCAATAACCAATATGTGTAGAAATACTGTAAAACAGTAGACATAGAAACAATCTATTTCCAAGCAGAGAGGATATTAAAAAAGATTCAGTGAGTCATTAATCAAAACTGTAAGGGACTCTCCCATTGCCCATGGTAACTGACCACCACAAACCTACAGGCTCCCAGTATAACTCATCAGAAACCATAGCATTTGACTTTCCACAGCGTACAGACCTTATTATGAAACACTGGCAAAATAAAACAGCTCAAAATAAACACACATTAACTGTAGCATATTCAATTGTCATCTGAAAAGTACAGCCATGTCCAGTGCAATACAATTGTTGTTCTCTTGCATGCACATACACCCATGTGTTTGACTACGTAGCTTGATAGTACTTTAGCAAACAGTTAAGGCCTTTGTTTTTCAATGTTTCCATTTTGTATGTATCTTAGTGCTCACACACACACACACGCACGCACACACTAAACACATAAAATCCATTGTCCGGTGTTGTGTCTTTTTAACTTCAGTCAGCAGGCATATCCCAAGATCTGAATTAAAGCACGTAGCTATGAAATTAGATATATCCATTGGGAATATCCCAAAATAAAACCCTCTGTTCCTCCATATCTGTCTTCATATAAATAAGATATTACCACAGGCAAACTATAACATGGGAAATGGCCTTTTCAACATTACAAACACACCGAATGATTCTTGGCAGCATATTAGTCAAGGGGGTTTGTGGTGGAATGCATAAATAAATCATTTTTAGAGGTGGATCAGATATCTTCCCTCCCCCCAAACAAAATAAACAGGTTTAGGCAGAAAAAAGCTGACTCATGGCCTTACTACAGGAAATCATTTTTGCTTGTCTGCATATTTAGGTCATTTCTTTATGATTTTCATTTTTCATTCGGCACAGGGGGTTCCATGAAAACCAGAGTTCAAATCTGGTTTCAATTTCTGTTAGGTTTTTTACTTAGCACTTGGAATGGGGATGGTATGTGGCACATTTCCACCTTTTACAATCATTACAGGTCCAGGCCTGAAACATATCAAGTTTTTTTTTTTTTTTTTTTTTGAATGCAAAATCATTTTACCCCTATTTTTCTCTCTAATTTAGAATGTCCAATTACACTCCCTCACTGCAACAATTCTCCCATGACACTCAGGAGGACTGAAGGTCAGTGGACATCCTTCAAACCAAGCCAATTGCCTCTTTACATAAAGGAGCCTGAGAGAGAGCCAAAATGACACTCCTGTAGAATCCCCTTTGCACAACCAGGATGCAAACCTGTGCTCCCCAGACTCATGTGACAATGGCTTTAGCATAGAAGCCTACTTGAACCCTTTCTTTCTTTCTTTCTCTTATCTTTTTTTTAAATGTTCAGTTATTCTGTGTTTCTGAGTTCAGAACCACTCAAGAAAAGACATCAAGAAAACTGAAGGACAAGGTGTTTGGCAAGCAATCAAGCAAATCTATTTGGGATAGTTTGTGTGTGTTTAAGTTTGGCTCACCTATGACATGCACCTCATACTTAAATTTTTAAATTTAAAATTTTAGTTAAACTTAAATTTTAAAAAATCCAGCCTCATCCATGTATGTCCGGAGTGTCTTTCTCATCTTGTAGGTACTTTAAACCAATGTGATCTTTAAAATTTTGTAGCTTCACTTTCCAATGCACATGAACTGCCTGGCGTTAACCTACCCCCTTACTATAAAGCAACACCTCAAGTCTCAAGTCAAAGATTAACCTTTGTTCTTTATTTTTATACTGGTGGATAGAAAAGAGGAAAAAAACCCTCTATCAAAGATTTTTGGATGGTTCTTCAAGATGTCCAATTTGAAGAGAATTCTGCAATTTTGGGGGAATAGTGCCATTGTGGCGTGCCATTTAATTTTTAGACCAAGATTCCAAGGTAAGTGGTATACACAGGGATAAAATTCAAGCACTTTAAATAGGAGAGGCCATAATAGGCAATTATGTATAATTGTACTTGAAGTCAAAATAGAAGATAAATATTCCAATGGGAAGTTTCTGTATATTTTAAGAATCAGAAACAAAACAACAGCAAAAAATGTAGCTGATCCGCATACTTATCTATTTGAAAGAGATATGTGTAGGCAATTGACCCCGGATTTTATGGTAACATGGCTCTGCAGGCAGCATAATTTAAACCTTGCATTGCTTTTCACATAACAAGATGAAGTTGTTGTTGGTCTTTTTTTAAAAATTTGGCCCTGCAGTGAGTGACAGTATTGAAATAGTCAACAAGACTGATACAAATAGCTTTAACAAACACTCAAGCAAATTAGTTAGCTGCAGAGGCCTGGTAATTAATGAAAATGGATTTGGCCCTCCCACTGTTCTGTTTAGTTTAGGCAGTCTCTTCTGGTTGACTCTGGGGACATTCCTTCTTCTCCCACTCCCCTTTAAATGCTGATGACAATCTGTTAACAAGACATGCCAACATGAATTGCTTTCACCTAAAAATACAATGCTCTATCTCTGTACAGCAAGTATTTTTAGCCCATGGTCAAAGCTATTGGCTGAACAAGGCATGAGTTTTAAAGCCTGTCAACAAGGCCCTTAGCATCACCTGATTAAGTACTGTACTGCACTGTACTTTATGTTAAAAATGACTCAAATAGATCACCTACTCTTGTCAGTATGGGATTTAGTCAATCTCACGACTGGGTATTAGTTAAAAAAAAATCTAAGCCATTCAATATATATTATATGGAGACCTTAAAGTGTTACTGAAGAGGCTGTAGGGTTTAAAACACAATGCATTACTTTCCCTAACTTTCTTGTACATATTCCTGCAATATCTTTTTCAATATAATGGTGATTGTTTTGATCATTTTATTAATATATCTCTGGTCTTAAATCAGTTTTGAGTTTTTATTTTTGTTTTACTTCGGTTATGCATTGGGTCTTCCTGTATTAAAAAATAAATAAATAATAATCTGACTCTGAATCTGTCACAGGTGGAGGGTCTGGTTCTCTGATAACTATTTACAGAACGCAAACACAAAGCCCCCAAACAAAAACGAAGTAACACACAACCTCAGCCCTGCCCCAGGGCAATATTTCGAGTTTCTGACAGGCACACATTTTACATTATAAAACTATCAAGACGCAATAGAATCATTTGATTGCTCCTACCTATATGTTAGTTTTATAACATTAGATCTAATCTGTTCTGATTTTTTTTAAATTTCCTTTCAGAAAAATGTACTCGCCTAACTGTAACCATAAGACCACTCATCACCACACTTAATACAGGTCACTCAGCCTCTCAGTCCTTAGCTATAACCCCTGGACCACTGCTGCTTCCCAATCCACAGCATTGATTCAACAACCATATAGACCACAGTGCAGCTCCTCCACTTAACAATAACAATCTTCTAGTTCACATTATTAATGGTTGGATCCTGTTGCTCCCCAGTCTCTCAGTGCAGGCTGTTGGGTGATACTTCACCACAAAGCCCGCCAGTCATTGAGGCCATACAAAGAGAGCATTACTGCTAAAACTAATCAAATAGCGATAATGGAAAGTTTAACCTGACATGGTAAGCCCATGACATTTTGAAATAATCAGTTATGAACCATTCTATAATGAAAAAAGGTCATTCCGCTTTCTATCAGAATCATGAACCACTGATTTACTAAAAAAAAAAGATGAGGATTGCATCTGTGAATTTCCAGTGTGGGCAAATAAGGGTTAAACTGAACTGTTGTCCGCTTTGCACGACATGACATGACATCACATGAGAGAGTAGATATCTCCACTCTGCATCCCTGCTTCACCGAAACTCGCCTCTTTCCTTATTTACAGATGCAGCGCCACCTATTAATGACATCACCAACTTCAGTTTAGGCTTGATAACAGAAAAACACAGTGGGTGGAATTAGCAGCAGGCGCATACGCATTCAGCAAATGTTCTGCACAGGCTGACCCACTTTCCAGCATGTTGCACCAAGGCACAATTTTAGCTTAATTGTTTTCACGTACTGCCACAAAAGCCCTATAAAAATGTTTGTTGTTGTATTTTCTTTTACCCATCATTTTGCTTTCAGTGCTGTCCCCATTTCACCCCAATTTACTAGTGCTGATGGGGACTGAGGCACAAAGACATAACAAGACAATGATGGAATTAAGTTCTTATTCATACTAAATATTGAAGAGATGACAGGCACTGTCAGGACAGGATAAGAAGTCCAAACACAGTTGGCATGCATTGTACCCTTATTTAAATTGTACCCACTGGTGTGGATAGCGTTTTGGAAGATAAAATAAGTGGATATTTTGAACAGAAAGGGCCTGCTTTTTCATTTTTTTGTATTCCTTTCATAAAAGCCGAGGTGAACTTTCCGCTCACTTCATAATAGGGTAATGTGGGGTTTTCTTAAGAATTTAGTGGTCACAAAACCTGGGCATGATTCCTCTCTCAGTTTTTGTGAGAAGGGTTGATGTTAGTTTAATTGAGTTTACAGAAGATGATCATTTTTTATTAGACAATATGTACAGTATGTGTTTAAGGGTCATATTTTAGACTTTTTCCATGATGAACAAAATAATTTCAATGACAGAACACTAGCAAGAAATAACTCAATTGCACAAAGGAGCAGTTCATTGGCTGTTCTGAGTACCGTTAGTTTTCAAATGGTTTAGTTCTTTTGAACTTGCTTGAAGACAGAATCCTTTATTTTTTGTGAAATGGAATAAAAGTGGCCATACATTTCTTTTTGTTAAGCTGGTCATAAACTGCAGTACACTAGATGGTGCTGGCGCTTACTAACATAGACACTTTGGCTGTCATTAAATGATAGTCAAAGCACCTTAACACACACAATTTGAGTACTTGCAATGACATCTCAGAATGATTGATAACATCATAAAAAAGCAGGGAGACATAACCCTTTGCAGTATTGTTTATAGGAAGCTGCCATTAACAATCTCCACTTCCTCCAGTCTGATTAAACTGCACTACTTCTAGCAGAAAAATATTCAGATGCTTCTTGGTGCCACTATAACAGCAGTTTCACAATTTAAGTACACGGTATATCACAAAAAAAATTAAATAATTGTTTACACTAAGCTAAAAACTGTGAATCTTAATGTGTATGGTGGTGGAGGAGGTGTTTGTGTGTATGGTGGTGGTGGTGGTGGGGATGGGGGATGGGGGATGGGGGAATTTGGGTTTCCAGGTGACTTTCCATTTAGAGGTAGACCAGTGTGTGACAGGAAATGAGATCACTTCCTCTCCTCAGCTATAAACAGAATGTAGGGGAAGTGAGAGTGAACTGATAACCCTTTATGGGATATGAAGTGCACTAATAATGAAGCAGACATCTGCTGTTTTTTACTGAAAATGCACTTACAGTTAGCACAATGAAATGTATTTGCACTGAAATGCTTCACAATAATATAGTTGTCAAACTTCAAAATATGGTAAATTACCAGTATTTGTAATATTTTACTGAAATCGTTGGTTTTTTTCGTGGCAATACCCAGGATTCCGTTATTCCTAATAGTTAGGCAGCACTGAAAATGCAAGTACATTTCTACCATTGTACAGTATGTTCACTCTGGTTGTATACAAATAAAGGTGCCTACATCCCCAAATAGTACCATACATTATATATAACCTATTTACATACTTCTTATTGAAATTTTGAACATTCAAAAAACAAAAATCACTACCAATATTACTTTTTATGATGGCATAGGCTTACTACCTAAATAGCTGTGATGGTTTTAAAAAGGGCCCAGTCTTGGGAATATGTCAGTATTAGCAGATAATGTAACATAAATCCATGTGCATAGAACAATTGTGTTATAAATAAATAGCTCCACAATTAAGTTAATTGATCTACAATTGGCTAATTATGATACAGACATAAGCAAGACTAGGGCATGGCGATTTTAGTGAAGATGCAGCATCTGTAGTGTTTGGAACTGTAGTTCTTGACCACGTGTTGACAGATGAGCTAAGGCTATACATGCCTAAACATGTGTGTTGGAAAGACGGCTTCATGCTACAGGTCTGGACCTGAGAGCTGGTACTGAAAAAGAGATAGACAAGCTCTGCTACAACATTTTGTGACTATTATGGGAGTCTTGTTTCCACTTTAAAAGCTATGTAGGAAAATGTTGTTTATCATTTGCGATTCCATTTGTAATTGTATATCTTGTTTTGTGTGATCGCTGCTAGCCTGCTTGACCACCTACACTATTACTACACTCATCAAGCAGGCAGTCGTAAACAACAGTCATGAGTACGTACTTAGTAATTGAAGGTTTCATTCAGAAACCCCTAGATTTCACATGACATGTTTCAGCACTGATATACAGTAATTCTAAAAGATGTGTATTTATTTATAAGAGATCAGTTACAATGCAATTCGAATTGTATTACAAATATAGTGTTACCACGTTAAACTACCATGTGTATTTCACAAAACTAAAGTGATTTCATTGGTAATTTAATTACACATGTAGTTACGTAAATATAAGTTATTATTATTTACCTTAATATGGAGTTCAAGCACAATTAGTATCATGAAATGTTACCTTTTCCTATAAGAATAAACTGTTCCCTGGCCATCCATGTTCATGTGCTGATATGATTAAGATAATGTTTAAAATGCCTTTGACTTTTCTCTAAAGCACATGTTACAGTATGCATGAATTCTAGCTAACATACAGTATTCAAATATTACAATATGAGCAATCTTTTCCAGTTGTCACTGAACACATTCATTCAGTAAACAGTGCCCTGTTTAGCAACAAGGGGCAAACTGAATTTTCTAAAAGGAATAAAACAGTTTTAACTGTACAAATCTAGCAAGGAATTACTGAGAACAATATTTTACATGCCCTTATCTACAACTACGTGTTCTTATGCTAATTTTGTACAGTACCATTAAACCCTTTTTTCCTTTCAGAAAATGTGTCTTTGACCTTATACATGGCTGTGAATTTCCATAAAGATATAGGTACCATTAAAGAAAAAGATTGCTAATTCTGTTCTCCCCACCTGTTTTGTGCTCACAAAACTCTCATGTAAGGGCTACTACTAAACACTTTGCATCTCAAACTGTGATAAACCCACTCGGAACGGTAGGTGTGGGGTGCTGTCCAGGTAACTCTCAAGAAAGCACCAGAGATGGGCATCAGATCAACCAATTGGTCTCTATTCCCTTCCTAAACTGAGCCACACATATACACATTTTAGCCCGTGACAAGCATAGCAAGTTGAATGAAAGCCTTCCCATTATTGAAATTTCAGACAATAAATGCCAATAAATATATCCTCAACCAAGCCAAGATTTAAACAAGGCACCTTTAGTGGCTGTTCCTTTGTTCCTGTGGTATTATTTTTTTATATAGTGCCTTTCAAAGTGGATCACCATCACAAAGCACTTTACAGAGGTAGGCTGTGAACTGTGCATTATATGCAGAGTCACTTACAATAGGACACTGATTTAACATCTCATCCACTGGATGGAGCACAAGGAAGTTGAGTGACTTGCTCAGGGTCACACAGTGAGTCAGTCAGTGGTAGAGTTGGGACTTGAACCGGTGACCTTCTGGTTACAAGCCCTGGACTTTAACCAGTGGACCACACTGCCTCCTTGATATAGTCATTACTGGCAGGATGGGTTGGTGTTTGTTATCTGATTTCACTGTAAAGCATTTTGATGGTTCCAACATGTTTTATTCTTTTTTATGGTAAAATTGTGAAGTGCCCTGGGATAATGTATGATTAGTATCATTGTTCTCGATTGTGGTAATTGCCGGTGTGACACTGTCTACAGGTTTTGTGGTTAGGCATGGATTAACAGTTAGAGAAATATTTCCCTGTGACTAACCTGATGAATAAACAGAAATGACATTGTTGTTATGCAGGACTATTTGTAATTCTTTGCTTAATACAGAGGGCCAAATGATGTGTTGCAAGACTTTTGTATATAATAAAAAATCCAAGGGATTTACCATTCAAGTAAATATCCAACTCCTACAATGTTTAATATAGTTTTGATTTTGAACTTGCCTGTTCTTTGCACTGTCTAAATATTATTACTACAAATTGATAGCAATCTTATGGAAAGAAACTCAATTTATCAATACAAAATGTATTTTTACTGTGAGATAAAATCTAAACACCGCAATCACTGTCGTTGTTTCGATTCCAGACTATTCCACTGCCGACCATGGACTAGAGCTCCCAAGGGGTGGCGTACAATTGGCCAAGCGTCGCACAGGTGGTGAGGGCATAGGGCAGCCAGGGTGTCCTTGGCTTACCACATACCAAATGTGTAGGCTGGCCGGGCGCCTGCAGGCTTGCCTGTAAGCTGCCCAGAGCTGGTAGTGGTTGGTAGCGGTGAGCTGAGTCTAAAAATAATACAAATGGCTATTTCAAATTGGGAGAAAAATGGGGCAAAAATCAATTACCGACTACTAAATGTATCCATAAATAAATAAATAAATAAATAAAAATTCATTTGAAAAACATTTCAACAATTTTCTTTCATTCTTTATTTTTTTAAGATTCAGTAAATTAAAATGATGAATGCAATTGTAGATATGATATTTACTTATAATAAAGAAGCACACATTGGGCAAGATTCTCCAAAAACTATGTTCTTTTTTATTAGACTTTTTTGTAATAAATGGGTATTTAAAATGCAAGTATGAAAACTCTTTAGGTGAACAGCAGATCCTGTTAAGGTTTATGAGATTCACTTGGATATTTTTGTGATACACCATGTTATCTTAATAGTAATCAGCATTCTTAAATGGAGGGAGTGTTCACTAATTATCATTTTCTTGAGGAATAATCAAACCTGTGCCTGTGGTTGTCCATGTTCAAAGCTGGAAGCAAAAAAAAGTCAGAGTTTAATATTGCAGGTAATAGTACATTAGAGCCGATACTGTTTATCAACAACATAAACATTTAGGCCAATAAATTCAAGCAGAAATAATTACATACATATGTTAATCACAATATGAAAATATATTTTACACTATAAATTATGATTTTTAATAAAAACAAGTAATATATTCATTTTACAATTTTTAAAAAACTGATTAAAGTAACATAAAATACTTTAAAGGGTAAGCAGCTACAATTATTCTGTGTGGTTCTGTTGCTCCAGTAATTAATTATTATATTTGTTCTCAATATTGGTCTGCACTCCACTTAGGGCTTACTTTGACATTCCTCATTCCATTCAAATCATGTGACAATATGACCTTTCAACTCTGCTAGGAATAGTCTATCATTCCCAGTGCACTTACTCTATGTATGTAGACATTTAGAGAAACAGTATGTTGGGCAGGTTAAAAAGTCATATAGGATAATCAAGATGAATATCAATAAATGTATGTTAAGTGGAAGCATATCATAACATGGTGAATATGTCAATTCACATGGTTCAGCCATGACCCTTAATGTAATCAGAAAAATGTATGTCAAAAAGCCCAAATCTCCTCTGCAAAGACATTACTGCAAGGTACCCAGATTGTGACATCAAATGAAGGAAGTGCAACAGTGGTTTGGTGGAACTTCCATTTCTTGTTGAAGTATCAAAAAGAGATGGACATTGATATTGACCAGTCCTACATTAGCCAAACTATGCAACTTGCATTCTAACGAGGCAGTGATGGTATTGGTAATGTACAGACAGGTATGGTAAAACACTAAATAACATGATTGGTAAACTGAAAAAACTATTTTGTTCACAGGATACAACACGGCTTTAAGAATTCTTAATCGTCTTTAATATAGGTTTGCTTGAAAACATTACTAACTGTACAATAACTGTGGATTAAAAGTAATTCACAGTAAAATCTGGAATGGTTTAAATATCTGTAACAGGGCTACCTTTTTAGTCATCTAAGTTTAAAAATAAAATATTGTTTAAAAGGCTGTTTTTCAGACTTTTTAGTAACAGACATATCAGGTATATTGTTGTCATTGCTGTAAAAAAAAAATGTCATCAGTATGGTGAAATAAGTAGACCACCATGACCCAAAGTGTGACTATATCCTGTAAAATATTCAGTAACCTATACTATATAATGTCATTACCAAGCTTCATCATAACTGGAAAAACAGTTCTCTAGATATGTGTAGAAATGTAAGTGTGGCATACAGACATACAGAGAGGCAGGTCTACTAAAGCCCGTCAGGCTGGGAATTATAATTTGTTATACAATTAAACATGTTGTTTTGCAATCCTTTAATTTTTACTTCTGAAACCCTTTTAAAAAAATACACCTTTTTTTTTTACCGTGGCAAATTTCTCCATAATCAGAACGAATTCACAAAAATCTAAAAACAGAGATGCTGAAAGATACTATACATTCACCCTCCCTATAACAAACACATCACAAAATGTGCTTACAAGGACGGAAACCTGACAGTATGGCTGAGACTCAAGGCTCGTGCCCACAGAGGGGTTATGATTAACAGCAGGTGAGAGGGACAGTGCTGAAGGTGTTTGGAGGGAGAAGACCTGTACTTTCCACAGTGTCTGATGAAGCTTATACAACAAAATCGCAAATCAGACAACGGAATACTGTACGTTTCATAACAAGTGAAATTCCACGGCAACAGCACCTTTTAATTCTTTAATATTGCGAAACTTAGTATTACCAGATACATAACGGCACATTAGGGAACGAAATGTACAGGGTACATTTTACCCAGCAATATCACTTTTCTATTGTGTAGTATTTAAACGTAACAAAACAATTACAACAGTCACTGTACACAACAACACACTATGGAGCAAAATGGACATTGTATATTTCACCATAAAAAGGGACCTTTAATTTGCATGTACAGTGTAGAGGAGTGTCTGTAATCACCAGGGTGATTTTGTGCTATGGCAGCAGTCTATCTCTTAATTAATGAACCAGTATTATGTCCATATATGTTTTAACAATGCCTGTAATTTGTAATGGACCTTGCTGTGCACTTTCCTATCCAGTCGGATCAGGTGAAATAACTTTCTTGGCATAACTTTCTTGAAATAATGCTTTTTTGGCATCATCAACTGCTTTGAGCAACTCCGATTTGTTTATTTTCTTGTCTGAAGTCCCTTTCATTTATTTTTTCCTATATTTGTCCAGGTCTTGAAAACGCATCACTTAATAAATACTTTGCAAATATTAACTTATATTGTTACTAGTCATTTTAGAAAAGTTAACCTGAGTGCTGTTGTTCTCTGCTGAAAAGGTGGCAGTGTTTGAATGATATGTTACTTCTTTTGCAGTAATCCGGTAAAGCTTGATTCTTGTAATCTTTTGAAAACAAGTCAGGGATATTTTTAACAGCACTTTGATGGCTGGTTTTTAGTTTTTTGGGACCTAAATTGAAAATACACAAACAATTCACTTATGGAAACCCAGCAAAGAAACAGATCTCTGTGAAATATGAGATAACGAGAAAATGGCAAAACACAGCACAAAAGCTTTTTTCAGATACAGTAAAATTGTTTATAATTGAAAAAGACTGTAGCCAAAAATACATGTACAACACTATGAAATGTAATCTATAATACTGCATAGTAACTAACAGTAATAGTAACTGCTGTGCAGCTTTCTTTAGTCTATTTGTTGTCATGGTTAATTTATGATAGCGTCTATTCACCAGCCACCCCAAAGTATACATTGTGTCTTAAGAACCACTGCTACAGTGAGAATTAATCTGCTTTCTAATTACAAATGTTTTTTGGCACCAATTTACTCCATTTTCAATAGGATTTCATTTAGCCCTATTTGGCTGGTTAGCAAAAGTGAGTTCCGCTCAGCAAACGCCTCCCTTGCAATGACAGCTGTTGGAGATTACACAATATTCTCCCTGAAGCATGGGTCACTCAAGCCAAAAGGATTTCTTCCAGCATTCCTGAAGAATGACAAGGCATCTCAGGCTGATTCATTTTGTGGGCCTCACCTGCACTTATCCCCCGGAACACCGTGGGATAGGCCTCACAGAGAGAGGTGAACCAGTTTCCGTCTCCCAATTTTAAACAGCTGGGCTCCAACTGAAGCCAAGGACATTGCCTAACACAAAGACACAAATGTTGGATTACTTAAGAGATTTTCAATCAAACTTTTTATACAAACTGAGGATGGAACATGGTAATAAAGCCAAACATTCATAAGAAGATTACAAAGTCTTTAACCTCTGTTGTCGTACCTCTTATTAGCATTCACAACATTATTGCTGTATCCGTGGAACAACTCTCTGAGGACAGAATCTTTTGCCAACCACTGTTCTAATTTAAAAAAAATGCATAACTCATTAGCAACTCTGTAAGCATGGCTGCAGCAGTGAGCTACAACAGTTAATCTCTAAACAAGAAAACAAGCAGACCATAAACCATCACTCAAAGGTGAGTGCCACATTCCACTAATTAAGACTGACTTCTTGCTGGCTAATTTCTACAAAATAATATATACAATTCAGTGTATAAACCACAGAGGATGCACAATCAGAAGATATAGAGCAAGTGTTGACCAATACTTAATCAAAATACATCCAGTAAAGCAGAACCCTATAGACATGAATTTTAAAATTGTGTGGCAACCTGCTTTATTGTACTTAATCTTTTCATGATCGTCAGATATTACAGAATATAACAGATGACCAAAACAAGGTATGTGCTTCATTCTATGATATCAAAAACATTTTTTGTAGATTGATAGTCATCTATTATAACATGGCTACACCTCGTGCCTCACAACCCATGCCGATATCCAAAACAACCCACCCCTATTGTGCCTTTTTACTTAACTGTAACTTAAACATCAGCATTATTGTATTGAACTTGTGGTATAGTAACAACAGCTTTAGTAGCAAATGATTTACAAATGGAATTTGTTAATAAAATCAATCAGATAATGATTTGAAATTGAGTCAACTAGGTTGTTAATTAACTAATTTCTCATTAAAAAGCTTAATTGTCATAGGTAACATCACTTCCTGTCTGAAGGACTAGATAGGGGGAACTCGTTAATCAAAAATGCATGCTGACGCAAACAAGAAAAACTAATGGAAGCATAATTCGTTGTTATAGAAACAACTACTATTGTACAGGGAGACGGCTCTCCCACACCTAACATCAGCCACAGGGAATTAAAAAATAACAGGAGTAACTGTGTTGTGTATAATTTGTAAACTTCATTTAAAAGTGTGCATTTTGTTATCCAGAATGTACATTTATTTAGAAAAGTTCACATAAAATGCTGATTTATGATTATCTGGTGTGTGTGTAAAAATTGGATGGCACGGATTTAAAAAAAAATCCTTTTCTGCAATCTTTTTCTGTTTAAAAAGAAAAAAAATATACCAAAGTATTATTTGTTTTTTAAATATATATATATATATATATATATATATATAATATATTAATATTATATATACAATACACGTTACAGAGCTGTGTTCCTAATGTGTGCAGCTCCTCAAACCCAAAAGGATGTGAGCTCCAAAATACTGTCAGCAGGTGAGGGACAGAGGGCATCAGCGCTGGGACCTCCTGGCTGGGCACATTCGTCATCTCCCAGCACACCACCTAGAATAAGGGCTTTGAATAATATCTGAT
This sequence comes from Polyodon spathula, assembly GCF_017654505.1. Lineage (NCBI taxonomy): Eukaryota > Metazoa > Chordata > Actinopteri > Acipenseriformes > Polyodontidae > Polyodon > Polyodon spathula. Next base: position 12,970,192 of record NC_054545.1, read on the forward strand.
TAACTTTACCAATAAACTGGACCACTTCCCCTGCCAGACAAACAAATACTGCAGCTGACATCAGAAAAGCTTTGTTTCAGTTGCTAAATGCACAGAGGGAGGTAAATAGTGGGCAAGGTTAAATCATCAAGATATTGGATGGCATGAAGGATCAACAAGGGCAGCAGGTGGTAGTTGTGCAAAACCTGACCGACCACCTCAGGCATGTGGTTAAAAATCACCAGGTTCTGGTGCAGCAGGTGTCAGTCATTGGCACTTGTCTTAGGGAGCTTATAGCAAGCTTGGTTCCTATTCTAAAAATTCTTAGTTCTCAGCTGCAATCACATGCTAGAAGTGTAAAGGGACAACAGACACCTCCCATTCCCCAGGCTTTCTGTCCCTCTACGTTGCACAGGCTGACATTTTTATTTATTTATTTATTTATTTGATTGATTGGATGGGGTGGGGGTAAGCCATCTATGTAGGCTTGGCTGGAATTTATTTTCTTATGTTGACATAAGAAATCTACTTTTGTATGTATTTTTAGCAACACTTCATTATATATGTATTAAGCTTTTAAAATTATGATATAACTCCATAACCCAATACACAATTTGTTTATAACTGTTCAGTGAATTCCTCTAATCATGTTGAATGCATTTTCTCAGGTACTGTCTCCTTGCCTCTGCGATAAATAAACTCAACATGATTAGAAGTAGTCAATGAACACTTACAGTATTATAAGAATTTTATATGCATAAACTGTTATATGCATACAAACGTGTGAAGGTGAAAATGTGTATTGCACATAAAGTGTAGGGGGAGTCTGACAATATTACAAATACAGTTAAGTAAAATGCATGTCAATGATCTGTTTCCTGACATCGCTGGCTCCAGTGGCTTCTCTGGGAGGAATATTATGAGGAGGCTCCAGTGGTTCAAGATGAGGCGCTTCTTCCTCCTCATCTTCCTCAAGTGCAACAAGCATTTCTTGGTGTATAGCTATGTTGAGCAGGATACAAAGATCCTAGCCACAGTTAGCACATCCCCTGATTTGTCGAGGCATCGAAACCTAATTTTTAGTAAACCAAAGGTCTGTGCAATCACATTCCTAGTGAATCTGTGTGCCCTACTGTACGTCTGTTCTTCTTTCATGTCATTTTCTATACCAACACTTCAAATAAAATCTACAGTAGAATGTATGAATCCAGAGTTTGGATAATGATCAATACTACAGTTGCTTTGATCATTTCTGTAAGAGTACACTGGGTGCAAATAAAGGTAGACCTATATCATTTCAGAAATACAACACATGCTCTGTAAGGTTACAAATGGTTAAAACAAGTGAATACACCTGATTTATTCTCAACTACAAATATTGAATTATGTAGGCAGTCTGTAAGAAATTAACTTTCTGTACATCCTCTCTCCGTATTGTCGGAGTTGCAGCCAGGGTCTATCAATCTTAGACTCAATCTGAAGATCTAAAATTTACATTTCCTGCACTGCAACTGCTGCCACTCCCAGCAATTCCATACTGTTGTTTGTTTATTCAATTTTTTTTAACACCAAAGAAGTTAAATACTGATTCAAGGTGAGTTATACAGTTTTTTGTTAATTAAAATGTGTTAATTTTCCAAGTGCAAATTAACTCCTGATAAAGTATGACAATTAACATAGATTTCCTTTTAAATTCCCACACAAACAAAAGAAATAGTCGCAAGAAGCACTGCTTGTTAAGATAGTAACATTATTTCGTAAATCAACATAATTTCAGATTACGCATTAGCACAATTATTTAATAGCAAAATAGGTATGAAAATGCCAAAATCAATGCTAAAAACTGATTTGTTCATTAACACTGGAGTTATCATTTACAAACTTTTGAAACTCCCCTCCCCCCCACTAGTGCCAACCTCAATGTGTCAGCATTTCCTGTAAAATTAAAAGCTTAAATATAGCAATATACAATAGCAAGATTAGGCTCAAAGAGGGGGCATGGCCAACCCTGTGCCATTCCAGTCTGGATCTTTGTTTTAGCTGTGCCTAAATTGTTTACCACAACCAGTTAAATCTTTTGTTTCTAAAGTAGTTCTTATTAGAGTATACCTATTAAATCTGAAGTGGAGTTTCAAATAGATCATTGGAATAGCGCCTTTTCTGTACCATGGTTATGACAACCACATTCTCTAACATAGTCTCAAAAGAGCATTTATTTAAATAAGTTAAAATGCCAGGCAGGACTAGATTTGTATTACTTAAACTACTCAATTGAATTGTCCAAAGTCATTTGTCTGATGTTTTCAATTTTTGTTTAGTCTACCAGCTTAAATTCAAAATCCTTTAAAATATAGACCAGTTGGTCACCCATAGCTTATTGTGCCTTTATACATGACATTAAGAGCAGAGATTTTTCATTTTAGTAATTGTAGATTTGCCTTTATTATTCAGTGCACATCTTCATAGCTTGAAGAAGCTGATTTAAGATCTACCACTGCAGACTTATTTTCCAATAGACACTCAAAGGGGCATAACAAGTGCCAATTAAGAGAGAAGAAAACACAGCAGAGGTCAAAACTATGCAAAACTCTTCAAGAACAGAATTCTTTAATTGACCAGAAATTCTCTTTGCCCCCTTGAAGTCAGGACTGTACGCTAATTAATGTTTTTGAAACAGGAAGCCTTAATGATGGAAGGTATTCATTTGACCCTGTGGAGACAAATGGTTTAGCTTAACTGCCTCTTTCATCCCCCCCCACCCATTAATTCTCTCTGTGTGGTTGGGGGGGGGGGTTAACCACATTCCTTCTTCTTCCATTTTGTTGGGGATAGATTTTTTTTCCAGTCTAGATTCAGAAAAAAAGTATAATAAAATAATAACAGTGTGCTGTATAAATGCAGTCAAACATTTATGGGTTTAATGCAGTTTTAGCATGCAAAGCGATTGCTCTTTTAAATAAAACAAGTGGTTGATGCTTAGTGGGGGTTTGGACGTTCATTTTCTTAATAAATCTTTATTAAACTATTTTTGCTCCCATGCTTAAACATCCCTTCTTTATGAATGCAGTAGTCCTAACTATCTATTTAATTATCAACGTGAATAATATGGGGGAGGACAGCTGTCACATTATGTTTGAGACCCCATATCTAGACCAAGCATAGAACTAATGCAATTTGAGTGTAGGGGTGTAATTCCCTGATAGAATGTCAATGTATGGGTGTAATTCCTAGCGCCTATCTACATTCAATTCCATCAAAAGACAGTTGGCTTATCTCTTGCAGTCTTATTTACAGACAGACATAACTGAACAGGATCTGACTCAGGGCAATGAATTGATGTGATGTGTCACCCGAATTAACCCAATCTGCATTGATCCAAGAGTCTATCCATGTAACAAGGCAAGACTGGTCAGTATGGTTGCTTAAACCCCCAAACTAGATCCGTCAGTCCTGATGCTTAATCCACCAGGCTAGACCTTAATGTACATTTTTACAGTATAAGCAGGGAACAAAGGGCTAATAAATTAATACAAATACATCTGCCACAATATACTGTAGTCATTACATAATGATGCCTGCCTATCAGTAAGCAGGGAGACACCATTATTAAGTTATAAATATGCAGCACTGCATTTACACAGTTATTGTAGCCGCAACGAATAAACCTTTGCAGATACAGTGCTGAGAAAAAGTTTGTGAACCCCAATGATAATTATGGAAATTCCATAGTTTTACCATGATAGCCTTCTTAATTATCCAATAGGGTTTATATTAACCAATTCCATGTCTTTTGAAACAAAATTATGTATGAATTAGACAAACAATGAGTAATTATGATCCACGGTATGTGAAAAAGTAAGTGAACCCCTGGTTTTAGCAGCTCAATTAAGGGGATAATTAGAATCAGGTGTTTAAATAATTAGGTAGATCTTCAGGGGTGAGTTTTGGAGGCCCCACCCTATATAAAGATGAGAAACTTTGTGAGTTTAGTCTTCACCATACAAACACGTCATGCCACGATCAAAAAAATCTCAGAGGACCTCAGAAAAACAGTTATTGATACTCACCAGTCTAGTTACAAAACCATTTCTAAGGATTTGGACCTCTGCTAATTCACTGTCAGTCTACAGATGGAGAAAGTTCAAGACCACAGTTACTCTACCCAGGAAAGGTCATCCTACCAAAATCTCTCCAAGAACAAATCGGAAAACCATCAAAGAAGTCACAAAGAACCTCAGAATAACATCCAAGGATCTGCAGGCCACTCTTGCCTTGGCTAATGTGAGTGTTCATGACTCAACTATCAGAAAAAGACTGAACAAGAATGGTGTTCATGTAAGGATAGCCAGGAGGAAACCACTGCTCTCTATAAAAAACATTGCTGCCCTTCCAAAGTTCGCCAAAGAGCACAGAGATGATCCATAAGACTTCTGGAACAATGTTCAAAGGTAGAACTTTTTGGCCTCAATGAGAAACATTATGTTTGGCGAAAACCAAACACTGTGTTTGCACAGAAGAACCTCATCCCAACCGTCAAGCATGGTGGTGGGGGTGTGATGGTTTGGGGCTGCTTTGCTGCCTCAGGACCTGGACGGCTTGCCATCATTGACACAACCATGAATTCTGCAATGTATCAGAAAATTCTAGAGGAGAATGTCAGGCCATCCGTCTGTGAACTGAAGCTGAACCGAAAGTGGGTCATGCAACAAGACAATGATCCTAAACATACAAGCAGATCTACAAAAGAATGGCTTCAGAAGAAGAAATTCTGCATTTTAGAATGGCCAAGTCAAAGTCTAGACCTAAACCCCATCGAAATGTTGTGGCAAGACCTGAAGTGAGCTGACAATGCAAGGAATCCCTCAAATGTCATCGAGTTGAAGCAGTTCTGTAAGGAGGATTGGGAAAAAAAAAAGACAAAAAAAACATGCTGAAACCGTTACATATTTGCATTAGGGCCTATGCAAACAAAAACTGCTGCTGAGACAATGCAATGTGGGGAACTCCCTGACAAAAGCAATCTGCCTTCGGACATGAAATGGCATAATCATGCAAATATGTAATGGTTTCAGCATGTATCCACAAAGGGTTTATACCGCTGCATATCTCATATCTTCCAAACAAACAATTTACAATGGTTTCATGCTTAATAATAATCATTTTGAAGTGTGGCTGTAAAAAGTAACACATTGTTGGTACTCTAGATCTATTAATTGTTCTTGTGTGTGCAATGTCTTCACCAAGAGGGTTTACCATATTAAAAATCGTTCGTTCCTTGTAAACTAATGAAGCCATTCTCAGTATACTCAACCCCTTTCCTTGCAACACAAAACTACAAATGAACTGAAAATACTGTACAAGGTTTACTCACTTGTCACAGCAATATATCAGAATTATAGTTCGATGTAGATTTTACAGTATATACAGGGACTGGAGTAACAAACAACAGTTAGTTTGTATAATTCTTAATGTCATTAACCTTTGTGTAACCCCCAGTTTGAGAACCATGTACTAAGGTATATGATTCTGAAAATCTTTGCTACTGGCCTCCTGTTTCCCGCATTTGGCTTCAGCACATTTCAGGGACAAAAATGACGAAATGTAGAAGAAATGTACTGAAGAAGAAGAAGGAGGAGGAGGAGGAGGAGGAAAAGGTTAGACAATGGAAAAAATTCAGCCTGGGGCCTAAATCATAAAAATACAACCCTGAAAGACTACTGCCTCCAACAACACTGGCTATCTCCCTTTTCCATCTTGGTTCAATTGAGGACCCAACATAGACTGTCAGTATCTGAGAAGGAGCAAGCAGTAAAACTAATTTCTATGTTCAGGGAGCATATTAAATCAGTATATAGATGGAGCTCGATAAGAGAGTGCTCATATGATACATCAGCTGGCATCTCACTTAATGCTCAAGATAAACCCCACTGCTGAGAGCAGAGATCAGACCTGCCAATGGCTAACAGAAAAAGAGAGGAAAAACAAACAACTGAACACAAGGAACCTTTCTTTATGTGCAAAGTTACAACTCACTTCAAAGGCCTCTGTCTAAAATTGTGTTTTACAACTCATCTCGTTTTACATGGCTTGTGATTTCACAATAGGATGATTCAGCTATATGGAAAGATGGAGTTGCTAAACTATGTTTCCATTAAAGATTTTATTACATAAATCTATGTGCTAAAACAAAACAAAAAATGGGACAAACCTAATGGAAACAGGCTGAGTTTGCATAAAGGTGGATGTTATTTCCACAGTACGTTTATTCATCCTCATGAAACTAATAACAAGAACGCTGAGCGGGGGGTGGGGGGGGTGGGTGGTACATGCACCATAGCAACCCCAGACTCAGGCTCTGTTTTATATGGTTGAAGTCTGTATGTTTCCATTTTTTTTCCACTAAAAATGGATATTAATGACAACCATTTTTTATTTACTGATCATGCGCACAACCTTTGAATTTTTGATGTGCGTAACTTAATTTGCATTGACATTTTAATAGTTCACATTTCTTAATGCTAAACAAAATACTGAAGTTGTTTAAAGATGGTGCTCACATTAGAAAATGAGTACAATTGCACAACTAGAACTACAGGTAAGTTCCAATGACACTAAAACAACCTCCAGAGTAAATAATACATTACTTATAGGCAAAGACCTTTGTCCGTTACACTGCATTTTCAAGATTCAGATTTGGCCTACCCTTGATTTTAACAATTTGAAGGAGCCTACAAAATTATAGGAGCCTGGAAAACACGTTGTCTCTTGTGCGTTATTAGTCAAGTATTTGATTTAAACTACCCTCTTAGTGTTGAGACATGGAAATGTATGCTGTCCTATTGTATTTATGTTTATTTTTTGTTCAAGGTAAACATTGCAGTACAAGCAAAGAACCATGGTAAACACTGCAGGACAAGCAAAGAACCATGGTAAACACTGCAGGACAAGCAAAGAACCATGGTAAACACTGCAGGACAAGCAAAGAACCATGGTAAACACTGAAGGACAAGGAGAGAACCATGGTAAACACTGCAGGACAAGCAGAGAACCATGGTAAACGCTGCAGGACAAGGAGAGAACCATGGTAAACACTGCAGGACAAGCAGAGAACCATGGTAAACACTGCAGGACAAGCAAAGAACCATGGTAAACACTGAAGGACAAGGAGAGAACCATGGTAAACACTGCAGGACAAGCAGAGAACCATGGTAAACACTGCAGGACAAGCAGAGAACCATGGTAAACACTGCAGGACAAGCAAAGAACCATGGTAAACACTGAAGGACAAGGAGAGAACCATGGTAAACACTGCATGACAAGCAGAGAACCATGGTAAACACTGCATGACAAGCAGAGAACCATTGTAAACACTGCATGACAAGCAAAGAACCAAGGTAAACACTGCAGGACGGTGGACAAGCTGTTGTTAGTTTACATATTGAGAAATCCTGTAGGAGATCTCCTTAACTTTGCATTTCCCTTGAAAGAACTAAAAGCCAGTACATGTATTATGTTAATCTTTTATTATGCAAGTCACAAACGTGCATATAACATCAGTGCTGAACATCTTTTGGCTTGCTGATTGTTTTTATACTTAAATATGCTATGGCATAATAGAAATCGGTAATCTCAAATTAAAATTAAACTATCACTCCTTAAGACACATATGGGATCTATGTACGCCAGTCAGTGTTTTTGCCTGCTTTCAAACCCCAGTTACAGTGGTCACAAGTGAGAGACGTCTGGTGATTTTAAAAAACAAAATAACCATCCGCATTAATGAACAGATTAACCACAAATGGTGAGTGTATTTCCCTCCATGTTCTATAAATGACCCCTAAAAATATGGTATACAGTATTAAATCCTTCGTCTAAAAGACTATCCTGACAGTAAACATTTGCACCTGGTTTCCCAGAACCCCATTACACTTGGATTACCTGTAATTTAGGTAGTTCAAGATTCGAGGTAATTGAGGCCTGTGAAACAAGCTGATAATGCATTTACATTAACATATCAGAGTGCAAATTTTAAAAAGAAGAACTTGCAAAGTTTAAGGAAATTGTCCAGAACTGTTAGTAAAACAGACCGGTTGGGCAGTTGTCTTGTGTTGGGTCTGACTTGGTATATTTGCACTGTCTGTATTGTTAAATAATTGCAATACAACTCTGTCAGTCACATTTAGGATTGCAATCTGGCAGAAATCAGCCTCACTGAATTCATTTGATGGAGGAAGTGATCTAACGAAGGCTGCCAATTAACTGTACAATCAGGGAAATATTGGAAAGCACTTGAGGAATGTCTGTGTAAATTACAGCTTTAACTATTGATTCCAGTTCAGCTGAGGATTGGAATGAGGAATATTTAAATGAGGTTCTATTATATTTTACAGATGTTTCATGGTGCAGGTGGAAATGTGGCTAATCAAGCTTGATTGGTTGTGCCTTCATAAAATTGGACGAACCGTAATGGATGCCGCTCTCCCCCTGAAAACCAGCAGGGGCCACTGTAGAGCAAAGCTAACAAACTCTCAAACAACATAGGGAGGGCGGTCTATTGGGAAAAGCAAATCCACAAGAAAGTTACGAAGCAAAAAAAAAAGAACACGCAGTTTCCATTAAAAACAAGAGTACATCTGCTAACACTTATCAGTTCAGTGCCAGATTTTTTGACAACTAAAAATAGAGACTGCTCTGGATTGGAATGAAATTTCCTTTTGGATTTGAAAGCATCCAAATCCTCTCCCTGAGGTTTCTTGTGCTCATCCTAAACTACCATTAAGAGGAACGCATGCTATGATTATTTCACCCGGTGGCATCAGAATACAATATTCTAGCAAGATGACTCAGAGGGAGTTGTACTCTCTCACAGGCAAGTAGTCTGGCTTCCATGACATATTTATGGTTTTAAAAAAATAAATAATAAAAACTACAAAACTGCCCAATTCCTGTGGTCTGACTTTGCAACTGACTTATCAAAAATGAATGATGTTCACTGCAAAGGCACTGCTGTGCAAAAGTCCTGGACATATTGAATTTACATTATGAGCATCAACAATTTACTCAAAGCCTCCACTAGTGTTTTCTGCTATTATAACAACCTTGACTTGCACAAAGAAGGAAAAATATTGAGTGAAATAGTTTGCATCACTTGATTTTCAAGGTGTGGTAGCTGAAGCATAATCAACAAGTACAGAGAAACATTATCTGTAATTGACAAACCCAAGACTGGAAGACCCAAAGCTGTATAACAAGGATGAGCAATACTTGAAGATAATATTCTTAAGGAATAGAAAAAAGACAAGTGTTGAATTGTCAACAGAACAGGCAGAAGGCACAGGTGTCGTTGTCCATTCATAAACAGTCCAAAGCATCTTTGACCATTGTTCCATAGTCCAGTTTCTGTGTTCTTGTGCATGTTTTAATCATGTTCCTTTTTCTAAACAGAGGTATTCTTACTGAAACACATCCTTTAAGTCCCTAATTCAAGAGTGACCTTCGTACTGTTGATATAATGGACAACGACACCTGTGCATTTTTTTTAAATGTATTTAAGAAAGTTGTAATCTTGCTATGCCATTAAAAAAAAAAAAAAAAAAATCAGCTCAGTTGTGTTTTCTGTACAATCTTATGTGTATTATTTATTTTGCACATTTGTTTACATTCTTGTTTTGCTTTCCTGAGTAACAGGAACACGTTATAACTTCCTGTTGTTGTGAGTCACATTCAGAAACTCACACATGGCAGCACTTCAATGTCAGTTTTGTACTGACATAAATTAAATGTGGGGGAAAGTTAGCCTCAATGTGTTTCATTTGGTCATTTTTTTGTCCATGTTTTTACACACCTTTGTACAGCAGATTCTGCCATTGCTGTTTGAAAATAATAGTGGGACAGTTTTAGTTTGGCATCTCACTTTTAGAAAATTCTGTTTATTCTGATTGTAAGTCAATCAGGGTCCATCAAGAACATTACTGGCCTATGCTGAACCAAAACTGGTTTCAAGATTCTGATTCCCATTCATACAGTCATAGCTCTCAAAAAGTCTAATGCAACTTTCTAGACTAGTGTTCTTTTCACAGACTAAATTTATCCAGCATATTACCCTAGGTCTGTCTTCCAATTAAGCTGACAATAGATTATAAGATTGCTAACAACTAAATTCTGGTAGATGCTTTAAGATGCAGTTAGTATATCCAGTTTATTAACTGCTAGAGTAGGTTATTTTTTATCACATGGTCTTTAATGGCCACGAGTGGCACTAAAGGTTTTGTTCTTAGGAGCTGTGGTAACACAAGGGCAGCTATAGTGTTATGAGACATTGGTTTACGTTTACAATACAGGTTTACGTTTTAACATTTCAATTGGTATCATAATTTTACCAATACACACAAACATCCATTGCAGTACTATGGGGGCCATATTAGTATACCACTCCATAATATGTTCCCCATCCATTGTATTGCCCATAGTGGATCTGCTCATGAAATTTTCTTTTGAGAAATACTAAGTATTGTATTTTTTAAACCTGAAACAGTTAATGGGTTAATGTTTCACTCTAAGAAAATCCAAGCCCATACACTATACATTATTACAAAATAAATAGAAGAGAAAGCAATTGAGGCTCTCCATAATCGTATTTCCACTCACGGTCTACTCATCACAAGACTGCTGCCTCATCCCACCTCTTTGTAAGGTAGCCAAGGTGAGATGGAATTAGTCAGAGCTCTGCTATAAATCACCCAGCCGCAGAGAGGCCACTCTTTAAAAAATCAAATATGAAAAAATGGAGCCTAGCGGAGAGCAGTCTCAATTCACTCTTTAAAAACTGGAAAGGGAAATTACATAGCATAAGAAACGTTTTCCCCAAATGACTACTTCAATTCCAATGCCAAAACTAGGCTATTTTTCCAGATTTCTGTTTTAATTTTCCATGGAGAGGTGGAGGGAGTTTTAAAGGGTGTTGAATGTTTTAACCGTGGAATGGATAAGCATGTTGCTTACAGTGGTACAGTATATTACTTTAAATCATGAGAGACTCAAATTCAAGGTCTCCATGCAACAGAAATGCAGCTTGCACGTGCAAATCTAAATGAACTAAATACATCAATACTGAATTGCTGCTCTTCTAGAAGACTAGTTCGTATTTTATCATGTTTGCTCTTAATATCATAATGCCACTTCTGCCAGCAGAGGTAAGGTAACAAGGTTTGAAGAAGTTTTAATAAAGATGAATGTACCGTAATGATGAGTAAACCGACCGTAAATAGAAAAAAATGTGACGCATTTTGATAACTTTCAAGGGTTCAAGCCAAAAAGGCCAAGAAATACAAACCAGAGAAATCACTTGGATGTTTTTATGTTCTGTGGTTCCAAAATGTGCAAAGGCAACTGCAAAAATGATTAAAAAAGAAAAAGCTTTCCCGGAAAAGACCCCCCACCCCATGAGATTTCAGCGCATCCCGCATGGCACTACAGAAAGAACAGCTCAACACAGATGCATTGAGTTAAAACAATAATTAAATCCAGACTATTTTCCACTCATCAGCTCATTTGTAGCTTATTTCCTCTAATTATGCACAGCTTTGTTTTATTTCAGGGCAATGGAAAAGTAAAAAAACAAAACAGAAAACAAAAAACAAAACATCATAATCCAATTTGGCTTTATTATTTTGCTGTAAGTTCAATCAGATGAAGCAAAATAAATAAATACACTAAAACAAAAACATTCCTTTGAGGACCCACAATTGAAAGCTTGGCAGTCAAGCTTTACTTTTCAAATTGTCTTTAGACTGATTCTTTGTCCTTTTAAAAACTAAAGCCAACTCTCCTCTACGCACTTGCTTCAGAAAGCATGGTAAAGCACATAGCCTGTTCCCCTTTTAGGAAATGTTATATCCCCTGAGGAAACTGGCACTAATGTAAGAAAGATGTATACTGGCTTAAACTGAAGATAGAAGTTTAACGTGTCTGCCAAGGTTGTAATAGTGGGTTAGTATGTAGGAGGTCAAAAGATTGTTGACCTCCTACATACTAGTCATTGTAGATTGCTAGGAAAGGGTTTAATCAAAATGCTGGTTGTAAAGTTTCTGTACAGACTTTGCGCGTGAATGAAATTCAAAATAATTACTACTGTACTTTGCCTCATAAAAATAAAACCACATCTTTACACAACATTGTTGTTGCTGGCAGCTAGTATTTCTTATGATGTTGCAGTAATTTGGAGTGGTTCTGTGCTGCTCCACTACTGACTGATTTGTTTTACCTGGTTTTGAGGTTGCTTTGAGCTTGTTTGGAGAAGCGGCCTTCCTCATTCCACACAAATCATTTGACAAATTTTCAACACTGCCCGTCCCACCTGAAGACAGAGAAAGCAGGTGGGGCTGGCAGAGTTGAAAGGTCACATTGTCACATGATCTGAATGGGATGAGGAAGATGTTCTGCCCTGGCATGTAGGATTATCTAGAGAAGCTTAACACAAGCTCAAACAAAGCCAGGAAAAAAAAGTTAGAGAAACAGAACCCAGAACCACAATAATTATTATAAACACCATAAAATAGTGAGGGAAATATTGAATCAAACCTATTAAAATGTGACCTCTAACTACTGAAGCATGAAAGTCCTGTCAAAGTCCACGTGAGAACTGAAGTGTAGCTCATCGTGACTGAAATGATACGCATTAGACAGTCATGTTGTCTTTACACCCTTGTAGGGACTGTGTGACAGAACTGCTCAACCAATGTAATTTAACGAGTAAGTTGCGGGGTTCAGAAAAATATAGCGTAATATTCCCCACATGTTGCTACAACTGTTTAAATAACATGCCTGTAATTTTTATTTTGATTGTTAACATCCTCACAACTTTAAAGCCTGTTTCAAAGTGGTTTTCAAAATGGTCGCTCTAGTGCAGTGGGATTTTGAGAGCTGTTCTATAAATCACTGCAAGAAGAGCGATTCAAAAAAAAAGTGCTCTGACTTTTCTGTTTCATTCCACATCATGGCTCGTTATTGCTGTGTTCCCTGTTTGATAATGTGGGAAATAATCCTTACATTATCAGTGCACTAGAGCGGACATTTTGAAAAGAGCCTTGAAAAAGAATTTAAAGTTATAGTGTAAAACATTGTAAGGATTACAATGAAAAGAAAAATTACAAATACATTATTTAAACAGTTGTACCAACACGTGGGGACATGTACAGTAACGTTGTATTTTTTCAGAACCCCACTAATTACTCTTTAAAGCAATGTATGCAAAATAAAGACAATAAATCAATTAATAATTGATTGATCTCCGTGGCTTTAATTTTGCGGGCCAAACCCTTTCCACTTACAGTAGGAATAGGGCATTTAAAATGAATGACCATGTGTTGAGTGAAAACAAACAAGAATAGATTCAAGAAATGGTCTGAAATATTGTCCAACATCACCATGGGCATGAAAGAATAGCCTTTACATAGAACCAGTGTCTGCGCTCTATTTGGCCACAATGAAGACAGATGGAGGTCTATGGGTTTTTCAAAACACGGGAGTCAGAAGATCAGCCGAGAAGGGGACCTCCAAGCCCAGGAGGCTGCATTGCTCAATGGCCAATTGATTTCTTTCAAAAGGCCAAATATCCCATTTCAGCCTCTTCAGACGCTGTGTGACCCCTGGGCGCGGGTCACTTCACCTCCTTGGACCACAGTCCTTCCCAGCTGTACAACTGAGGGCCAGCAGGTCTCATCCCCCACATACAATGAGGTGAAAGAATAGCTGCTTTGAGTTTAGGGTGGTAGTAATGATAGTAATAATCCTTATATTGTGATTTGTATTATTGAGTTCATTATTAGAGAATAATACATGTATAGTCATCTGAAACCCTAAGCTTTTTTTTTATTTTATTTATAATATATTTTTTATTGAAGAAGGCAAGTTTAGTGCTGTATTCATGATAAAGTCCTAGTAAAGTATGGTAAAGCACATAGTACTGTAAAACATTGTGAAAGTGTAGTAACAGCATGGAAGCAACTAAAAGCTTGTGTAGATTTATGAGAAGGAATTTTGCTGCAGATTTTGATCTCTATCATGCCTGTAGGAGTAACAACCCTACAGAACAATTGAAACACAATTGTCATGTCGAATTAAGCGTCTTCATAGACTAAAAGTCCAGATCTAAGACCATTTTGATATACAAGAGAGAAGAAAATAATTCATTCTGATTTAAGAAAAAGTCAAAACAATGAAACAAAACTGACAAATGTAATATGGATATGAGAAAAAAATATTGGAACACATATTTCACTGTGCATCATTGCAGCTGGTTTGCTGAACAATAGAGGTTTAGTTTGCATTTCTTGAATCACTGCATCGGTCCTGTTAGTGGCTAGGGAGGATGTTATAAAGTGTGCATAAATAAGAGAACTCTGAAAAATCCTCTCCTGAAGCCAGTCCTACTCCAAATTGAAATTCATAGTCACGTTTTTGTTGGCTTGTTTGTTTTATCAATGAGAGGCATAACAAACATTCCTATCTCCATCCCAGTTTAAGATCAGTTTGCTAAGCCTGGATCTCTTGGCGTGTGCTCCTGACCACAATGCCACTTGCATTTAAAACTAAAAGGCTAAAATGTCTTTGCTTCCAAAACTAAAATATAATGTAAGTTTACTGTAATTCCTCTGTGAGGATCCCAGCATCTCAGAGAGATCCTGCCTGTTTTAAGGTCTTCTTTGGGAATGTGGACTGAACTGGCCCACCTAGGTGGAGCAGTGGTGATCTTACCCGAATAGGGTATTATAGGAATAGATCATACGTTATATAAGTATCTGATTTGAGTTTTTCTGTTTTTTTACCTTCGGAATGCATCCACATCTGCCATTAGTTTTTATTACTTGTGTTAAGGTAATAACAAAATAAGACCATAAATCTTAGCTGTTATGCAACTTCATTTAATATTTTTCTGTGGCCTCCCAAATTATGCAACATTAATATGATTAAGCCATCATTTGTTTTTAAGTACAACTCAGGATAAAATGATAAAATCATAACAGTGATTGCCTTTACTCTATGAAAAACATATTGTCCTTGCTCTCTTTTGCTGTAACACTCTTCGAGTGGTGCCTATTCCCAAACAAATTAGCCTGTCTATATTTCATTTTGATTCTCAGCCAATTGAAGGTGTGTGCAGTGTAGTGGTGACCAATTAGAATTCAGTATATTTTCAGACACATGCATTACATAGCAACTGTCTCTTGCATTCCCCAACAATCTTGTTAGTGCTGCTAAGTTGCCAGGTAACCTCAATGAAGTCGATAGCTGCACTGGAAAACCTGTGAATGGCTACCTCTAATAGTTACTCTATGTACATTGATCAAATGCTTCACCCTGCAACATAAACTTGTGCTGCTACATTATGCACTTTGTCCTACATTATGCATGAATGCTACCAAGGTGCAGCAGACTGTGAGTGCTTCATAGCAAGCCTGTACATGTGTTTTGTTCTTGGCACAAGAATTAGAAACACAGAGACTGCAAATGGTAACTATTGAACAGTGCAGTAACAGTAATACATTATGATAAATAACACATCTCATGGGATACTGTGCTCCCTGTTGATATAAGAAATACCATATGTGTTCCAAGTGGTATTTATTAGTGAATTTCCCACATCCACTAGGGGCAGCACGTTGCAGGGGGGCAGGTTAATGTTTATACTCTGGTGGACCAGATGTTCTTAAACAGAACTGTTTCTGAGAGCTTTAAAAAGTTAGAAATGTTACCGAGAGTTTCAAAAGGTTCAAGGATGTGATCACTGAGACAGAAACATTTAAGATAACTCATATCTATGCCAAGTGTCTCAAGTCGTTTTGGCTAATGCATAGACAAGCATTGTAAAGCACAGAT